>NC_052156.1:81353003-81653003 GCF_902713615.1 Scyliorhinus canicula
TTTTGGGGTTGGGTATATGGTTAGTTTGGAGTTGGGTATTGGTCAGTGTTGGGGGTGGGGTTATGGTCAGTTTTGGGGGTGAGGGTATTCGCAGATTTGGGGTGGTTAGGATATTCAGTCAGTTTTGGGGGGTTGGGGTATTCAGTCAGTTTTGGGGGTGGGTATTCGGTCAGTTTTGGGGGGTGAGGGTATTCAGTCAGTTTGTGGGTTAGGGTATTCAGTCAGTTGGGGGGTTGGGTATTCGGTCAGTTTGTGGGTTAGGGTTATTCAGTCAGTTTTGGGGGGTTAGAGTATTTGGTCAGTTTTGGGGTTAGGGTATTCAGTCAGATTTGGAGGTTCGGGTATTCGATCAGTTTTGGAGGGTTGGGTATTCGGTCAGTTTTGGGGGTTCGGGTATTCAGTCAGTTTTGGGGGGTTGGGGTATTCGATCAGTTTTGGGGGTTAGGGTATTCGGTCAGTTTTGGAGGTTGGGGTATTCAGTCAGTTTTGGGGGGTTGGGGTATTCAGTCAGTTTTGGGGGTGAGGATATTCGGTCAGTTTTGGGGGTGAGGGTATTCAGTCAGTTTTGGGGGGTTAGAGTATTTGGTCAGTTTTGGGGGTTAGGGTATTCAGTCAGATTTGGAGGTTCGGGTATTCGATCAGTTTTGGAGGGTTGGGTATTCGGTCAGTTTTGGGGTTCGGGTATTCAGTCAGTTTTGGGGGGGTTGGGGTATTCGATCAGTTTTGGGGGTTAGGGTATTCGGTCAGTTTTGGAGGTTGGGGTATTCAGTCAGTTTTGGGGGGTTGGGGTATTCAGTCAGTTTTGGGGGTGAGGATATTCGGTCAGTTTTGGGGGTGAGGGTATTCAGTCAGTTTTGGGGGTTCGGGTATTCAGTAAGCTTTGGGGGTTAGGGTATTTGGTCAGTTTTGGGGGTTAGGGTATTCAGTAAGCTTTGGGGGTTAGGGTATTTGGTCAGTTTTGGGGGTTAGCGTATTCAGTCAGTTTTGGGGGTTCGGGTATTCAGTAAGCTTTGGGGGTTAGGGTATTTGGTCAGTTTTGGGGGTTGGGGTATTCGGTCAGTTTTGGGGGTTCGGGTATTCGGTCAGTTTTGGGGGTTGGGTTATTCAGTCAGTTTTGGGGGTTAGGGTATTCAGTCAGTTTTGGGGGGTTGGGTTATTCAGTCAGTTTTGGGGGTTGGGTATATGGTTAGTTTTGGAGTGTTGGGTATTTGGTCAGTTTTGGGGGTTGGGGTATATGGTCAGTTTTGGGGGTGAGGGTATTCAGTCAGATTTGGGGGTTAGGATATTCAGTCAGTTTTGGGGGGTTGGGGTATTCAGTCAGTTTTGGGGGGTTGGGGTATTCAGTCAGTTTTGGGGGTTGGGTATTCGGTCAGTTTTGGGGGTTGGGGTATTCAGTCAGTTTTGTGGGTTAGGGTATTCAGTCAGTTTTGGGGGGTTAGAGTATTTGGTCAGTTTTGGGGGTTAGGGTATTCAGTCAGATTTGGAGGTTCGGGTATTCGATCAGTTTTGGGGGGTTGGGTATTCGGTCAGTTTTGGGGGTTAGGGTATTCGGTCAGTTTTGGAGGTTGGGGTATTTGGTCAGTTTTGGGGGGTTGGGTATTTGGTCAGTTTTGGGGGTGAGGGTATTCAGTCAGTTTTGGGGGTGAGGATATTCGGTCAGTTTTGGGGGTGAGGGTTTTCAGTCAGTTTTGGGGTTAGGGTATTCAGTCAGTTTTGGGGGTTCGGGTATTCAGTAAGCTTTGGGGGTTAGGGTATTTGGTCAGTTTTGGGGGTTAGCGTATTCAGTCAGTTTTGGGGGTTCGGGTATTCAGTAAGCTTTGGGGGTGAGGGTATTTGGTCAGTTTTGGGGGTTGGGGTATTCAGTCAGTTTTGGGGGTTCGGGTATTCGGTCAGTTTTGGGGGTTGGGTTATTCAGTCAGTTTTGGGGGTTAGGATATTTGGTCAGTTTTGGGGTTAGGGTATTCAGTCAGTTTTGGGGGGTTGGGGTATTCAGTCAGTTTTGGGGGTTGGGGTATTCAGTCAGTTTTGGGGGTTCGGGTATTTGGTCAGTTTTGGGGTTAGGATATTTGGTCAGTTTTGGGGGTTAGGGTATTTGATCAGTTTTGGGGGTTGGGGTATTCAGTCAGTTTTGGGGGTGAGGGTATTCAGTCAGTTTTTGTGGTTAGGGTATTTGATCAGTTTTGGGGTTAGGGTATTTGATCAGTTTTGGGGTTAGGGTATTTGGTCAGTTTTGGGGGTTAGGATATTTGGTCAGTTTTGGGGGTTAGGGTATTCGGTCAGTTTTGGGGGTTAGGGTATTTGGTCAGTTTTGGGGTTAGGATATTTGGTCAGTTTTGGGGGTTAGGGTATTTGATCAGTTTTGGGGGTTGGGGTATTCAGTCAGTTTTGGGGGTGAGGGTATTCAGTCAGTTTTTGTGGTTAGGGTATTTGACCAGTTTTGGGGTTAGGGTATTTGATCAGTTTTGGGGTTAGGGTATTTGGTCAGTTTTGGGGGTTAGGATATTTGGTCAGTTTTGGGGGTTAGGGTATTCGGTCAGTTTTGGGGGTTAGGGTATTTGGTCAGTTTTGGGGTTAGGATATTTGGTCAGTTTTGGGGGTTAGGGTATTTGATCAGTTTTGGGGGTGAGGGTATTCAGTCAGTTTTTGGGGTTAGGGTATTCAGTCAGTTTTGGAGGTTAGGGTATTCAGTCAGTTTTGGGGGTGAGGGTATTCGGTCAGTTTTGGGGGTTGGGGTATTCAGTCAGTTTTGGCGGTTGGGGTATTCAGTCAGTTTTGGAGGGTTGGGATATTCAGTCAGTTTTGGGGGTTGGGGTATTCAGTCACTTTTGGGGGTTCGGGTATTCAGTCAGTTTTGGGGGTTGGGATATTCAGTCGGCTTTGGGGGTGAGGGTATTTGGTCAGTTTTGGGGGTGAGGGTATTCGGTCAGTTTTGGGGGTGAGGGTATTTGGTCAGTTTTGGGGGTGAGGGTATTCGGTCAGTTTTGGGGGTTAGGGTATTCAGTCAGTTTTGGGCGGGTTGGGTTATTCAGTCAGTTTTGGGGGTGAGGGTATATGGTCAGTTTTGGGGGTTGGGGTATTCGGTCAGTTTTGGCGGTTGGGTATTCGGTCAGTTTTGGGGGTGAGGGTATTCGGTCAGTTTTGGGGGTTGGGGTATTCGGTCAGTTTTGGGGGTTCGGATATTTGGTCAGTTTTGGGGGTTGGGGTATTCAGTCAGTTTTGGGGGTTAGGATATTTGGTCAGTTTTGGGGTTAGGGTATTCAGTCAGTTTTGGGGGTTGGGGTATTCAGTCAGTTTTGGTGGTTGGGGTATTCAGTCAGTTTTGGGGGTTAGGATATTTGATCAGTTTGGGGGGTTGGGGTATTCAGTCAGTTTTGGGGGTTGGGGTATTCAGTCAGTTTTGGGGGTTAGGATATTTGGTCAGTTTTGGGGTTAGGGTATTTGATCAGTTTTGGGGGTTGGGGTATTCAGTCAGTTTTGGGGGTTAGGATATTTGATCAGTTTTGGGGGTTAGGGTATTTGGTCAGTTTGGGGGGTTGGGGTATTTGGTCAGTTTTGGGGTTAGGGTATTTGGTCAGTTTTGGGGGTTAGGGTATTTGGTCAGTTTTGGGGTTAGGGTATTTGGTCAGTTTTGGGGGTTAGGGTATTCAGTCAGTTTTGGGGGGTTGGGGTATTCAGTCAGTTTTGGGGGTTGGGGTATTCAGTCAGTTTTGGGGGTTAGGATATTTGGTCAGTTTTGGGGTTAGGGTATTTGATCAGTTTTGGGGGTTGGGGTATTCAGTCAGTTTTGGGGGTGAGGGTATTCAGTCAATTTTGGGGTTTGGGTTATTCAGTCAGTTTTGGGGGTTCGGGTATTCAGTCAGTTTTTGGGGTTAGGGTATTTGATCAGTTTTGGGGGGTTGGGGTATTCAGTCAGTTTTGGGGGTGAGGGTATTCAGTCAATTTTGGGGGTTGGGTTATTCAGTCAGTTTTGGGGGTTCGGGTATTTGGTCAGTTTTTGGGGTTAGGGTATTTGATCAGTTTTGGGGGGTTGGGGTATTCAGTCAGTTTTGGGGGTGAGGGTATTCAGTCAGTTTTGGGGGTTCGGGTATTTGGTCAGTTTTGGGGTTAGGGTACTTGATCAGTTTTGGGGGTTAGGGTATTCAGTCAGTTTTGGGGGTGAGGGTATTTGGTCAGTTTGGGGGTTCGGGTATTCAGTCAGTTTTGGGGGTTAGGGTATTCAGTCAGTTTTGGGGGTTAGTGTATTCAGTCAGTTTTGGAGGTTAGGGTATTCAGTCAGTTTTGGGGGGTTGGGTTATTCAGTCAGTTTTGGGGGTTGGGTATATGGTTAGTTTTGGAGTGTTGGGTATTTGGTCAGTGTTGGGGGTTGGGGTATATGGTCAGTTTTGGGGGTGAGGGTATTCAGTCAGATTTGGGGGTTAGGATATTCAGTCAGTTTTGGGGGGTTGGGGTATTCAGTCAGTTTTGGGGGTTGGGTATTCGGTCAGTTTTGGGGGTGAGGGTATTCAGTCAGTTTTGTGGGTTAGGGTATTCAGTCAGTTTTGGGGGGTTGGGTATTCGGTCAGTTTTGTGGGTTAGGGTATTCAGTCAGTTTTGGGGGGTTAGAGTATTTGGTCAGTTTTGGGGGTTAGGGTATTCAGTCAGATTTGGAGGTTCGGGTATTCGATCAGTTTTGGAGGGTTGGGTATTCGGTCAGTTTTGGGGGTTCGGGTATTCAGTCAGTTTTGGGGGGTTGGGGTATTCGATCAGTTTTGGGGGTTAGGGTATTCGGTCAGTTTTGGAGGTTGGGGTATTCAGTCAGTTTTGGGGGGTTGGGGTATTCAGTCAGTTTTGGGGGTGAGGATATTCGGTCAGTTTTGGGGGTGAGGGTATTCAGTCAGTTTTGGGGGGTTAGAGTATTTGGTCAGTTTTGGGGGTTAGGGTATTCAGTCAGATTTGGAGGTTCGGGTATTCGATCAGTTTTGGAGGGTTGGGTATTCGGTCAGTTTTGGGGGTTCGGGTATTCAGTCAGTTTTGGGGGGTTGGGGTATTCGATCAGTTTTGGGGGTTAGGGTATTCGGTCAGTTTTGGGGGTTGGGGTATTCAGTCAGTTTTGGGGGGTTGGGGTATTCAGTCAGTTTTGGGGGTGAGGGTATTCGGTCAGTTTTGGGGGTGAGGGTATTCAGTCAGTTTTGGGGGTTCGGGTATTCAGTAAGCTTTGGGGGTTAGGGTATTTGGTCAGTTTTGGGGGTTAGGGTATTCAGTAAGCTTTGGGGGTTAGGGTATTTGGTCAGTTTTGGGGGTTAGCGTATTCAGTCAGTTTTGGGGGTTCGGGTATTCAGTAAGCTTTGGGGGTTAGGGTATTTGGTCAGTTTTGGGGGTTGGGGTATTCGGTCAGTTTTGGGGGTTCGGGTATTCGGTCAGTTTTGGGGGTTGGGTTATTCAGTCAGTTTTGGGGGTTAGGGTATTCAGTCAGTTTTGGGGGGTTGGGTTATTCAGTCAGTTTTGGGGGTTGGGTATATGGTTAGTTTTGGAGTGTTGGGTATTTGGTCAGTTTTGGGGGTTGGGGTATATGGTCAGTTTTGGGGGTGAGGGTATTCAGTCAGATTTGGGGGTTAGGATATTCAGTCAGTTTTGGGGGGTTGGGGTATTCAGTCAGTTTTGGGGGGTTGGGGTATTCAGTCAGTTTTGGGGGTTGGGTATTCGGTCAGTTTTGGGGGTTGGGGTATTCAGTCAGTTTTGTGGGTTAGGGTATTCAGTCAGTTTTGGGGGGTTAGAGTATTTGGTCAGTTTTGGGGGTTAGGGTATTCAGTCAGATTTGGAGGTTCGGGTATTCGATCAGTTTTGGGGGGTTGGGTATTCGGTCAGTTTTGGGGGTTAGGGTATTCGGTCAGTTTTGGAGGTTGGGGTATTTGGTCAGTTTTGGGGGGTTGGGTATTTGGTCAGTTTTGGGGGTGAGGGTATTCAGTCAGTTTTGGGGGTGAGGATATTCGGTCAGTTTTGGGGGTGAGGGTTTTCAGTCAGTTTTGGGGTTAGGGTATTCAGTCAGTTTTGGGGGTTCGGGTATTCAGTAAGCTTTGGGGGTTAGGGTATTTGGTCAGTTTTGGGGGTTAGCGTATTCAGTCAGTTTTGGGGGTTCGGGTATTCAGTAAGCTTTGGGGGTGAGGGTATTTGGTCAGTTTTGGGGGTTGGGGTATTCAGTCAGTTTTGGGGGTTCGGGTATTCGGTCAGTTTTGGGGGTTGGGTTATTCAGTCAGTTTTGGGGGTTAGGATATTTGGTCAGTTTTGGGGTTAGGGTATTCAGTCAGTTTTGGGGGGTTGGGGTATTCAGTCAGTTTTGGGGGTTGGGGTATTCAGTCAGTTTTGGGGGTTCGGGTATTTGGTCAGTTTTGGGGTTAGGATATTTGGTCAGTTTTGGGGGTTAGGGTATTTGATCAGTTTTGGGGGTTGGGGTATTCAGTCAGTTTTGGGGGTGAGGGTATTCAGTCAGTTTTTGTGGTTAGGGTATTTGATCAGTTTTGGGGTTAGGGTATTTGATCAGTTTTGGGGTTAGGGTATTTGGTCAGTTTTGGGGGTTAGGATATTTGGTCAGTTTTGGGGGTTAGGGTATTCGGTCAGTTTTGGGGGTTAGGGTATTTGGTCAGTTTTGGGGTTAGGATATTTGGTCAGTTTTGGGGGTTAGGGTATTTGATCAGTTTTGGGGGTGAGGGTATTCAGTCAGTTTTTGGGGTTAGGGTATTCAGTCAGTTTTGGAGGTTAGGGTATTCAGTCAGTTTTGGGGGTGAGGGTATTCGGTCAGTTTTGGGGGTTGGGGTATTCAGTCAGTTTTGGCGGTTGGGGTATTCAGTCAATTTTGGGGGTGAGGGTATTCAGTCAGCTTTGGGGGTTCGGGTATTTGGTCAGTTTTGGGGTTAGGGTATTTGATCAGTTTTGGGGGTTAGTGTATTCAGTCAGTTTTGGGGGTTGGGTATATGGTTAGTTTTGGGGGGTTGGGGTATTCAGTCAGTTTTGGGGGGTTGGGGTATTCAGTCAGTTTTGGGGGTGAGGGTATTCAGTCAGTTTTGGGATTGGGGTATTCAGTCAGTTTTGGGGGTTGGGTATTCGGTCAGTTTTGGGGGTTGGGTATATGGTCAGTTTTGGGGGTGAGGGTATTCAGTCAGATTTGGGGGTTAGGATATTCAGTCAGTTTTGGGGGGTTGGGGTATTCAGTCAGTTTTGGGGGTTGGGGTATTCAGTCAGTTTTTGGGGTTGGGTATTCGGTCAGTTTTGGGGGTGAGGGTATTCAGTCAGTTTTGGGGGTGAGGGTATTCAGTCAGTTTTGGGGGTGAGGGTATTCAGTCAGTTTTGGGGGTCAGGGTATTCGATCAGTTTTGGGGGGTTGGGTATTCGGTCAGTTTTGGAGGTTAGGGTATTCAGTCAGTTTTGGGGGTCAGGGTATTCGATCAGTTTTGGGGGGTTGGGTATTCGGTCAGTTTTGGAGGTTAGGGTATTCAGTCAGTTTTGGGGGTCAGGGTATTCGATCAGTTTTGGGGGGTTGGGTATTCGGTCAGTTTTGGGGGTTGGGTATTCAGTCAGTTTTGGAGGTTGGGGTATTTGGTCAGTTTTGGGGGGTTGGGGTATTCAGTCAGTTTTGGGGGGTTGGGGTATTCAGTCAGTTTTGGGGGTGAGGATATTCGGTCAGTTTTGGGGTTAGGGTATTCAGTAAGCTTTGGGGGTGAGGGTATTTGGTCAGTTTTGGGGGTTAGGGTATTCGGTCAGTTTTGGGGGTTAGCGTATTCGGTCAGTTTTGGGGGTTAGGATATTCGGTCAGTTTTGGGGGTTCGGGTATTCAGTCAGTTTTGGGGGTGAGGGTATTCGGTCAGTTTTGGGGGTTAGGGTATTTGGTCAGTTTTGGGGGTTAGGGTATTCAGTCAGTTTTGGGGGTGAGGGTATTCGGTCAGTTTTGGGGGTTAGGGTATTCAGTCAGTTTTGGGGGTGAGGGTATTCAGTCAGTTTTGGGGGTGAGGGTATTCAGTCAGTTTTGGGGGTTGGGGTATTCAATCATTTTAGGGGGGTTGGAGTATTTGGTCAGTTTTGGGGGTTTGGAGTATTCAGTCAGTTTTGGGGGTTAGGGTATTCAGTCAGTTTTGGGGGTGAGGGTATTCAGTCAGTTTTGGAGGTTGGGGTATTTGGTCAGTTTTGGTGGTTGGGGTATTCAGTCAGGTTTGGGGGGTTGGGGTATTCAGTCAGTTTTGGGGGTTGGGTATTTGGTCAGTTTTGGGGGTTTGGGGTTTTCAGTCAGTTTTGGGGGTTGGGTATTTGGTCAGTTTTGGGGGTGAGGGTATTCAGTCAGTTTTGGTGGGTTAGGGTATCTGGTCAGTTTTGGAGTTTGGGGTATTCGGTCAGTTTTGGAGGTTAGGGTATTCGGTCAGTTTTGGGGGTTAGGGTATTTGGTCAGTTTTGGGGGTTCGGGTATTCGGTCAGTTTTGGGGGTTCGGGTATTCGGTCAGTTTTGGGGGTTGGGGTATTCAGTCAGTTTTGGGGGGTTGGGGTATTCAGTCAGTTTTGGGGGTTGGGTTATTCAGTCAGTTTTGGAGGTTAGGGTATTCGGTCAGTTTTGGGGGTGAGGGTATTCGGTCAGTTTTGGGGGTGAGGGTATTCAGTCAGTTTTGGGGGTTAGGGTATTTGGTCAGCTTTGGGGGTGAGGGTATTCAGTCAGTTTTGGGGGTTAGGGTATTCGGTCAGTTTTGGGGGTGAGGGTATTTGGTCAGTTTTGGGGGTTAGGGTATTCGGTCAGTTTTGGGGGTTAGGGTATTCGGTCAGTTTTGGGGGTTAGGGTATTCGGTCAGTTTTGGGGGTTGGGGTATTCAGTCAGTTTTGGGGGTTAGGGTATTCAGTCAGTTTTGGGGGTGAGGGTATTCGGTCAGTTTTGGGGGTTACGGTATTCGGTCAGTTTTGGGGGGTTGGGGTATTCAGTCAGTTTTGGGGGTTAGGGTATTCGGTCAGTTTTGGGGGTTAGGGTATTCAGTCAGTTTTGGGGGTGAGGGTATTCGGTCAGTTTTGGGGGTTAGGGTATTCGGTCAGTTTTGGGGGTTAGGGTATTCGGTCAGTTTTGGGGGTGAGGGTATTCAGTCAGTTTTGGGGGTGAGGGTATTCGGTCAGTTTTGGGGGTTGGGTATTTGGTCTGTTTTGGGGGTTAGGGTATTCAGTCAGTTTTGGGGGTGAGGGTATTCAGTCAGTTTTGGGGGTTAGGGTATTCAGTCAGTTTTGGGGGTTAGGGTATTCAGTCAGTTTTGGGGGGTTGGGATATTCAGTCAGTTTTGGGTGTTCGGGTATTTGGTCAGTTTTGGGGGTTAGGGTATTCAGTCAGTTTTTGGGGGTTGGGGTATTCGGTCAGTTTTGGGGGTTAGGGTATTCAGTCAGTTTTGGGGGTGAGGGTATTCAGTCAGTTTTGGGGGTTAGGGTATTCAGTCAGTTTTGGGGGGTTGGGGTATTCAGTCAGTTTTGGGGGTTTGGGGTATTCAGTCAGTTTTGGGTGTTCGGGTATTTGGTCAGTTTTGGGGGTTAGGGTATTCAGTCAGTTTTGGGGGGTTGGGGTATTCAGTCAGTTTTGGGGGTGAGGGTATTCAGTCAGTTTTGGGGGTTAGGGTATTCAGTCAGTTTTGGGTGTTCGGGTATTCAGTCAGTTTTGGGGGTGAGGGTATTCAGTCAGTTTTGGGGGGTTGGGGTATTCAGTCAGTTTTGGGGGTTTGGGGTATTCAGTCAGTTTTGGGTGTTCGGGTATTTGGTCAGTTTTGGGGGTGAGGGTATTCAGTCAGTTTTGGGGGTTGGGGTATTCAGTCAGTTTTGGGGGGTTGGGGTATTCATTCAGTTTTGGGGGTTGGGCTATTCAGTCAGTTTTGGGGGTGAGGGTATTCAGTCAGTTTTGGGGGTGAGGGTATTCGGTCAGTTTTGGGGGTGAGGGTATTCGGTCAGTTTTGGGGGTTAGGGTATTCGGTCAGTTTTGGGGGTTAGGGTATTCGGTCAGTTTTGGGGGTTAGGGTATTCAGTCAGTTTTGGGGGTTGGGGTATTCAGTCAGTTTTGGGGGTTAGGGTATTCAGTCAGTTTTGGAGGGTTGGGTATTCAGTCAGTTTTGGGGGTAGGGTATTCGGTCAGTTTTGGGGGAGGGTCTGGGTTGGGGTATTCGGTCAGTTTTGGGGGAGGGTCTGGGTTGGGGTATTCGGTCAGTTTTGGGGGAGGGTCTGGGTTGGGGTATTCGGTCAGTTTTGGGTGTTCTGGGGTTGGGGTAGTCCGGTCGGTTTTGGGGGAGGGTTTGGGTTGGGGTATTCGGTCAGTTTTGGGGGAGGATCTGGGTTGGGGTATTCGGTCAGTTTTGGGGGAGGGTCTGGGTTGGGGTATTCGGTCAGTTTTGTTTGTTCTGGGGTTGGGGTAGTCGGTCAGTTTTGGGGGAGGGTCTGGGTTGGGGTATTCGGTCAGTTTTGGGTGTTCCAGGGTTGGGGTAGTCGGTCAGTTTTGGGGGAGGGTCTGGGTTGGGGTATTTGTCAGTTTTTGGGGAGGGTCTGGGTTGGGGTATTGGTCAGTTTTGGGGGAGGGTCTGGGTTGGGATATTCGGTCAGTTTTGGGTGTTCCGGGGTTGGGGTATTCGGTCAGTTTTGGGGGAGGGTCTGGGTTGGGGTATTCGGTCAGTTTTGGGGGAGGGTCTGGTTTGGGGTATTCGGTCAGTTTTGGGGGAGGGTCTGGGTTGGGGTATTCGGTCAGTTTTGGGTGTTCCGGGGTTGGGGTAGTCGGTCAGTTTTGGAGGAGGGTCTGGGTTGGGGTATTCGGTCAGTTTTGGGTGTTCCGGGGTTGGGGTATTCGGTCAGTTTTGGGGGAGGGTCTGGGTTGGGGTATTCGGTCAGTTTTGGGGGAGGGTCTGGGTTGGGGTATTCGGTCAGTTTTGGGTGTTCTGGGGTTGGGGTAGTCGGTCAGTTTTGGGGGAGGGTCTAGGTTGGGGTAGTCGGTCAGTTTTGGGGGAGGGTCTGGGTTGGGGTATTCGGTCAGTTTTGGGTGTTCCGGGGTTGGGGTAGTCGGTCAGTTTTGGAGGAGGGTCTGGGTTGGGGTATTCGGTCAGTTTTGGGTGTTCCGGGGTTGGGGTATTCGGTCAGTTTTGGGGGAGGGTCTGTGTTGGGGTATTCGGTCAGTTTTGGGGGAGGGTCTGGGTTGGGGTATTCGGTCAGTTTTGGGGGAGGGTCTGGGTTGGGGTATTCGGTCAGTTTTGGGGGTGGGTCTGGGTTGGGGTATTCGGTCAGTTTTGGGGGAGGGTCTGGGTTGGGGTAGTCGGTCAATTTTGGGTGTTCCGGGGTTGGGGTATTTGGTCAGTTTTGGAGGAGGGTCTGGGTTGGGGTATTCGGTCAGTTTTGGGTGTTCCGGGGTTGGGGTATTTGGTCAGTTTTGGGGGAGGGTCTGGGTTGGGGTATTCGGTCAGTTTTGGGGGAGGGTCTGGGTTGGGGTATTCGGTCAGTTTTGGGGGAGGGTCTGGGTTGGGGTATTTGGTCAGTTTTGGGGGAGGGTCTGGGTTGGGGTATTCGGTCAGTTTTGGGTGTTCCGGGGTTGGGGTAGTCGGTCAGTTTTGGAGGAGGGTCTGGGTTGGGGTATTCGGTCAATTTTGGGTGTTCCGAGGTTGGGGTATTCAGTCAGTTTTGGAGGGTTGGGTATTCAGTCAGTTTTGGGGGTAGGGTATTCGGTCAGTTTTGGGGGAGGGTCTGGGTTGGGGTATTCGGTCAGTTTTGGGGGAGGGTCTGGGTTGGGGTATTCGGTCAGTTTTGGGGGTGGGTCTGGGTTGGGGTATTTGGTCAGTTTTGGGGGAGGGTCTGGGTTGGGGTATTCGGTCAGTTTTGGGTGTTCCGGGGTTGGGGTATTTGGTCAGTTTTGGGCGAGGGTCTGGGTTGGGGTATTTGGTCAGTTTTGGGCGAGGGTCAGGGTTGGGGTATTGGTCAGTTTAAGGGGTGCCGGGTTTTGGGTATTTGTTCAGTTTTGGGGGGGTCAGGGAGATGTGTTTGGTCAGTTTTGGGGGAGGATCTGGTTGGGGTATTTGCTCAATTCTGGGGGTCAGTGTGGGGGTATTTGGTCAGTTTTGGGAGGTCAAAGGTTGATTTATTTGGCCAGTTTTGGGGAGGGTTTGGTGTTGGAGTGGTCAGTCAGTTCTGGGGAGGTCGGGTTCAGTTCCTCAGTCAGTTTTGGGGGACGATTGGGGAAATTGCACGGAAAGAGGCCATTTAGCGTGGTCAATCCACCTAACCGGCACATCTTTGGACTTTGAGAGGAAACCGGAGCTCCCGTACCAGCCTCCCCGAACAGGCGCCGGAATGTGGCGACTTGGGGCTTTTCACAGTAACTTCATTTGAAGCCTACTTGTGACAATAAGCGATTTTCATTTAATTTCATTCCAAAGGAAATCCACACAGGATGTGAGAAACGGCGTGGTAAAAAAAGACAGCACCAAGGGTTACCGAGCTGTCTCATCAGGAAAATGTACTGGAAGTTCCAAGTTGTTTCTGAGGGGGGTTTGGAGCAGGTTGGTGTGTTTCTGGCACAAGGCAGAACAACGCGGCATGAATTCTTTTCCCCTTCATTCTAATATATTATTTTGTCTTTAATAATTTCATTAAACAGAAACTGCGCAGGATGCACATTTGTTCCACAGACTCTATCAGTCTGGCATTCTGCTCCATGAACAGGATCTGCTCTGTTACAACATGGTTTGGGAACATTACTATTATTTATAATTTGTGCCTTCCTCCACCAATGTGTGCTGATTAAATCTGTGTAATTTCACCCCTGGAAGGTTCTGCTGCCGCATTGCACTGTTGCTCATTCACCTGTATAATGACCTTGCCATTATTATGAAGCTCTTTTTCTTCCCCGGGAATTTGGCAGGGGAAAGGGCAGAACACAAATATCAGAGAGATTAGCTGATGGGCAGGAGAATGTTACATAAATTGATTGAAAGTTTCAGTGTGTAAACACTGAGGATAACCCACAGCCAGGGACGCATGATAGACTTGAGAGCAAATGACAGGGGAGGGATGGCCGAGCAGGGTTGGGGGGAAGATCACTCGAGGTGCAGAATTTTCCCCGCCCTCAATGAACAGCCTGGGAGACAGGGAGGGTGGGGGAGGAGCCCTTGATGGTGGGTGTGGCGTGTCCGTTGTCCTCTTAATGCCATGGAATCTTATTAGCAATGGAGAGGTTAGAGGATGGCCCTCCAATAACTGTCACTCTTACCCCCAAACCCCCAGCAATTACTCTCAATGTGACTCAAAAACCCCCAGTGATTACCCTCACTGTGAGCCCAAAACAACCAGCGATTACTCTCAGTGTGATTCCCCAAAACAACCAGCGACTACTGTGTGACCCCAAAACAACCAGCGATTACTCTCAGTGTGACCCAAAAACCCCCAGCGATTACTCTCAGTGTGACCCCAAAACAACCAGCGATTACTCTCACTGTGACCCCAAAACAACCAGCGATTACTCTCAGTGTGATTCCCCAAAACAACCAGCGACTACTCTGTGACCCCAAAACAACCAGCGATTACTCTCAGTGTGACCCAAAAACCCCCAGCGATTACTCTCACTGTGACCCCAAAACAACCAGCGATTACTCTCAGTGTGATTCCCCAAAACAACCAGCGATTACTCTCAGTGTGACCCCAAAACAACCAGCGATTACTCTCTCTGTGACCCCAAAACAACCAGCGATTACTCTCTCTGTGACCCCAAAACAACCAGCGATTACTCTCAGTGTGATCCCAAAACAACCAGCGATTACTCTCAGTGTGACCCCAAAACAACCAGCGATTACTCTCACTGTGACCCCAAAACAACCAGTGATTACTCTCAGTGTGACTCCCCAAAACAGTCAGCGATTACTCTCTCTGTGACCCCAAAACAATCAGTGATTAATCTCAGTATGACCCCAAAACAGCCAATGATTACTCTCAGTGTGACCCCAAAACAGCCAATGATTACTCTCAGTGTGACCCCAAAACAGCCAATGATTACTCTCAGTGTGACCCCAAAACAGCCAATGATTACTCTCAGTGTGACCCCAAAACAACCAGCGATTACTCTCACTGTGACCCACAAACCCCTGCCAATTACTTTCATTGTGACCGCAACGCCCCTGGCGATTGCCCTCACTGTGACCCCACAGCGGCACAGGTGGTTGGCACTGCTGCCTCACAGCGCCAGGGACCCGGGTTTGATTCTGACTTTGGGTGACTGTGTGGAGTTTGCATGTTTCTCTTTGTGTCTGTGTGGATTTTCTCTGGGAGCTCCGGTTTCCTCTCAAAGTCCAAAGATGTGCACGTTAGGTGGATTGACCATGCAAAATTGGCCCTTAGTGCTCAACTTAGCCGCCACACGTAGGGAGATTGCAAAATTAATCCTGGTCGCCTCTCTGCGGTACAGATAGGTTGCCCTCCTGATTGGGTGTTCAATGGTCCATGGAGGGGCTCCTGGCAGTAAGACCATGGGACCATTCTTCCCACTCCCACTGTGCATCACCACTCCCCCCCTCCCCAATCACACGCACACACACTCCAGGACAGTTGTAATTCTAGCAATGGCTGACCCTCTCAGTGGTGCTGCTGAGACTGAAGAGCTGCTGACCAATTGGAGGGCCAGTAGCTCTTGGGGTGCGGGCTCCTGTTATTTAAGGGAATAGGTGCCTCAGTAACAGCCAGTTAATTGTCTGAACGCCAGAAAATTCAGCTGGGGGGCTGCCCAAAACATTCAAGGCAGAGTTGTTCCTGACTTTCTGGCTACCGTCAGGACCCCTGCCTGATAGGATATAGCCCCAATTGACAGGAGTGAGGGCAGTGAAGGGGCAGTGGGGATGTGTGGGTCACCCTGGGGTAATCAATGGGGGAGTTGGTTTAGAGTCATCGACAGGGTGAGAGTCAAACTGAGAGTAATTGGCAGGGTTTTGGGTCACAGTTGGAATAATTGCTGGGGGCTTTGGGGGTCACAGTGAAAGTAATCACTGAGTGTTTTGGGGTCACAGTGAGAGTAATTGCTAGGGGTTTTGGGGTCACAGTGGCAATAATTGCCAGGGGTTTCAGGGTCACAGTGAGAGTAATCATGGGGGCTTTCGCACAGATTCAGCTTGTGCCCCGAGAAAGAGCAAATCTGCTAAGAATCTTCATTATCTCTACATTGGAGAGTGGGTCCGTAATACACAGAGGTAGATTGTCCTCACATAAGGACATCCTATTCTCCCTCTCCCCCACCCCCAGCTCTATCCCCTTCCATCTAGTGGACGACCTCAACGCAATGACCAGAGACTCAATCGTCAAGGTAAACAAAAGTGGGGCCAATGGACACCCCTGCCTTGTACCCCTGGTCAATAGAAAGTAAACCAAACTCAGGGCATTCGTATGCACACTCTCGGTGGGGGCCTTGTACAAAAGCCAAATAGATGATATGAATTTTGGCCAAAGCCTAATCTTCCAAGGATTTCAAATAGGTACTCCCACTCAACCCTATCAAATGTTTTTTCATTGTCCATTGAAATAGTCACCTTTGTCTCTGGCACTGAGGGGAGTGACAGAATGATGTTTAGCAATCTCCGTATATTGGCCGCCAACTGCCAGCCCTTAACAAAACCAGTCTACTCCTCCAAAATCACCCCTGGAAGGCAGGTCTCCAAACGTATAGCCAGCACCATCGGCAAGAACATAGCAGCAGCATTCAGCGATGAAATGGGTCGGAACGACTCACACTACGTAAGATCCTTATCCTTTTTCAGGATCAGGGAATTTGATACCTGCGCTAACGTGGCCAGCAACACCCCACGGGTCATGGAATCATTGAACATTTCCAGCAAAAATGGGATCAACTGACCCAGAAACAGTTTATAGAATTCGATAGGGAACCCATCCGGACCTGGAGCTTTATCCGGAACTACATCAATCTGATAACCTGGAATCACTTCATAACCTCCTCCGGCCCCATCATCGACTCAAATTCCTCCCTTCTCCCCAGCTCCACCACCGGGAAGGACAACCTGTCCAAAACCGACATCACTGACAGTCTCTCCCCTTGGCGGCTCTGACTTATATAGCTATCGATAAAAGGTATTAAACACCGAACATCCAGCCCCCGCCCACATCCAACTTTAATACAGAAAGCTAGAGGGAAACAGAATACCAATCCCCATCCCTCAAACAATTCCAAAAATACAAAATACAATCTCCAAACTTGCCCAGAAACAATCCCCCAGCAAATCCCCATAATCACTTGCCCTTAATCACAATACAAAAATCCTGCAATAAATACAGATACAAATGCATCTGACAGTTAGCAGATATTTAGTTCACCCCCAGTCCATGCTTCTCAACAAACTCATTCGCATCCTCTGGCGATTCAAAGTAATATTCTCTCTCTTTAAAAGTCATTCGGAGACGAGCTGGATACACCACACCAAATCGCACATTACTCTTGTACAATGCGGCCTTGGCCTTGTTGAAAGCCGCACACCTTCTCGCCAGTTCAGCTCCCGTGTCCTGATATAGCCTGATGGTGTGGCCCTCCTATCTGTAGTCTCAATGGTCTTTCGCGCACTCCAGGACCTGCTTCGTGTCTTTACTCGTGGAACCTGACGATGATCGCCATGGGGGTGTCCCAAATCTGGGCTTCTGCCTCAGTGACCGATGGGCCCAGTCAAACTCAGAAGACGATGACGATTCATAAATTCTGCTGTCTGGAGAGGTTTCCAGGTTGTCAACCTTGATCTTCAAAGCTTTGTCCCCTTCAGCCAACAACGCTATCTTCACCTCCAGGGAAACAATCCTGTCACTCTGGTGCCAACTTCACCTTTTGTATCACTGCCCTTGCTCCTTTACCTCCGTCTTCTCCAGGGTCACATGGATGGGGGCTAGAGCCCCTTCCATTGCCTTATCAAGGTCCTCAGTGACCGCCAGCCACTGATGCTTGAATTCGTCCACCACGAAGGTTGCCAGCATATTGGACGTCCACAGAGAGACCAAAGTCACAGCAGGAACCTCTGCCATTTTCTCCACCAATGAGGCTCAAGGGGCTTCTGAGTCTGATGATGATTATCTGCCCAACTTCTGCCTTGTATTATACTTGTTGGGCATTACTTTAATGTGGGGACATTATTGCTTCAAACTAATCAAATTTCCCCAAACATCACCAAAAAACTGGGTAACAAGTGCCTGAAACAAAGTACCCTGGCGTGAGCCACAGCGTGTGTGACTGCTCACCACAAAACCCCCACCAGGCGCCCATTTAGGCTCCTGTGTAACAAAATATTGATAACAGGATCGAGTACTGTCCACAGTTCAGTTTCAATGTCCATTGTCACATGTTAAATTGTAGCCAACTTTTTAAAATTAAATTTAGCGTACCCAATTCATTTTTTCCAATTAATGGGCAATTTAGCGTGTCCAATCCACCTACCTTGCACATCTTTGGGTTGTGGGGGCAAAACCCACTCAAACATGGGGAGAATGTGCAAACTCCACACAGACAGTGACCCAGAGCCGGGATCGAACCTGGGACCTCGGTGCCGTGACACTGCAGTGCTAACCACTGCACCACCATGCTGCCCTAATTGTAGCCAACTTAACGGGTTTCATGGCTACTTTCACAAAGTTTGATCGTACAGTTCATAATATCCAATATCGTCATGTTGCACTGAGCGTGACAGGAGGTATTGTCTATCTTGCTGCAGGAGGGTACATGTCATTTGCCCTTCAGTGCCTCTGCCAAATGACATTCTTCATTGTGTCACCATTTGATTCTGCCATGACCTAGCTTAACACGTACCCACTTTGCAGCAATGATTGCAATGATCAGGAGTAACACCATTCTAGTCCCCCTTGGCCCAGGAGTGCTGAGGGAACCATAACGTGTGACTCTGTGAGTATGTGATGTGCCACCTCTAGCAAATTGATTGCAAGAGACATAATTTCTGGGTATTTTCTTTTCTGGACATGTGGGGGGGTCTTAAAAATCTGGGGATTTTGCTGTGCGGCGCTGCTGAATGGTCAGAGATGTGGCAGGTGTGCAGGAGAGACAGAAACTGGATGAAGGTGAGAAAGAGGGGTGAAGGTTTGGGCCAGTGGCCACTGCTAGCTAGGAAAAGAACCTTGGGGATGGCCGTGGTTTCGGAAATCGGGATGGAGTGGATGCACAAGGCCAATGTCCATGCCTTGATCTGAAGTCGTGAGCTATTCATAGATTATTCAACTGTTCAGGTCTGGAAGAGCCTTGTCTCTCTCCCTGTGCCTGTGCTGAGTTTGCTGGATCTAACCAGGTAGTGCAAGAGACGTAATTGTCCACTGGAAATGAGGGGCCCAGATTTTCACTATGATGAAATGGCCAGAATTCCTAAGCCCTGCCGCTGAACACTGCATTTCCTACTTTCATGGGGGTAGGACTGGAGAAGGGCTGGATTGCATCGTGCACAGTTTACGGAATCTGCTGGCCACTTCATTCACCAGCTACCTGCTACCTCCACTGAATGGCCAGCCAGATGTGTGAAACCTGGGCCGGGATTCTCCGAAACAGCAGCCAAGTGTTGACGCCGGCGTAAACACCGGAGGGGTTCACGCCTGGCGTCAACGGGCCCCAAAACGTAGCGATTCTGCGGCCCAGAAGGGGCCAGCACGGGCGCCATGGGAAGCGCGGGGGCGTGGCCCCAGACCGGCATCAGAGATGCGCACCGTGTAATTGACGCGGCACCGCGCCGCACTCAAATAGACGCGCCCCACCCTCCAGCCGACTCTTCAAGGTGGCCGCCCGCCTCGCAGCGCCCAGGTTCAGGGACTGCGACATTGAAACGCTCCTGGATGCCGTCGAGCAGAGGAGGGTGACCTGTACCCTGGACCCGGTCACAGGGTTGCAGCCAACATCCCCCGGCATATGTGGACGGAGGTGGGTGAGGCCGTCAGTGCCGTTGCGCTGACACCCAGGACAGGTGAGTAGTGTCGCAAGAAGATGAACCGCCTACTCAGGGCAGCCAGGGCGAGTACCCAGCACTGTGCACATGGCACCAATCCCTCTACACCCCCCCGCACATGTGACACCACCCCCTCCTCCCCAGGGGGACGGTAAAACCCCAGCCGTGACCCACATGGCTGCACCCACCCATGCCAGCTGCATTGGCCGGATGCCCTGTGCACCTATGTGCACCTATGCCAACATAGACCCAACTGCTGGGTTGCATGCGTCGGACCGCTGAACACTGCTGATGTTTGTGTGCCCCCCCCACCCCCCAACTGCTGGGTTGCATGCGTCGGACCGCTGAACACTGCTGATGTTTGTGTGCCCCCCCCACCCCCCAACTGCTGGGTTGCATGCGTCGGACCGCTGATTGACAAAATTGAACTACATCTTTATGTAGTCCAGGTCAATAAAAATGTTTCTGGATTTTAGCTTGGGTTGACCGCTGAACACTGCTGATGTTTGTGTGTCCACCCCCTTAATACCCATTCCAGCATTTGAGGAACCTTTTACAAGGGTCCTAATCGATTGTGTAGGTCCGCTTCCTAAAACAAAAAGTGGGAATCAATATCTTTTGACTATAATGGATGTGTCGGCTGGGTTTCCAGAGGCCATTCCAGTACGTAATATTACAGCTAAAAGGATTGTGGAGGAGTTACTTAAATTCTTTACTAGATATGGACTACCCACAGTAATTCAATCGGATCAAGGATCAAATTTTACTTCAAAGGTATTCAAAGAAGTTATGGATAGCTTAGGAATAAAACAATTTAAATCAACTGCGTACCATCCAGAATCGCAGGGAGCGTTAGAAAGGTGGCATCAGACATTAAAGACAATGTTGAGGACGTATTGTCAAGATTATCCAGAGGATTGGGATAAAGGAATTCCATTCGTATTGTTTGCAATTAGGGATGCACCTAATGAGTCAACCAAATTCAGTCCTTTTGAACTAATTTTTGGTCATGAGGTAAGAGGACCACTTAAATTGATTAAGGAAAAATTGGCGGGTGAGAAATCGGAAATTACACTATTGGATTACGTGTCAAATTTTAGGGAACGATTAAATAGAGCAGGTGAATTGGCTAGACAACATTTGAAAGTTGCACAAAATGTGATGAAAAGGGTAGCGGACAAGAAATGGGTATTAAGGGCGCTGGTTTTATCACTGCTTGAGGTTTCCCTATCACTTGCATGCGTCGAACCGCTGAACACTGCTGATGTTTGTGTGCCCCCCACCCCCCACCCCCCAGGATAAGAGTGCCCATAACCGCCGAGAGCGGGAGAAAACCGCAGGAGGTGCACCTGAATTGCTCCCCTCACTGGACGTTGCTGGCGGATCCGAGGACCTGGACCGAGGACCCCCACCCCCTCACCCCAGCCCCACGCCCCCGTCCGCCTGTCTAACCATGCTATATTGTGTCGTGCAGGACCACCCGGCGATCGACACGGACCACCAGGCGGACCCCCCCTCCCCACAGCCAGTGCCAGGGCGGCCACCCCCCAGGGACTTGAGCAGCGACGGGGAGGGCAACCGCAAAAACAGCCCTCCGGCCCAGTCGAGCCACGACACCATGACCCAGGGGGCGGAGACACAGGGGACAGACAGATATGACACAGCAACCCAGAGGACTGTGTCATAATATCCACTCCTGGCAGTGATTGACACACAGGATGACCAGTAAGCATACAACACAGTACAGCCAATCACCAGACAGACACTACCATTATAAAGCCAGAGGGCACTAGGTTTCCCGCTCACTCTGGACCCAGCCACTGAGACGGTCAGAGTCCATGATCTAGCCAGTGCAAACACCATTCGGTAGCTAGTAATTCTGGTCAGGCTACTACTAGGTCTCCAGTCAAGTCAGTATAGTGTCGACCCAGAGCTGAATTGGTTTATAAGTTCTATCGTTGAATAAAACAGTGTTGGATCTTCTCCAGTGTTAGACGTCTGTTTCTAGCTTCCCTGCATCGAGTGCAGTCCACATCGAACCAACCTGCCGAACACATCAGACTGCAGACTTCGGGTCCGATGAGGACACTGACTTTCCGGCACTGCTATCTCCTACAGGCTCAACCATCGCAGAGATTCTCACCTCGGTTGGGCTCTTTAGTGATGTGGCTTCTGGGACACTAACTGGTGCGCACCACACAGTCGCTCTGGTACATCAGCTGGAGGTAGGAGCTGCCGAGGGGCTGGGGGGTTGGTGGGCAGCCCAGCCCCAGTAATCAGCTGCCGCCCAGTCGGGTCCCGGGTTCCTGGAATTTCCACACCCACCCAGAGACCTGAGGCAGTCAGAGACCCAGGGACAAGAGAAGGGGGTGACGGCCAGTTTCCAGCACCTGCAGACGCAGTTGGAGGAGTGCATCTGCGTGCAGGAGCAGGAAATGGTGCCAGTCATGAGTGCCACCCAGGCCGAAACCGCACGGGTTGTGTCTGCGATGGAGGCAATGGGGTAGATGGTGTCAGTCATGGGTCGGAGTATGCAAGGCCTGGGGCTTTCTGTGCACACGGCTTCCGTGGCACAGGACAGGGCTGCCCTCTCACAGGCAGCCATGAGCCAGAACCAGGTGCAGTCTCAACAGGCCATCGCTGAGGACATCGGCGCCATTGCCCAGGTGCTGGCCAGCATCACACAGACCCAGACAGGAATGGCCAACTCCCTGAGCTCCATGGCTGCAAACTTGCAGACCCTGGTCAATACCAGAGTGGGCCTCCAGGACTGGTTGCTCCAGGTGCCGGGGGTGCCTCGGTTGTTGGATCCGCTCACACCCCCTTCCCATGGAGAAGCCCGGTGGCTAACTGGCGCCCTGAGGGAGGAGGAGGTGCTGGGGCCCGTTCCGGGACCCCCTGCAAGGGAGATCCCAGAACACCGCGGCACCTCGGACATACAGGGACCACCCAGGTGGAGGGTGTTACTGTGGCCATAGGTCAGATATTATCGAACGATGTAGAACTCAGAGCTCATCGCAGAGTGGGGTTGTCATCATCCTCCATGGCACAGACCAAACCCGCTTTCACTGGCGACCGTGTGAGCCCAGCTCGTTGTGCTGCGGGTGGATGTGTACTGGAGGGTGGTGTGCATGCGGGTGTTGCAGTGGTGTGGGAGGGGAGGGTGGTCGGTGATGTGGGAGGGGAGGGTGGTCGGTGGTGGGGGAGGGGAGGGTGGTCGGTGGTGGGGGAGGGGAGGGTGGTCGGTGGTGGGGGAGGGGAGGGTGGTCGGTGGTGGGGGAGGGGAGGGTGGTCGGTGGTGGGGAGGGGAGGGTGGTCGGTGGTGGGGAAGGGGAGGGTGGTCGGTGGTGGGGGAGGGGAGGGTGGTCGGTGGTGGGGAAGGGGAGGGTGGTCGGTGGTGGGGGAGGGGAGGGTGGTCGGTGGTGTGGGAGGGGAGGGTGGTCGGTGGTGGGGGAGGGGAGGGTGGTCGGTGGTGTGGGAGGGGAGGGTGGTCGGTGGTGTGGGAGGGGAGGGTGGTCGGTGGTGGGGGGGGAGGGTGGTCGGTGGTGGGGGAGGGGAGGGTGGTCGGTGGTGTGGGAGGGGAGGGTGGTCGGTGGTGGGGGAGGGGAGGGTGGTCGGTGGTGGGGGAGGGGAGGGTGGTCGGTGGTGGGGGAGGGGAGGGTGGTCGGTGGTGGGGGAGGGGAGGGTGGTCGGTGGTGGGGAGGGGAGGGTGGTCGGTGGTGGGGGAGGGGAGGGTGGTCGGTGGTGGGGGAGGGGAGGGTGGTCGGTGGTGGGGAAGGGGAGGGTGGTCGGTGGTGGGGGAGGGGAGGGTGGTCGGTGGTGTGGGAGGGGAGGGTGGTCGGTGGTGGGGGAGGGGAGGGTGGTCGGTGGTGTGGGAGGGGAGGGTAGTCGGTGGTGTGGGAGGGGAGGGTGGTCGGTGGTGGGGGGGGGAGGGTGGTCGGTGGTGGGGGAGGGGAGGGTGGTCGGTGGTGTGGGAGGGGAGGGTGGTCGGTGGTGGGGGAGGTGAGGGTGGTCGGTGAGGTGAGGGTGGACGGTGGTGGGGGAGGGGAGGGTGTTGCAGTGGTGTGGGAGGGGAGGGTGGTCGGTGGTGTGGGAGGGGAGGGTGGTCGGTGGTGTGGGAGGTGAGGGTGGTCGGTGAGGTGAGGGTGGACGGTGAGGTGAGGGTGGACGGTGGTGGGGGAGGTGAGGGTGGACGGTGGTGGGGGAGGTGAGGGTGGACGGTGGTGCCGTACTGTGCTGACGCTGGCAATGCTCAGCAAACCGCGCCCCCCTAGTCAGTGAAACTTGCGGCTGTCAACTTCTCCCGTACTCGCTGGCCCAGCCGGTGGCGTTGGGCAGCTTCACGTCTCTGTCCAGCCCCCATGTCCCGTAGATTACCCCCCCCCCCCCTCCCTAGCCCCCTCACCTGGAGAGGAGTGCCCTTGGTCGCGATCCTCCTCCTCCACCTCCTCCTCCAGCACATCGCCCCTCTGCTGGGCTATATTGTGCAGGATGCAGCAGACCACAACGATGAGGCCGACCCTCTCCGACGGGTACTGGAGGGCCCCTCCAGAGCGGTCCAGGCACCTGAAGCGCATCTTCAGCAGCCCAAAGCACCTCGCGGCCACACCCCTGGTCGCACAATGGGCATCACTGTAGCGGCGCCCTGCGTCGGTCTGTGACTTCCGTTTAGGCGTCATCAGCCATGACTGCAACGGGTAATCCCTGTCGCCCAGCAACCAGCCCCGCAGCCGGGGGAGGTGTCCCTCAAACATGTCGGTGTGAACGATTGTGCCAATATGAATGCGTCATGTACACTGCTCGGGTACCGGGCGCAGACGTGTAGGATCCTCATCCGGTGGTCACAGACTACCTGCACGTTCATGGAGTAGGACCCCTTCCTATTCATGAACATCGCCCTGTTATCCGATGGTGGCCGCATGGCAATGTGCACCCTATTGATCACCCTCTGGACCATGGGTATCCTAGTGAACGCGGCGAAGCCCGCTGCCCGGGCATCCTGGTGGGCACGGTCCATGGGGAACTGAGTGTACCGGTCCGCTATGTCATACAGGGCGTCAGTCACTGCACAGATGCACCGGTGCACCGACGCCTTGGATATGCCAGACATGTCCCCACTCAGCCACTGGAAGGACACTGTCACGGAGAAGTTCAGGGCGACCGTCACCTTGACGGCCACCGGGTGAGGGTGTCCACCCCTAGTCCATGGTGGTGCCAGGTGTGCCATCAGGTGGAAGATATGGGCGGCGGTTTCCCGGCTCATCCAGAGTCTCCTTCTGCATGCCCAGTCTGGGAGGTCCTGGAAGGACATGCGCACTGGTAGACACGAGGCCTCATCGGCTGCCTCCGTGGCCATAGCACCGCCACCTCCCCCTCCCCTCTCCGCATCCTCCTCCTAGGCATCCTCATCCTGTGGCTCCCCCTCATCGTGGTCCTCCTCCTGCGCCTGTCGGGCAGGCGACCCTCCAACCTGAGCGGCTGCCAGCTGCCCCACTGCGGCACGCTCCTCTGCTGCAGCCTCCCCTGCCTCCCTGTCACATCCCTGCTCCAGCTCACACAGGCCGGCCAACGGTGCTGGAAGATGCCCAAACATTACCATCTGCAGAGGGCGGAGGTAGACAAAGTTTCATCAGGGCGCATACCCCCCTCCACAACCAGGTGCCATGGGCTACATAGTTGCCCCGGTTGGCAGCTCGCGCCACAGCCACATATGCCCCCCACCCCCACCTGCCACCTCGGTGCCCTGAATCCTGTCGCTCGTCCCTCCTGCCAGAGCCACCGTCTGATGGCACTGCCCTCACCGAGGGCTGCCGTGTGTGTGACCCTGGATCTATCCGTTGGTGGGTGCCGCTGGCTGGGTGTTGGGGGGGGGGGGGGGGGCATGGGGGGCCTGGCACACTTCCGAACGGCTGGTACGCCTGGCTTGAGCCAGGGCCCTGGGTGGGTTCCCGTTTGCGTGGCCGCTGTCATGGCGTCCGTGGCGTTTGCTCCGCCCTTTCATGGCGGGCCCTGCCTGGCCACCGCGGCTGTCTGCCCCACCCCCCTGACACCAACACCCCTGCTCCCCCACCCCCCGCAGCCACGGCCGTACAATCTCGCCATCTTGGGGTCTCCCCATGCCGACCCCTACCTCCTCCGGCCGCAGCGTCAGCCTGCATGGGAGGTCACGCCGGCAGGACTTCGGCCCATTCGGGCCGCATTATCACTGGGGGCCCGGAGAAGCGCAGGTCGGGCCACCTCTGGCAATTCTCTGGGCTGCGTGGCGCCTGCCACGTTCGCGCAGTTTTAGCCTGTTTTGAGATTCGGAGGCTGGCTCGGAGAATCCCAGCCCAGGTGTGTGCAGTTCAGAGTTGGCAAGAACTTGATGGATTCACTTGGAAAGCCAGGGTATCCAAAGGCTGAATGGCCTACTCGTGCTCCTGAGTCCGATGGTAAACCCTTTGAATATGGTCCAGGGGCACTTTTGGGAGAGGTGACGCAGACTTTGGGATTGTTAAAAGCAAACATGATTGTGTGTGAAAAGTACATAAACTCATTGGAACTGTCAGAACTGTCAGTGAACTGCCAAAGGATACTAGCTGAGTTGCCATGGAAGGGGTAAGAGCAAACTATGGTGGATAAAGCATGGTTGGCATAGGGGCTTAAAAAGGGCCATGGGGTTTTGGCAGAATAGGGGATATGAGGGGAAATGGGGAGTGAGTAAAGGGATATGGGTTGGTATGGGGGGGGGTACGAAAGACCCTGAGAGTAGATGGGATACACAAAATGGCATGGTTTGACATAAATGGGGCATGGGGGTTATAAGAATTGATATTGAATTGAATTTAATTTGTTGTCATGTGTACCGAAGTACATTGAAAAGTATTGTTCTGTGTAGAGTCCAGACAGATCGTTCTATACATAAAAAAATTATAGGACATGCATAAATTCACAATGTAAATTATAGGCACAGGCATTGGGTGAGCGTACAGGAGTGTAGTACTACTCAGTAGAGAGGATGTGTGAAGAGATCAGATCAGTCCATAAGAGGGTCATTTAGGAGTCTGGCAACAGCGGGGAAGAAGCTGTTTTTGAGTCTGTTAGTGCGTGTTCTCAGACTTCTGTATCTACTGCTTGATGGAAGAAATTGGAAGCGAGAATAACTCGGGTGTGAGAGGTCTTTGATTATGCTGCCTGCTTTCCCAAGGCAGCGGGAGGTGTAGACAGAGTTAATGGATGGGAGGCACGCTAGTGTGATGGACTGGGCTGTGTTCACGACTCTCTGCAGTTTCTTGCGGCCCTGGGCCGAGCAGTTGCCATACCAGGCTGTGATGCAGCCAGATAGGATGCTTTCTGCGGTGCATCTGTAAAAATTGGTAAGAGTCAATGTAGACATGCCGAATTCCCTTAATTTCCTGAGGAAGGAAAGGCGCTGTTGTGCTTTCTTGGTCGTAGTGTCGACGTGGGTGGGCCAGGGCAGATTGTTGGCGATGTGCACACCTAAGAATTTGAAGCTGTCAACTATCTCCATCTCGGCCCCATTGATGCAGACAGGGGTGTGAATGTACTTTGCTGCCTGAGGTCAATGAGTCAATGACCAGCTCCTTAGCTTTGCTGACACTGAGGAAGAGATTGTTGTTGTTATACCACTCCACTATAATAATAATCTTTATTTTCACAAGAAGGCTTACATTAACGCTCCAATGAAGTTACTCGACCTGCTTCTGCACCCGCCCCGCCTCTGCACCAAGCCCGTCTCTGCACCCACCCCGCCTCTGTACCCAGCCGCCTCTGTGATGCACTATCAATTACAACGAGACGAGAGTAGAGGGTAATCGAGGCTTTATTAAGCAGAGATGTGTGGCCTCCTGCAGCTGCTACCAGAATGGTAGCAGCTCGGTGTGCACACACATTTATCATTTATACTGTGCCTATTGGGCGGAGCCAGCAGGCAGAGATCTACCTCCGTACCTGTAGTACAGGGGCCTTACCGTATTACCTCTATTATACAATCAGTGGTGACTAGCACATTCACCCCCTGTTAAAAAGAGTCCAGCGGGAGTAGTGGAATTTTTTTTTTACAGGTTTGTGAAAATTTAACGTTTACAGTCTGATGAAAATTTACAAATTCAGCCGGTCGGGTGCCTTGATCTTCCGCTGTGAGCGCCTCAGTCCCGGTGGTGATGCGGGCGCTGACTTGGTTGCCTGTGGCTCTGGGAGTGTGCTGTCCTCACCTTCATCCCTGGGTTGAACCAGTGGGAGGATGCATCGTCCTGGGGCAGGGGCCGTAGTGAGGTGCGCTGGGGGAAGGGTAGGTGGCGCCATGGCAATCGGAGGGGAGGGTGGTGGGCCGTGGGTGGGGATCCAGCTGGTGCCAGGTCCCTGAGGGAGACTGTGTCCTGGCGCCCGTCGGGGTACGCCACGTAGGCGTACTGTGGGTTTGCCTGCAGAAGTTGTACCCTTTCGACCAACGGGTTCGTTTTATGGATCCGCACGTGCTTGCGGAGGAGTACGGGTCCAGGAGCTGCCAGCCACGTTGGGAGTGAAAGCCCGGAGGTCGACTTCCTAGGGAAGGAAAGGAGATGTTCATGGGGGGTTTCATTAGTCGCAGTGCAGAGTAGTGATCGAATGGAGTGGAGCGCGTCGGGGAAGACCTCCTGCCAGCGGGAGACTGGGAGATTCTTGGACTGCAGGGCCAGCAGGACGGCCTTCCAGACCATCCCATTCTCCCTTTCCACCTGCCCGTTTCCCCGGGGGTTGTAGCTGGTTGTCCTGCTCGAGGCGATGCCCAGAGGAACTGACGCAGCTCATCACTCATAATGGAGGATCCCCGGTCGCTGTGGATGTAAGCAGGGATACCGAACAGTGTGAAGATACTATTGAGTGTTTTAATGACTGTGGCAGACGTCATATCGGGGCATGGGATGGCGAAGGGGAATCGGGAGGATTAATTGACCATGTTCAGGAAGTACGTGTTTCGGTCGGTGGAGGGGAGGGGCCCTTTGAAATCCACGCTGAGGCGTTCAAAAGGGCGGGAGGCCTTCACCAGGTGCACTCGGTCTGGCCGGTAGAAGTGTGTCTTGCACTCCGCGCAGACCTAGCAGTCTCTGGTGGCAGCCCCGACCTCCGCAATGGCGTAGGGCAGATTGCGGGCCTTTATGAAGTGAACCGGGTGACCCCTGGGTGACGGAAGCCATCGTGTAGGGCCCGGAGTCTGTCCACTTGTGCACTGGCACATGTACTTCGGGATAGGGCATCGGGGGGCTCGTTGAGCTTCCCTGGGCGATAGAAAATCTTGTATTGTAGGTGGAGAGCTCGATCCTCCACCTGAAGATTTTATCATTTTTGATCTTGCCCCGCTGCGTGTTATTAAACATGAAGGCAACCGACCGTTGGTCAGTGAGGAGAGTGAATCTCTTGCCAGCCAGGTTATGCCTCCAATGCTGCACAGCTTCCACTATGGCTTGGGCCTCCTTTTCGACAGAGGAGTGCCGAAGTTCAAAGGCATGGAGGGTGCGGGAAAAGAAGGCTACGGGTCTGCCAGCCTGGTTGAGGGTGGCGGCCAGAGTTACGTCCGATGCATCGCTCTTGACCTGAAAGGGGAGGGTCTCGTTGACCGCGTGCATCGTGGCCTTGGCGACGTCTGCCTTGATACGGTTGAAGGCCTGGCGGGCCTCAGCCATCAGGGGGAAAATTGTGGAGTGGATGAATGGGTGGGCCTTGTCCGCATGGTTAGGGACCCACTGGGCATAATAGGAGAAAAACCCCAGGCATCGTTTCAGGGCCTTGGGGCAGTGGAGGAGGGGGAGTTCCATGAGGGGGCGCATGCGGTCGGGGTCGGGACCTAGAACTCCATTTTCCACAACATAGCCGAGGATGGCTCAGCGGTTGGTGCGGAACACGCACTTCTCCTTATTGTAAGTGAGGTTAAGGAGTTTGGCAGTTTGGAGAAATTTGAGAAGGTTAGCGTTGTGGTCCTGCTGGTCGTGGCCGCAGATGGTGACGTTATCTAGGTACGGGAAGGTGGCCCGCAGCCCGTACCGGGCAACCATTCAGTCCATTTCACGTTGGATTGGCACCCGAGGGAGCCAGGTCCCTGAGCGAGACTGTATCCTGGCGGCCGTCGGGGAACTCCACGCAGGCATACTGGGGGTTCGTGTGGAGCAGGCGTACCCTGTCCACCAGAGGGTCCGCCTTGTAGAGTCTGACATGCCTCAAAGTAGGACCGGCCCTGGAGCTGCGAGCCACGTCGGGAGCGACACCCCAGATGTAGACTTCTTAGGGAAGGTAAAAACACGTTCATGGGGTGTGTTGTTAGTAGCGGTGCACAGCAGTGACCAAATGGAGTGGAGCGCGTCAGGGAGGACCTCCTGCCAGCGAGCGGCTGGGAGGTTCCTGGACTGTAGGGCCAGCTGGACGGCCCTCCATACCGTCCCGTTCTCACTCTCTACCTGCCCGTTTCCCCGGGGGTTGTAGCTGGTCGTCCTGCTGGAGGCGATACCTCTGCTGAGCAGGAACTGACGCAGCTCATCGCTCATGAATGAGGACCCCCTGTCACTGTGGATGTAGTCGGGGAAACCGAACAGAGCGAATATGGAATCGAGGGCCTTGATAACGGTGGCAGACGTCATATCCGGGCATGGGATGGTGAAGGGGAACCTAGAGAATTCATCGACCACACTAAGGATATAGGTGTTGCGGTCGGTGGAGGGGAGGGGCCCTTTGAAATCCGCGCTGAGGCGTTCAAAGGGGCGGGACGCTTTCACCAGGCGCGCGCGGTCTGGCCGGTAGAAGTGCGGCTTGCACTCCGCACAGACCTGGCAGTCTCTGGTGACTGTCCGTACTTCCTCGACGGAGTAGGGCAGATTGCGGGCTTTGACCAGATGGTACAAACGAGCGACCCCCGGATGGCAAAGGCTCTCGTGCAGGGCATGGAGCTGGTTCTCTTGTGCGCTGGCACATGTACCTCGAGAGAGGGCGTCTGGGGGCTCGTTGAGCTTACCGGGACGATACAAAATCTCGTAATTATAGGTGGAAAGCTCAATTCTCCACCACAAGATTTTATCATTTTTGATCTTGCCCCGTTGCGTGTTGTTGAACATGAAGGCAACCGACCGTTGGTCAGTGAGGAGAGTGAACCTCCTGCCGGCCAGGTAATGCCTCCAGTGCCGCACCGCCTCAACGATTGCCTCCTTTTCAACTGAGGAATGTCGAATTTCGGAGGCATGGAGGGTGCGGGAAAAGAATGCCACGGGTCTGCCCGCCTGGTTTAGAGTGGAGGCGAGGGCGACATCTGAAGCGTTGCTCTCTACTTGGAAGGGCAGTGTCTCGTCTACTGCGTGCATACCGGCCTTGGCTATGTCTGAGCGAATACGGGCGAAGGCCTGTTGTGCCTCGGCCGCAAGGGGAAATTGCGTGGACTGGATCAGTGGGCGGGCCTTGTCCGCATATTGTGAGGACCCACTGGGCATAGTAAGAAAAGAACCCTAGGCATCGTTTGAGAGCCTTGGGGCAGTGGGGGAGGGGAAGCTCCATGAGGGGGCGCATGCGGTCGGGATCGGGCCCCAGTAGTCCGTTTTGGACTATGTAGCCGAGGATGGCTAAGCGGTCTGTGCTGAATACGCACTTCTCCTTGTTATAAGTGAAATTGAGGAGAGAAATTTGGCAAGGTTGGCGTCATGGTCCTGCTGGTCGTGGCTGCAGATGGTGACATTGTCTAAGTACGGAAACGTGGCCCGCAGTCCGTACCGGTCAACCATTCGGTCCATTCCTCATTGAAAGACCGAGACCCCGTTAGTGACGCCGAAGGGAACCCTAAGAAATTGATAGAGGCGACCGTCTGCCTCGAAGGCAGTGTATGGACGGTCCGATTTACGGATGGGGAGCTGGTGGTATGCGGATTTCAGGTCAATTGTTGAGAAGACCCGGTACTGTGCAATCTGATTGACCATATTAGATATGCAAGGGAGGGGGTACGTGTCGAGCTGCGTGTACCGGTTGATGGTCTGGCTGTAGTCCACGACCATCCTGTGTTTCTCCCCAATTTTAGCCACCACCACCTGGGCTCTCCAAGGGCTGTTGCTGGCCTCGATGATACCCTCCCGAAGCAGCCGCTGGACTTCGAAACTGATGAAGGTCTTGTCCTGGGTGCTGTACCGTCTGCTCCGGGTGGCGACGGGTTTGCAATCTGCAGCCAGTTTGGCAAAGAGGGAGGGAGGGTCAACCTTGAGGGTCGTGAGGCCGCAAATGGTGAGTGGGGGTAGGGGTCCGCCGAATTTGAGGGTGAGGCTCTGGAGGTTACATTGGAAGTCCAGACCCAGTAAAAGTGTCGCACAGAGGTTGGGGAGAACGTACAGGCGGAAACGGCTGAATTCCACGCCTTGTACGGTGAGTTTGACCATACAGAAACCCCGGATCGGTACAGAGAGGGATCCGGAGGCCAGGGAGATCCGCGGTTGGCGGGATGGACCGCGAGGGAGCAGCGCCTTACCGTGTCCGGATGAATGAAGCTATCGGTGCTCCCGGAGTCAAGTAGGCAGTAGGTCGCGTGGCTGTTGGTGAGCACCGTCGTTGAAGCGGTGGCCAGGTTGCGAGGACGGGATTGGTCGAGCGTCATGGAGGCGAGTAGCGGGCGATCGTCCGAAGAGTCCGAAGATTCCGATGCGTAGCGGCAGCGACCTGGGTCCCGTGATCCAGTCCTGAGGGGAGGACAAAATGGCGGCGTCCGGAGTACCTGCGGGGAAGAAAATGGCGGCGCCCATGCAGCGCACGTTGTGGAGGCGGGGCCAGATGACGGTGACCATGGAGCACACGTTGAGGGGCGGGACAAGATGGCGGCGCCCATGGTGTGCACATTGCAGGGGCGGCGAAAGATGGCGGTGCCCACTGATCGCACGTGGCCCCGGGAGCTGCGGACGGCGGGGCCCATTGTGCGATCGGCTGGGGAGAGGGGAAGAGGTCGGGCGCATTAGAGGCAACAGCGCGGGCTTGACACACCGCTGCAAAGTGCCCTTTCTTGCCACAAGATTTGCAGGTCGCGGCGCGGGCCGGGCAGTGCTGGCGGGTGTGCTTCAGCTGGCCGCAGAAGTAGCAGCGGGGACCCCCAGCGTGCGCGGAATGGTGAGTAGCGCAGGCATACTGCACGGGAGCGGCCCCAGTCGGGGGGGTCGGTTGTGGGGTCCACGAGGGGTAGGATGGATGGGCCGTTCGGTAGGATGAGCGGGCGGGATAGGATTGCACGTTACAGGAAGCACCTGCCGTAGAGAGCGCTAAAGTCTTTGTCGCTGCTAGATCGAGCGCGGCCCCTTCCAGCAGTCGTTGCCGGATGGAGTCCGATGCAATCCCCGTCACAAAAGCATCTCGCATGAGGAGTTCTAATGTTCCGTAGCCGAGATGGTCTGGCACTCACAGTCCCATACTAGAGGGATAAGGGCCCACCAGAAGTCCTCAATCGACTCACCCGGTTGCTGGAAGTGAGTGGAGCGTACATGCCTCGCAAACAGAGTGTTCGTCGACTGGACATAATTCTCTTTGAGCAGTTCCATGGCCCGGGCGTAGGTAGGCGCGTCCTGAATCAGCGGGAGCATGCTAGAGCTCAACCTTTAATATAGGAGTTGTACCTTCTGAGTCTCTGATGGTGCAGGGTCCGCTGAGGTGATGTAGGCCTCGAAGACAGCCAGCCAGTGGTTAAAGTCTTTCCTGGCGTTCGGCGATTTCGGATCCAGCTGCAGGCGGTCGGGTTTAATGCTGATGTCCATGATTTGGGAAATCTCACGGTAATAAATTGATGCGCTAACAATTGCACACAGAAACACAAAACAGTACAAAAGAGGCTTCAGATGTTATTCCCTCAACTGCAGCTGTAAAATGGCAGCTCAGGAGATCTCATGGAAATTTATACTGCTCCCTGTGGGCGGAGCTAGCCGGCAGGGGCTTACTGACAAACCTGTAATAGCAGGTACTATTGTACATCCCCTAATAGAGGCACACACATATATATACAGTGGTGGATTACCACACCCACCCCAGCTCTTCACCAAGCCCACCTCTGCACCAAGCCCACCTCTGCACCCAGCCCACCTCTGCACACAGCCGCCTCTGCACCCAGCCCACCTCTGCACACAGCCGCCTCTGCACCCAGCCCACCTCTGCACCCAGCCGCCTCTGCACCCAGCCGCCTCTGCACACAGCCGCCTCTGCACCCAGCCGCCTCTGCACCCAGCCGCCTCTGCACACAGCCGCCTCTGCACCCGCCCCGCCTCTGCACCCAGCCCACCTCTGCACCAAGCCCACCTCTGCACCCAGCCCACCTCTGCACCAAGCCCACCTCTGCACCCAGCCCACCTCTGCACCCAGCCGCCTCTGCACCCAGCCCGCCTCTGCACCTAGCCCCCCTCTGCACCCGCCCCGCCTCTGCACCCAGCCCACCTCCACACCCAGCCCGCCTCTGCACCCAGTCCACCTCTGCACCCAGTCCACCTCTGCACCCAGCCGCATCTGCACCAAGCCTGCCTCTGCACCCAGCCGCCTCTGCACCCGCCCCGCCTCTGCACCCAGCCGCCCCTGCACCCAGCCGCCTCTGCACCCAGCCGCCTCTGCACCCAGCCGCCCCTGCACCCAGCCGCCTCTGCACCCACCCCACCTCTGCACCCAGCCGCCTCTGCACCCAGCTCACCTCTGCACCCGCCCCGCCTCTGCACCCAGCCCACCTCTGCACCAAGCCCACCTCTGCACCCAGCCCACCTCTGCACCAAGCCCACCTCTGCACCCGCCCCGCCTCTGCACCCAGCCCGCCTCTGCACCCAGCCTGCCTCTGCACCCAGCCGCCTCTGCACCTGCCCCACCTCTGCACCCAGCCCGCCTCTGCACCCAGCCCCACCTCTGCACCCACCCCGCCTCTGCACCCGCCTTGCCTCAGCACCCAGCCCCACCTCTGCACCCACCCCGCCTCTGCACCCGCCCTGCCTCTGCACCAAGCCCACATCTGCACCCAGCCTGTCTCTGCACCCAGCCGCCTCTCCACCAAGCCCACCTCTGCACCCAGCCACCTCTGCACCCGCCCCGCCTCTGCACCCAGCCGCCTCTGCACCCAGCCCATCTCTGCACCCGCCCTGCCTCTGCACCCAGCCGTCTCTGCACCCAGCCCGCCTCTGCACCCAGCCCCCCTCTGCACCTGCCCCGCCTCTGCACCCAGCCGCCACTGTACCAAGCCCACCTCTGCACACAGCCCACCTCTGCACCCAGCCCGCCTCTGCACCCAGCCCATCTCTGCACCCACCCTGCCTCTGCACCCAGCCCACCTCTGCACCCGCCCTGCCTCTGCACCCAGCCGTCTCTGCACCCAGCCGTCTCTGCACCCAGCCCCCTCTGCACCCAGCCCGCCTCTGCACCCAGCCGCCTCTGTACCAAGCCCACCTCTGCACCCGCCCCGCCTCTGCACCCAGCCCGCCTCTGCACCCAGCCCACCTCTGCACCCAGCCCACCTCTGCACCCGCCCCGCTTCTGCACCCAGCCCGCCTCTGCACCCAGCCCGCCTCTGCACCCAGCCCGCCTCTGCACCCAGCCTGTCTCTGCACCCAGCCGCCTCTGCACCCAGCTGCCTCTGCACCCGCCCCACCTCTGCACACAGCCCACCTCTGCGCCCAGCCCGCCTCTGCACCCAGCCGCCTCTGCACCCAGCCGCCTCTGCACCCAGCCTGTCTCTGCACCCAGCCCATCTCTGCACCCGCCCCGCCTCTGCACCTAGCCGCCTCTGCACCCAGCCCGCCTCTGCACCCAGCCCACCTCTGCGCCCAGCCCGCCTCTGCACCCAGCCGCCTCTGCACCCAGCCTGTCTCTGCACCCAGCCCACCTCTGCGCCCAGCCCGCCTCTGCACCCAGCCGCCTCTGCACCCAGCCCGCCTCTGCACCCGCCCCGCCTCTGCACCCAGCCCGCCTCTGCACCCAGCCCACATCTCACCCAGCCGCCTCTGCACCTCCCCACCTCTGCACCCAGCCTGCCTCTGCACCCGCCCCACCTCTGCACCCAGCCGCCTCTGCACCCGCCCCACCTCTGCACACAGCCCATCTCTGCACCCAGCCGCCTCGAGACTAAACCCAGCTCTGCACCCAGCCGCCCCTGCACCCAGCCGCCTCTGCACCCAGCCGCCTCAGCACCAAGCCGCCTCTGCACCCGCCCCGCCTCTGCACCCAGCTCACCTCTGCACCCAGCCCCACCTCTGCACCTGCCCCACCTCTGCACCCGCCCCGCCTCTGCACCTGCCCCACCTCTGCACCCAGCCCGCCTCTGCACCCAGCCCGCCTCTGCACCCGCCCTGCCTCAGCACCCAGCCCGCCTCTGCACCCGCCCTGCCTCTGCACCAAGCCCACATCTGCACCCAGCCTGTCTCTGCACCCAGCCTGTCTCTGCACCCAGCCCGTCTCTGCACCCACCCTGCCTCTGCACCCAGCCCACCTCTGCACCCGCCCTGCCTCTGCACCCAGACGTCTCTGCACCCAGCCCCCTCTGCACCCAGCCCGCCTCTGCACCCAGCCGTCTCTGTACCAAGCCCACCTCTGCACCCGCCCCGTCTCTGCACCCGTCCCGCCTCTGCACCCAGCCCACCTCTGCACCCAGCCCACCTCTGCACCCAGCCCACCTCTGCACCCGCCCCGCTTCTGCACCCAGCCCGCCTCTGCACCCGCCCTGTCTCTGCACCCAGCCCGCCTCTGCACCCGCCCTGTCTCTGCACCCAGCCGCCTCTGCACCCAGCCGCCTCTGCACCCACCCCACCTCTGCACACAGCCCACCTCTGCACCCAGCCGCCTCGAGACCAAACCCACCTCTGCACCCAGCTGCCTCTGCACCCAGCCGCCTCTGCACCCAGCCGCCCCTGCACCCAGCCGCCTCTGCACCCAGCCGCCTCTGCACCCAGCCGCCTCTGCACCCGCCCCGCCTCTGCACCCAGCCGCCCCTGCACCCAGCCGCCTCTGCACCAAGCCGCCTCTGCACCCGCCCCGTCTCTGCACCCAGCCGCCTCTGCTCCAGGCCCACCTCAGCACCAAGCCCGCCTTTGCACCCAGCCGCCTCTGCACCCGCCCCGCCTCTGCACCCAGCTCACCTCTGCACCAAGCCCGCCTTTGCACCCAGCCGCCCCTGCACCCAGCCGCCTCTGCACCCAGCCGCCTCAGCACCAAGCCTGCCTCTGCACCCAGCCGCCTCTGCACCCAGCCGCCTCTGCACCCAGCTCACCTCTGCACCCAGCCGCCTCTGCACCCAGCCGCCTCTGCACCCAGCCGCCTTTGCACCCAGCCGCCTCTGCACCCACCCCACCTCTGCACACAGCCCATCTCTGCACCCAGCTGCCTCTGCACCCAGCCGCCTCTGCACCCAGCCGCCCCTGCACCCAGCCGCCTCTGCACCCAGCCGCCCCTGCACCCAGCCGCCTCTGCACCCAGCCGCCTCTGCACCCAGCCGCCTCTGCACCCGCCCCGCCTCTGCACCCAGCCGCCCCTGCACCCAGCCGCCTCTGCACCAAGCCGCCTCTGCACCCGCCCCGCCTCTGCACCCAGCCGCCTCTGCTCCAGGCCCACCTCAGCACCAAGCCAGCCTTTGCACCCAGCCGCCTCTGCACCCGCCCCGCCTCTGCACCCAGCTCACCTCTGCACCAAGCCCGCCTTTGCACCCAGCCGCCCCTGCACCCAGCCGCCTCTGCACCCAGCCGCCTCAGCACCAAGCCGCCTCTGCACCCGCCCCGCCTCTGCACCCAGCCGCCTCTGCACCCAGCTCACCTCTGCACCCAGCCGCCTCTGCACCCAGCCGCCTCTGCACCCAGCCGCCTTTGCACCCAGCCGCCTCTGCACCCGCCCCGCCTCTGCACCCAGCTCACCTCTGCACCAAGCCCACCTCTGCACCCGCCCCGTCTCTGCACACGCCCTGCCTCTGCACCCAGCCCACCTTTGCACCCAGCTCACCTCTGCACCAAGCCCGCCTCTGCACCCGCCCCACCTCTGCACCCAGCCCGCCTCTGCACCCAGCCGCCTCTGCATCCAGCCCATCTCTGCACCCAGCCGCCTCTGCATCCAGCCCATCTCTGCACCCAGCCACCTCTGCACCCAGCCGCCTCTGCTCCAAGCCTGTCTCTGCACCCAGCCCACCTCTGCACCCAGCCCACCTCTGCACCCAGCCCACCTCTGCACCCAGCCCACCTCTGCACCCGCCCTGCCTCTGCACCCAGCCCATCTCTGCACCCCGCCGCCTCTGCATCCAGCCCATCTCTGCACCCAGCCGCCTCTGCATCCAGCCCATCTCTGCACCCAGCCACCTCTGCACCCGCCCCGCCTCTGCACCCAGCCCACCTCTGCACACGGCAGTCTTAGCAACTGTTTCGGTGGCGGTGAACGGACATCCAAACCAGCCCACCCCTTCCAGAATCAAAATACCAACTGTAGGCTGAGAATTCTCCTGTCCCTGAGCACCCAGCCCCAGAGCACAAATCTGGGCCAGAGGTTCTGCTTCTGAATTGCTCAAGATGTCTACCGTGAAGTACAGACAGGCATGGGATTGTGTGTGGAGAGTGGGTGAAAGAAAGTTTGCTCCCATTTCTGATGCCCTTCATGGTTGAATAGCTGGCGGAAGGGCAGCTTGGATGATACACCAGTTAAGCTGTGATCTCGCAAGAGGTGGGGCCTAAAAATGGAGAGGACAAATCGGTCTGGATAACCGCTGGAAGTGGAAACTATCACAGTGCTATGGATAAAGAGCGGAGCAGTGTGGATAATTGGCTAGCTTGTCAAAGATCCAATACAGGCACAATGTTCCAAATGGCCTCCTTCTGTTCTGCACCATTCTACTGTGATGAAAGGACAAATCCTTCAATAACACTTGCTGGGATAATTGGTAGGATTTTTAAAAAAGTTTTTTTTATAAAGCAGTTCGAATTTTGTTTCTGTCAAAAACTCTGACCTGCCAGATATTAATAAACCATGAGGCAACTTGCGACCGATGTTGGTTTACGTTCAGAGACTCATTTTTATCCCAAATGTCTTGATGTTTATTAATAATAATAATAATAATAATAATCTTTATTAGAGTCACAAGTAGGCTTACGTTAACACTGCAACAAAGTTACTGTGAAAGAGAGTTTGTCTCTCATTTTTTGAACAAGTGGATTTGGCATTATTCCACCTTTGTCTGTCTTCCTGGATGCAACTCCAATCCTTTTATTATCGATTGAACACAAACTCCGTTTGTGACACAAGTTACGAAATTATTTTTAAACCTTCCCTTTTTTATTTGCTATAATGGTCCAATGAAACTGATCCGAAGTTGTATTTTGTTGGTATAGGGATAAGTCTCAAAATTCTACTTGGGTAAAGTCCTGTTTGTTAAAGGTTACTCTGGAAGTGGAATACTTCCTGCGCTGGATTCTCCGTAGCTCCCCGCTGAAATCACGTTTGGCGCGGGACAGAGAATCCACTTTTACGCCCGAATTAGGCTCAGCGCCGCTCCCGCGAATCTCCCGTCCCTGTGCAGTTGGGGGGGGGGGGGGGGCATTGCCAGAGGCCCTCCCGGCGATGCTCCAGTCCCAACCGGCCGAATTCCAGAAGAGGGTGTTCCTCCTCACCTCATTGTGCAGTGGGTCCACTCCTGAAATCAGGGCGGGGTGGGGAGGTGTTGGTAGGGAGAGCAGATCTTGAATGGTATCCTCCGCAGCCTCGCGGCAAATCGCATTTGGCGCTGGGGCAGAGAATCGATGTTCTCGCGGGAATTGTAAGCCGGTGCTGCTCCCGCGATTCTCGGGTCTCCAGAGAATCGCTCGCGCGCTGATCACGCGGTGCGGCCCCAGCGATTCTCCGGGCAAAACTGGCCGAGTTCCCGACGGCGTAGTTCTAACCACATTTGGCTGGGCGGGAACCTCGGATGGCGGCTGCGGATTCAGTCCACGGCTGCCCTGGTTGGGGGTGGGGGTGGGGGGGGGGGGGGGGGGGGGGTGGACGATCAAGTACCGGGGGGACAGGGACGGCGATCGGGTGGATTACATGGAGCGGCGCAGGGCAGATCGTTGGGACCTTCTTTGTTGGTCCAGGTCCGCCGGCTGAATCCGCCATCGCGTTTGGCTCGGCCGATGGAGGCCACCACAGTGGGCATGCGCGGACTCGGCACCGAAGTGCGGGGGCCTGTATCCGCAGCTAAAACTGCGCGAAGCACTCTGGGGTCCTGCCAACCAGGTAGGTGATTAGGTTTTTAATTTTTTAAGGAAATTCTGGCGTGAAACACCAGCGTTTTTACACCGGCGTAGGAAAATAGCCCCATTTTTTCAGAATTCAGCTCCCTATTTCTCATTCATAGAATCATACAATCCCTACAGTGCAGACGGAGGCTATTCGGCCCATCGAATTTGCACCGACCCTCTGAAAGAGCATCCTACCTAGCCCAATCCCCAAACTGTTTCACAACTTTTCACAATATACATTATTGATCTGGAAGAAGCAACTGAAGGCTCTGTTGCTAAGTTTGCAGATGATACAAAGATCTGGAGAGGGGCAGGTAGTATTGAGGAAGCAGACGGGCTGCAGAAGGATTCGGACAAGCTAGGAGAGTGGGCAATGAAGTGGCAGATGGAATACAATGTGGAAAAGTATGAGGTTATGCACTTTGGAAGGAGAAATGGAGGCATAGACTATTTTCTAAATAGGGAAATGCTTAGGAAATCAGAAGCACAAAGGGGCTTGGGAGTCCTTGTTCACAATTCTCTTAAGGTTAACGTGCAGGTTCAGTCGGCAGTGAGGAAGGCAAATGCAATGTTAGCATTCATGTTGAGAGGGCTAGAGTAGAAGACAAGGTTATACCTCTGAGGCTATATAAGGCTCTTGTCAGAACATTTGGAGTATTGTGAGCAGATTTGGGCCCCGTATCAAAGGAAGGATGTGCTGGCCTTGGAAAGGGTCCAGAGGAGGTTCACAAGAATGATCCCTGGAATGAAGAGCATGTTGTATGAGGAATGGTTGAGGACTCTGGATCCATGCTCGTTGGAGTTTAGAAAGATGAGGAGGATCTTATTGAAACTTACAGGATACTGCGAGGCCTGGATAGAGTGGACGTAGAGAGAATGTTTCCACTTGTAAGAAAAACTAGAAGCAGAGGACACAATCTCAGACTAAAGGGACGATCCTTTAAAACAGAGATGAGGAGGAATTTCTTCAGCCAGAGTGTGGTGAATCTGTGGAACTCTTTGCCGCAGAAGGCTGTGGAGGCCAAATCACTGAGTGTCTTTAAGACAGAGATAGATAGATTCTTGATTAATAAGGTGATCAGTGGTTATGGGGAGAAGGGGATGAGAAAATATCAGCCATGATTGAATGGTGGAGCAGATTCTATGGGCCGAGTGGCCTAATTCTGCTCCTTTGTCTTATGGTCTTATGTTTCTGGAACCCCATCTAACCTTTGAACACTAAGAGGCAATTTTAGCATGTCCAATCCACCTAACCTGCACATATTTGGACTATGGGAGGAACCCGGAACAGCCAGTGGAAACTCACGCAGACACGGGGAGAAAGTGCAAACTCCACTCAGACAGCCACCTGAGGTCGGAATCGAACCGGGGACTCTGGATCTGTGAGGCAGCAGTGCTAACCACTGTGCCACCGTGTCTCCTACCTTTGTTATTGTAGCAGTAACATTTCAATAGTTTAAATAAATGCGTTCATGGGATGTGACCATCGCCAGCTGTGGCCCATCCCTAATTGCCCTTGCACTGAGGTCAGTTATGAGTCAACCACAGTGCTGTCGATCTGGAGGCACCTGTTGAGATCAGGTAAGGTTGACAGATTTCCTTACCTAAAGGACATTAGGGCACCAGATGTTTTTTTTAAAATGACAATTGACAATGATTTTATGGTTATCATTAGACTTGTAATTGCAGATTTTTAAAAAATGAAATTGAAATTCACCGTTTGCCATGGTGGGATTTCAGCATAGGTCCCCAGTGAATACCTTGGGTCATTGGATTACTAGTCCAGTGACAATACCACTACCCCATTGCCTCCCCCTTTCATATGTCAGGGACGAATTAATGGTGATCTTTTTGTTTTAAACTGTCATTGGCCGTCTTTTGCCAGTCACAGAGAGGGTAAATACTAATGTCAGCTATTAGGCTGTGCCCAGAAGCAGTCATGGTGTGTCTGCAGTTTTAAAGCTTTTTTCTATCTGGTTATGTTGCGTCATTCTGATCTGTCAATTCTCCCATTTTCTCACAGGTACTCTACCCTCTCGTTCATTGCCTCTTTCCTCTCGTTCGACCCTCCTCTTTCTTTCTCTCGCACTCTCTCTCTCTCGGCCACGTCCCCCACCTTGCCCTCATCCCTCCCTGTTGCCCGTCTCTCCGTGTTCTCTCTTTCACTTTTCTGTTTCTTTCCTCCTATCCCTTACATCCTCTCTTCCCTCCCATCCCTCTCTACCCTCCCCACACTCCTGCTCTCCCATCCTCCACTCCCTCACTCCACTTGCCCCACGCCCTCTCTTCTCTTCCCACTCACTACCACTCACTCCTTTCCCACTCCCCCTCTCCCCTTTTTTGCGTCCTCTCTTCCCTCCTCCCACTCCCGCTCTTTCATCACCCTCTCCCCTCTTTCCACTACCTGTCTCCCCTCCTCTCACTTCTTCTCTCCCCTCCCTCTCTCCCAATCTGCTCCCTCTCTCCCCTCCTCCTACTCCCGCTGTTCCCTCCCCCACTCTCCCTCTTCCTTCCCTCTCTCCCCTCCTCCCAACCCCTCTGTCTCTCACCCCACTCCCTCTCTCCCCTCCTCCCACTTCCTCTCTTCCCTCCCACTCTCCTAATCTCTGCTCCCTCTTTCCCCTCCTCCCGCTCCCGCATTTCCCTCCACCACTCCCGCTCTTCCTTCCCTCTCTCTCCCCCTCCCACTTCCTCTCTCCACTTCCTCTCTCCCCTCCTCTCACTCTCTTTTTCCCCCTGTCATTTATTTGTGGAAGAAAATAAATGAGCCACTCAGTGATGTAACATGCTGGTCCACCCTTCTGATCCAGACAGAGAGAAGAATAGGCTGGGGTGTTTTCCTTACAGAAAAGAAGGCTGAGGGGGGGAGCTGATTGAGGTGTTTAAAATTAAGAGGGGCATAGATAGGGTGGATAGGGAGGAACTTTTCCTCTGAGCAAAATGGTCAATAACCAGGGGGCATAGATTTAAGTTAAGGGGCAGCAAATTAGGGGGTATTTGAGGAAAATCTTTTTCATCCAGAGGGTGGTGAGAATCTGGAGCTCACTGCCTGAAAGAGTGGTAGTGGCAGGAACCCTCACATCATTTAAGGAGTATTTAGATGAGCACTTCAAATGTCAGGACAAGTGCTGAAAAATTGGATTAGAGTAGATAGGTGCTTGATGGCCAGTGCAAACGCGATGTCCCGAAGGGCCTCTTTCTGTGCTGTAAAATCTCTATGACTCTCTGTATGATGCTAAGAGAAAGTTACACCCATGCGTAGTTGCACTGTGTGTTAGAATCATACAGTACAAACGAGGCCCTTCAGTCCATCAAGTCTGCCCTGACATTAATTGCACTTTCCAGCACTTGGCCATAGCCTTGAATGTTATGACATTTCAAGTACTTTTTAAAGAGTCAACCCTGACTCAAAACATCAGCTTCCTTCTCTGTCTGCTGTCAGACCTGCTGTGATTGTCCAGATTTTTCTGTTTTTGTTACTTTTTATTTTTATTTTCTTCATACATTTAGAATACCCAATTCATTTTTTCCAATTAAGGGGCAATTAAGCGTGGCCAATCCACCTGCCCTGCACATCTTTGGGCTGTGGGGGCGAAACCCACGCAAACACGGGAAAAATGTGCAAACGCCACACGGACAGTGACCCAGAGCCGGGATCAAACCTGGGACCTCGGCGCCGTGAGGCAGCTGTGCTAACCACTGCGCCACCATGCTGCCTTGTTACTTTTTAAAGATTGTGAGGTTTCCTGCCTCAAGTACCCTATCAAGCAGTGCATTCCAGATTTCCACCACCCTCTGGGTGAAAAACGCTTTCCTCAAATCCCCTCGAAAAGTCCTGCCTTTCACCTTAAATCTATGTGCCCTGGTCATTGATCTCTTCACTAAGGGGAAACGTTCCTTCCTATCCACCCTGTCCATGCCCCTCATAATCTTATACACCTCAATCAGGTCCCCTCTCAGCCTTCTCAAAGAAAATAACCTGTCCTCATCCACTCTCCGTTCATGGCTAAAATGTTCCATCCCAGGCCACATTCTGGTGAATCTCCTCAACACACTCTCCAGTACAATCACATTCCTCCTGTAGTGCGGTGACCAGAACTGAATATAATACTCCAGCTGTGTCCTAAGCAAAGTCCTGTACAGCTCCAACATAACCTCCATGCTCTGATTTTGTTTTTTCTTATATAAATTTAGAGTACCCAATTATTTTTTCCAATTAAGGGGCAATTTAGCGTGGCCAAATTGGGTTGTGGGGGTGAAACCCACACAGACACGGGGAGAATGTGCAAACTTCACACAGACAGTGACCCCGGATTCAAACCCGGGTCCTCAGCGCCGTAGGCAGTAATGCTAACCACTGTGTCACCGTGCTGCCCTCCTCCATGCTCTGATATGGGGCAAGTTTTGATTAGCTAAGAGCACATAGTTAACATTGGGAGAGTCAGGTGCCAATAATTCGCAGTGCAAACTCTGAGGTGTTCTCATTACCTATTAAGGATGGAGATACCTGGAGTTGGTGGGGACAGTGTGAAACTGCTTTTAAATGGAATTGAGATGGGATGTGCTGCCAATGTGCTTTAACAGAATGGTGCAAAGGGATATTGATGACTGTCCTGCAACCACCAGCTGTTATGGAACGATAATCCATAGTTACCTCCTTGTGTAACTCAATCCATATTATGAGATTGTTTTGTCATTAATATAAAATGCCAGTTATTCTCTTTCCCAACAACGCTCTTTATGGGCACAATGTTAACTCTGACCTTGCCGACACCTTTGACCTTGTTATCTCTGATCTTTCCTATACCTGGTTACCTCTGACCTTTCCTACACCTGGTTACCTCTGACCTTGCCTACACCACCATCTTATCTGGGATCCAGCAGTTACAGTGTGGTATCCATCTCCAAGTGCACACTAACCCTAAACATTATGTTGCTAGTCAAATGAGGGGCATCAAATTGTTGCAGTTAGTCTCTTGGCTGTGGCAGGTTGTTTTTCCGGGTCTGGTGATTCATCACTGGAACTGGATGCTGATTGTTTTGTGAAGTGTAAGCTGCAGAGTAACTACTGAAAGATCAATCAAACGCACAAGCAATCAGCACTTACGGTTCTCCGAAGAATTGTTTGGTGTACAAGTATTTATTGATTGGTGAGAGGCTTTTGATTAGATGTAGGTGTTGGAGTTTGGGCTTTCGCCCAATGCTTATCTCATGGTGTACAATTTACATAAACGAATCTCTCACAAACCAAATCTTGTGTCCACTTTCTGCCCTTTGTGTGTCGGTTTAACAATTAGCTCTGAATCATGGCAAATTGCTCTTTGCAAAATGCATGTGACATGCATGCACCACATTCTTCTGACACCTCAGTTGACAGAAAATGACACTTCCTGGACCGATGCATACAGACTAAATTAATTGGCCAGGTTTATACAAATTTATAAGTATGATATACAAAATCAAGAAACAAATAACAAGAAGATAATAACCATAGCACATGAACTGAATGGTCGGAAAATGAAGAAAAGGCAAAGTTTGAAATCTTTCGCATTTTGTTCAGCAAACGTTGAATAATAATAAGAGCGCTGGACTCTCCGTTTGGGAGACTAAGTGTTCTCATCACAGGTGAATAGCGAGCAACTCGTTTTCCCATGGGGGGGGGGGGGCGATGTTTGTTTCCGAGATTCAGGGCGTGCAAATGGGCCAACACTCTGCCGGTGTGAATTGGGAGCAATTCCCATCCCTGCTGGTGGCGGAACCACTGGGGCCGGAATTTATGCTGACGAACCCAACAAGCTGGAGATGCTAATAAACACTCCGCTCACCACACACCCATTCTCGCCACAAAGATGGCTCAGATAAGATCTGCTCTCCTGACCAAACATCCCCCCCTCCGATTTAAGGAGTGGACCCACTGCATGATGCCAATGAGGTGAGGAGGGACACCCTCTTCTCCAGGATGGGCCACAGACACAAGCCTGCCCTCTTGAACAGCGCTTGGGAGGAGGTGGCAGATTACTGTGTGATGAATGTAGGAATTTCAGATGTATTATATTGTAATTGTTTGGCATAGTGAGGGTTAAAAGCCTGGATTAGTGTGTTTAACTGCTGCAGTCATGTTTTAAAAGAATCTTAGTTTGAGAGGTTGGGAACCAGGGTTGCAATTAAACCATGGTAAAAATCTTGAGCAAATGCAGTTATGTTTGGGTGAAGAGGGGTTCCTGTGGAGTTAATTACATTTCAGCTTGGTGAGGTGATGCAGCTACTGGGTGGAGACAAGGTATCAGGCATTTTGTTGAAAAGCAGGTCAGTGGAGATTTAGATGAAGCTATGAGCTGAAGTCAAGATTTTGTTCTCACTGTAGTTCATTAAAAGATATGTCGATAGACAGATTAGCAGTGTCGCTGGAAAGGTGAACAAGCCAGCTAAAGCAGCTTCTGAAGAAATACAGCCAGAACCTCTGCATGGTTCTGACAGGAGTCAGATCTTTTCTTTAAAGCAGTGTCAAAATATCTTTCTTTCTCAAAGTAAAGTATCCAGACATCTCAGTAAAACAGGTATTCCTGAGTGCTAATGGTATTTAAAGTGGATTGAGAACTGAAATTATTTTTCTTGAGTGGCAATAATGATAGAAGTTAAGGGTTACTGTGACACTGCATTGATTAGGATTGTTCATGGGGTAATTGCAAGTTAGCTTCTGGTGTGATGTTAAAATTAAAGATATTTTAATATTATGCCAGCAATAAAGTTTATTTTAATATACCATGTCACTATTTTTCATGAAATCACTACTGGAGCGAGGTATCCTTTCCTCACAGTCTTACAAAGTTAAAATAAAATATTGGGGAACTTAAAATATGAGACTTAAATCCATGCAAATGATGGCTTTGTGTGAGCTCGTCGTCACGGGTTGCGAATTTATTAATGTCGCCAACAAGGGACCAGAGTATGGTGTCGGAATCGGCTCCGGGAACAAATAGCAATTTTTCCATCGCCCACGATTCTCCACCTGATCGCTGTTCCAGCTGCCGGCGTCAGCAGGTGGAAAATTCAGCCCGAGAATATTTTTGAGGTTTATTTCCCTGTAATGCCTGTTTGTCATAGAGTCAGAGGCCTGTAGCACAGAAAAGGCACTTCAAGGGCGGCACAGTGGCGCAGTGGTTAGCACTGGTGCCTCACGGCGCCGTGGACCCGGGTTCGATCCAGGCCCCGGGTCACTGTCCGTGTGGCGTTTGCACATTCTCTCCGTGTTGACGTGGGTCTCACTCCCTCCCACAACCCAAACGATGTGCAGGGTAGGTGGATTGTCCATGCTAAATTGCCCCTTAATTGGAAAAAAAAATAATTAGGTACTCTTGAATTTATTTTTAAAAAGGCCCTTCGGCCCATTGCATCTGCGCTGGTCAAAAACAGCCACCTAACTATTCTAATCCCATTTCCAAGCACTTGGCCCACAGCCATGTACGCATTGGCATTGCAAGTGCACATCTAAATGCCACTTAAATGTTATGGGGGTCTCTGCCTCCACCACCCTTTCAGGCAGTGAGTCACAGACTGCCATCACCCTCTGGGTGAAAGGTTTTTCCTCACATGTCTCAAAACCTCCTGCTGCTTACCTTAAATCTATGCCCCCGGTCACTGATCCCTCCACCAAGAGGAAAAGTTTATTCCTGTCTATTTTATCAATGCCCCTCAGAATATTATATATGTCAAGCATGTCCCTCCTCTGTCTCCTTTGCTCCATAGAAAACAATCCCAGTCTATCCAATTTCTCTTCATAACTGACAGTCTCCAGCCCAGGCAACATCTTGGTAAATCTCTTCTGCACTCTTTCCAGTGCTATCACATCCCTCCTATAATGTGGATTCCAGCAATGCGCACAGTACTGTGGCCTAACCAACTTTTTATGCAGTTCCAGAATAACCCCCCTGCTCTTAAACTCCATGCCTCGGCTAATTAAGGCAAGTGTACAATATGCCTTCTTAATCTTTGTATCTACCTGCCCTGCTACCTTAATGGTCAGTGTACATGTACACCAAGGTCCCTTTGATCCTCAGTGATTCCCAGCGGCCTGTCATTTATCATATATTACGTTGCCTTGTTTATCCTGCCCAGGTGCATCACCTCACGCTTTCACCTCTTTGAAAAATTCAATCAAGTTGGTCAGATATGACCTCCCCTTAACAAAGCCATGCTGACTGTTCTTGATTGATCCCGCCTCTCCAAATGCAAATTAATTCAGTCTCTCAGAATTGCTTCCAATATTTCCCCACCAGTGAGATTAGACTGACCAGCCTGTTGTTTCCTAGTTTATCCCTTCTTGAATAATGGTACCATAGGTTTCTGCCTATTCATGTGGGAACTCCATATTTTGAACCCCTCCCATCAGGTTCCTGCCCCTGCCACAGTTCCAAAATGACTCCTTTCAAAATTACAAATTATATCCTATGCGACCGTGACAAAGATGAACGTTCCTTCTTGTGTTTATCAACTTGCCTACAACCTTCAACTTTGTTGACCACCCTTCATCGGATGGCCATGGTAATTTGTTGTGCATTCTAACATGGTTGTGGTGTCCTATTATTGGCTTGATAGCTTTCCGCAGTGTGGGCGAGGAAGAATTGTCTGAATCTTATTTTTTGCTTTGTCGGTCAGGTGTGCATGTGAGTTGATTAAAGTGGAGAAGGTTCACACTTGGTCAACCCCTATACTCTCTCAGTCTTTAATGTATGTCTGTTCATGGTTGCTTGACAAGTCAAAATGACTGGAGATGTGGTTGCCATGCAGCGTGTCATGATAATGAAGGAAAAATACTCAATTACGTCCATAAATATTGAACTTTGAATAAGTCCTTGTCATTTTTTAAATCGATGTACAAGCCAAAGATGGCTGAAGTCACTGGCTGAATTGCTGGTGAGTGATACTCTGAGAGAGAAGTTAGAAACCATCCGGAAACTAATTGCTATCTCTGGTGGAGACAATGGGACATATTGGAAATGGGTATCCTCTTATCAAGAGATAGTCTGTACGAAATATCCGATGGATTTGTGGATTTCACCTGTGTGTGTGTGTGTGTGTGTGTGTGTGTGTGTGTAAACCAGCCAGCAGCAGCACTCCTGCAAAAGCAATTTTCAGGTATATCTCTCTGAATGTTGAAGTAAGCCAAGCCAGCAACAACTACAGCTGAAATGGAAACCTCTCCGCCAAACCACAAAACATCGGAATCTCAAAACCGAATATTCGTTGCTGAAGTCAGCGCTAATGGAATTACCAATCACGATGGCTACAACTCTCAACTATCTACTCCTCATGAGTCAAGGACTGTTTTATATACTTTAAAAAAAACTTATTTTGTACTCAATTCTTATTTCTTATTGTGAATGTATATGCACTGAGAAAAGGGATCATGAAGGAAGGGATCCTTTTTAGATTAATCTTGTCATGACCAGGAGAGGATGCTGAATAAAGAAAGGGAGCCAGTTCATCTCTTCTCACCCGGGGCATAACTATTTGGGGGATATCCCAGCCGAACGCTAACAGATTGAGGGATCTCACCCAGGTTAACAAATTTGGGGAACCTCATCTGGGGACTGGTCGTAACAAGCACCATCGCTAGGACTACATGTTTCCACTTCTCTAATGTTGCCGGGCTCTGACCTTTCTGCAGCTCACCTGTTGAGGTGTGTTGACCCTCAGGTTAAATCACCACCATTCACCTCTGAAAGGGGTGAGAGTAGCCTATGGTCCTCAGGGACAGTGGCGACATTTACATTTTACCTCTGGACTTGACTATTCCAATGCTCTCCTGGCTGATATCTGTCTTTCACCCTCCATAAACTTCAGGCTATCGAAAACTCTGCTGCTCATAGACACTAACTGACTGCAGAGGATATCGCCTGTGGGCCCGTGTGTTGCACAATGATGGTCATTGGCTACAATGGATTGGCAACAGACAGCAACACCAGAACAACGCCAGATAACTGCTTCCTATTGGCACTTATGGCAGAAACTGCCGCTCAGCGATTGGTCTACTCAGCTTTTGGAAAAGGTACACAAACATGAAACTACCCACTCCCCAATGGGTTTGATTTGCTGCAGGTATCGGCGGGCATCTTGCGTGTGGCACAGTGGTTAGCACTGCTGCCTCACAGCGCCAGGAACCTGGGTTTGATTCCAAACTTGGGTGATTTTCTGTGGAGTTTGCACCTTTTCTCCATGTCTGCATGGGTTTCCTTCGGGTGCTCTGGTTTACAAAGATGTGCGGGTTAGGTGGATTGGCCATGCTAAATTGCCCCCTAGTGTCCAAATGTTAGATGGGGCTATGGGGTTACAGGTATAGGGCGGGGAATGGGCCTAGGTAGGGTTCTCTTGCAGACTCGATGGGTCGAATGGCCTCCTTCTGCGCTTATAGGGATTCTATGATTCTATAAAGACACAGTGATAATGCTCCTGTGAAGCACCTTGGGGCATTTAACTAAAAAGGTGCTGCCGAAATACAAGTTTTCTTTTTGCGAATTGAAGTGAAATGAAATGAAAATCGCTTATTGTCACAAGTAGGCTTCAAATGAAGTTACAGTGAGAATTGCACGCCTTGTCCGTCGAACCTGCCTATAATCTGCCTACTCGCTGTGGTTCTGAGCCAGTTGCACTGAGGTATATTTTCCCTTTGGGATTCAGATTGAGAGTTGGTCAAGCTGAAGTACACATGAAGTGTATGAGGTCCCCAGTCCTTGTTGCATTCTCCATTGGGAACTCAGCTGGTGAAGGTTAGACGCTGATGTGGGAGATGGAGGCAGGGAAATTGAGGACATACCTGATCCTTCTGGCACCTGGCAGTGCCAGTCTTGTATGACATCTGGAATGCATTGCCAAAGTGGGGGGTGCTGATTCTGCACCTTCTCAAGAGTGATCTGTACTGGTTCTTGACTAAAAAGTGTAACATTAGGAAAGTAAGTGGCTTTACAGGCAGTCCATCTGATCCCCTGCACTGATTCTGATCATTTGAAAGGGTCAAAGAGGAACTTATTTCCCAGTTGTGACCAACCAGATTGTTTAGAAAATGGGACTGGGAAATGCAAACAGTAAGTTTGAGACTAGCTTGTCCTGGAAATGGCTGTTAATAAACATGAGACCGGCACATTTTAAGATGGGCTGATGGTTTCTGAGTGTTCCGGTTCCAGATTACATTTATTTAGTGTTTGTCCACGATCTAAGACACTGCTATGATGTGGATTTTGTTTTAAAGTGTCTATTTAACTTTATGATCCATGATCTGCTATTATCATACTTGAAAGTTATTTTTTTTTTCATAAGTATTTTCAGATGTTTTATCAAGAGAAGGAGGGTGTTTGCTCTCAACAGGTTTATTGGTATCTGTCAGGAACAGGAGCAGGCCATTCAGCCCTTCGGGGCTGCTTTGCCATTTATTTAGAGGTGGATTTTACTTCAACTCAATTCTCCTGTCTAAGCTCCATATTCATCTGGGCCCTTACCCATTAAAAATCTGTCATCCTCAGTTTATAAAGCTTTACCTGATCCAAAATCCCCAGCTTACTGAGGGAGGAGACTTCTACATGCCTACTCCATCGTCAACTGTGTCTGAAGCCAGGATGCCTTCTAACCATGGCCTAATTCTGGGGGAGACAGTGGTGTAGTGGTAATGTCACTGGGCCAGTTAACCAGAGGCCCAGGCTAATGCTTTGGGGGCGTGGGCTCACATCTCCCCATGGCAACTGGTGAAATTTAAATTCAACTAATGAACACGAAAATGAAAAGCTAGTCTCAGCAACGGTGACCATGAAACGATCACCGATTGGTGTAAAAACCCATCTGGTTCACTAATGTCATTTCAGGGAAGGAGATCTGCTGTCCTTAACTGGTCTGGCCTACATGTGACTCCAGACCCACAGCAGTGTGGCTAACCCTCAACTGCCCTCATGAAATGGCCCAGCAAGGATTGGACCACATCTGGTGAAAGAAATAAAAAAATGGATGGCAGGACAGGCACATGGGCCTGAGTGGGCTCCTCATGTTCCAGCCTGTCCCTAGAATTGGCAGTGTTTGAAGGTATAAGTGAGTCTGTGAAGTTCTGCCTCAGGTTAAAATTAAACCAAAGCTTCTAGGAACGTGTGAATTGTTGTTGGCCTAACCCTGCATCACAAGCCAACCACCTAGTCCCTGGATGGTGTAACCACCTGTAATCAAATAGTCAGCCTCCATGGGGAAATGTGCAGAGGGACAATAGCAATAAAATAGATTACAGGCACATGACTGGAGGTAGTGTCAAATCTTGCTGAGAAGGACAACAACCAGCTCCCAGCTCCTGCCCGTGTGAGTTTTCATACACTTTCTTTAAACGAATGCGGTGTGTAATTAGTTTGATCTCCAGTATCAAAGTCTGAACCATTTAAACAGGGTTGAGATTTTGAGTGCTGTCCTTCGAACGTGCTAGGCATTGTACATTACCATCAGCAATGTTAATTGATAGCCTCCTGTCTTAAAGTCTAAAATAACAGCTGTTTGCAATGTACAGCAGGCTGATCAACATCTGAAAGATGAAAAACGCCTGGCACTTCATCTGAACTCGCTTTCAATGCGTTTATTGTAATTTGATTGACTCGCCCTTGGTGGTCCCGTAGCTATGTAAAAATAAAAGTTATTTTGGCTACAATAGTTCATTTGGCATGACCTCAATCCAGCTAACACTGTCTCCAACTCAAGGCTGTTATGGTGTATGAGGCAGGGACAGTAGTGTGCCAGTTTTTGTGAATGAGGAGAATATCGCTGCTTGGATTAAGGTAGGTGTGAGTTGCAATGGACGATTGGGTTGGGTATGACCCACCAGTCCTGTAGTCGCTGACCACTAACTGCAGGTCCACCAGCACCTTGGTTTACGAAGTTCTCATCCTTGTGTTCAAATTGCCTCAGAGCCTCATCCCTCTCTATTTCTGTGATATCCTCCAGCTCTGTGCCCTCAAACCTCTGTGTTTATCCAACTCTGGTCTCTGTGTGTTTGCCATTGCTTCACCCACCATTGGCGCAGATGCCAAGGCCGAAGCTCTGGAATTCCCAGCCTAAACCTCTCCGTCTCCTCACTTGTCTCTCCTCCTTAAAACCTATCTCTTTGACCAAGCTTTTGATCATTTGTCCCGGTGTCTTCTTCTTTGGATTGGTGGACATTTGCCCTGTTAATACAGGGGGGGGGGGGGGGGGGGGGGGGGTTGGTTAATTCAACAGTAACAGCAACATCACGGGTTCAATTCCTGTACTGGCTGAGGTTATTCATGAAGGCCCCGCCTTCTCGACCTTGCTCCTCAGGTTAAATCACCACCAGTCAGCTCTCCCCCTCAAAGGGGAAAGCAGCCTATGGTCCTCGGGGACTGTGCTGATGTTTACATTTATTTACAATGCTCCACACAACAAAGATAACTTGCATCTAAATTGTCGGCAAGGTAACATTGATATGGTTTAAACTACACAAGGTTTATTGCCTCTAGGTCTTCTTAGATAATAAACATCAGGTTAAAGTCCAACAGGTTTATTTCGAATCACTAGCTTTTGGAGCACAGCTCCTTCCTCAGGTGAATGAAGAGATGGGTTCCAAAAACATATGTCAAAGATGCAACACAATGCTTTGAATGCGAGCATTTGCAGGTAATTAAGTTTTTACAGATCCAGAGATAGGGGTAACCCCAAGAGGTGTGAATTGTCTCGAGCCAGAACAGTTGGTAGGATTTCGCAAGCCCAGGCCCGATGGTGGGGGGGCAACATGAATCCAAGGTCCCGGTTGAGGCCGCACTCATGTGTGTGTAACTTGGCTATCGGTTTCTGTTCGGCGATTTTGCGTTGTCGCGCGTCCTGAAGGCCGTTTTGGAGAACGCTCACCCGGAGATCAGAGGCTGAATGCCCTTGACTGCTGAAGTGTTCCCTGACTGGAAGGGAACATTCCTGCCTGGCGATTGTCGCGCGATGTCCGTTCATCTGTTTTTGCAGCATCTGCATGGTCTTGCCAATGTATCACGCTTCGGGACATCCTTTCCTGCAGCGTATGAGGTAGACAACGTTGGCCGAGTCGCACGAGTATGTACCGCGTACCTAGTGGGTGGTGTTCTCCTGAGACTAAGGGTTGATGCCAACAGAATTCGTGGAGGTCCACGATAGAAAAACTGGCGCCGTACCTGGACCGATTTAGTGACTGTCATGGGGCTAGCACCAGTGCCACGTGGAATATAATCGATTCCAATGCAAAACGGTGTGGGATTTGCCGGTTTTGTGATTGACACTCAGGAGGCTGACAAGCTGCAGCCGCATTTACACACTGCACTCCCCACACACACTATCCCAGCCAACAAGATGGCAGCAAGACACGCAGCCCACGCTTCACAGATACCGAACTGGAGACCCTCCTGGACGTGGTGGAGGAGAGGCGGATAAGAGACACTGTATCCCGGCCTGGGAAGGAGGTTGCCAGCCATCGCCATTCGCCATGCCTGGGCGCAGGTGGTAGAGGCGGTCAGCCCCACCAGCAACACAGTCTGGACCGGCCAGCCGTGCCCGAAAAAACTGCACAATCTCCTCAGGGCAGCCAGGGTGAGTAGGCAGCACAGTGCCCCAGGCACCAATCCCCATTCCACACACCCGTAATATCACCCCCCCAACCCGGAGGGTGGCAGAACCCCCACCCTGTACCACATGTCGATATGCATACCTTTGAGCCATGGCTGGGTGCCCTGGCCACTGAGGCCACCAGCTACCCACCCCCTGGGTCGCATGCATTGGGCTGTCTAACACTGTCATTTTCTGTTTGCTTCCCCCAAGGAGAAGGCTGCCGGCAACTGCTGGGAGCGGGTGAAGACTGAATGGTGTCCACTCGACCTGCGGCCCCTGACCATGGCAGATCAGAGGGAACTGGATGTGGTCGGTGGCCTGGAGGAAAGGGAGTTCGCCGTGGTGGAGTTTGGCCGCGGGTGAGGAAGTGAGACCCTGCTGAGTTGCGGTTCCCCGTGACACGTGTGTCACCCCCGCCCCAAACACTAGCCCCACACCACACTCAACCTCATCCCCCAACCATCCTTACCCCCACACCAACCTCACCCCACACCATCTCTACCATCACCCTCACCCCTACACTACCCCAAACTCCACACCAAACCCACACCACCCTCACCCCCACCCTCATCCCCACCACCCACACTCCCCCCCCCTCCCCCCCATCGGCCCGGGGTGTAATCATGCATCTTGTCTTGGGTCTTGCAGGACCTGCTGGAGATGTGGTGGGCCTATCTGGCGTCCCCCGCCCCCAGCCGAAGCCCCCCAGCGAGCTGAGCAGTGACAAGGTGAGCAGCCCGGACGGCAGCCCTCCACCGAGACTCAGGAAACCCCGGAGCTCGAGTCCGATGATGACACGGATTTCCCGTCAAAGCTGTCTCCAACACCCTCCACCATCCCAGAGACACTCACCTCAGTCGGGCATTTTAGTGAGGAGGCTCCAGGGACACTATCTGGTGCGCACCATACAGCTGCTCCGATGCAGCAGGTGGAGGTAGGAACACCCGAGGGGGCGGCCCCATGGACAAGCTGCCATCCAGATGGGTTTCAGGCCTCTGGAACGGACAGTTCCATTGTTTGTGGAGATACAGTCCCAGAGCCAGGGACTACATGAGGAGTTGTCGGCGAGCATCCAGTACCTGCAGGTGCAGGTGGAGGAGTTCAACTGCTGCAGCAGCAGGAGGTGGTGCCGACCATGCGTGCCACCCAGGCCAACACCGCATGGATGGTGTCTGTGGTGGAGGCATTGGGGGCGATGGTTTTGGCTTTGGATCAGCATGTCCAAGGCCTGGGGAAGTCTGTGCAGGCTGAGGCCCAGGACAGGATTGCCACTTCACAGGCAACCATGTGCCAGGGCCACCTGGAAATCACAACAGTGCCCCTGAGTGTGGCCCAGGCACAGCAGGCCATGGCTGAGAACGTCGGCGGCATTGCCCAGGCGCTGGCCGACATGGCACAGGCGAAGAGGGAGATGGCCAAGTCCCAGAGGGAGTAGGCGCAGTGAAGACACATTGCGAAACACGATTGGGTGGAGAATAGGTTCAGGTCCCAAAATAGTGGCGGGCTTCAATTTGACGCCAAATTACAATTCTCTGTCACCTTGAAAGCGGTGCCAATATGTTTTGAAATTCACATACAGTAGATACTGTTTGCATGTCCATCAGTGGGCCTGACCCAGTATTCTCCGGGGCCTCTGTGATTCTCCACCTCTGATGGGCCGAGTTCCCGATGGCGCGGTTCACTTGTGCATTCAAAAATCTTGAAACCGGCGTTGTGGCTGATGAGGGAGAGAGAAAGGAGGTAGGACATGGAGAGGCGCGACTGTGGGCTGCAGGGCCGGACACTGGCCAGAGCCGCGGGAGGTTTGGAGGGGGGGGGGGGTGACAGGGGAACAGGCCGAGTGGATGGGGTCACTCCCCTTGGGGCTGGAGCGGTGACCAGGCATGGAACATCATTACCACTGCCTGCAAGGCAGCCATCTTGCTGCGCACCCCACTGACCTCCCACCTTGGCCGCTGGTTCTACAGAGTGACACCGACCGTATGGGTACCTCCATCCCAACCCCACTCTCCGCCATGTACCCCACCACCCAACCAGCTGCCATCTCCCCGGCGGCCCACCCAGGGCAAACCCACAGTAAACCCAAAGTCCAGTGCACCAATCACCCCAGTACTCATCAGGGACTGCGCCAGGGTCAGTGGCTGCCACGGTGACGGCCACCCACAGGGCCAGAGGTGTGGAGGTAGGGGGGGGTTGACATGCGGGGGCAGAGCCCGCAGTGCCAAGCAGGGTCACCATGTAGCCCATTGGACCTGGTTGGGCACATGGGGTATGCACTATGCTAACATATCGGCCTTTCAACACCTGCAGACAATGGATATTGGAAGTCAACCAGAAATGGTGGCCTTCCTGCTAGTCACTGTAGCCCTAGAGGATGCCCTGCGGCTGTTCGAGAAGGTGCTGCTTGAGGGGAAAGCTGCACCACCGGAGTGGAGAGCAGTGGAGTGTGCCGCATGGGACAGGAGGCAGCCAGCCAGGATGAAGAGCCAGCCGCCCAACAGGCCGAGGGGGAGGAGATGTCAAGGAAGCGCCGCATGAGGCCTTGTGTGTATCAGCAGCGCCTGTCATTCGAGGACCTGCCGGACCAGGCATGCTGTCGAAGATTCCGGCTGAGCAGAGAGACAGCGCGACATATTTACCAGATCATGGCGCACCTAGCACCATCGAGTTATGGGGGAGGACACCCGCTCCCAGTGGCCGACAAGGTGACCTTTGCCCTGAACCTTTACACGATGGGGCCCTTCCAGTCGCCGAGTGGGGACCTGTCCAGGATCTCTCAGACCTCGGTGCACAGGTGCATCCACGCCGTCACGGAGGCCCTATATGCCCAGGCGGCTCAATACATCCATTTGTCCCGATCCATGTGGACCGAGCCCACCAGGATGCCCGGGCAGCAGGGTTCGCTGCTATCGACGGGATGCACCGGATCCAGGGGGTGATTGACAGGATGCTTGTCCCCCTGCGAGTACCTGCAGATGACAGGCCGCTCTACACAAACCGACAGAGGTCCACTTGCTGAACGTGCAGCTGATATAATAATAATCGCTTATTGTCACAAGTAGGCTTCAATGAAATTACTGTGGAAAGCCCCTAGTCGTCACATTCCAGCGCCTGTTCGGGGAGGCTGGTACGGGAATCGAACCCAGGGTGCTGGCCTTATTCTGCATTACAAGCCAGTTGTTTAGTTCACTGTGCTAATCCGGCCCCTGGTTGATATGTCACCATCTGTTATGCATCATGCACGTGTGCGCCCGATACCTGGGCAGTGTGCACGACGCCTTCATCCTGTAACATTCAATGATTCCTGACATGTTCGAGACGCCCCCCCCCCCCCCCCCCCCCCACCAGCTAGTGGGTTGGCTCCTGGGTGACAGGGGCTATCCACTGCGGTCATGGCTGATGACACCTATCCAGAGGCCACAGACCGTGCGGAGACCTGCTACAACGACGTCCATACAGCGACCAGGAGCGTGATCGAGCGGTGCTTCGGCCTTCTGAAGATGTGGGTCAGGTGCCTGGACCACTCTGGACGGGCCCTCTAGTGTGATGCTTGGAGGGTCACACGCATTGTGGCAGCCTGCTGCATTCTCCACAACATCGCACAGCAGAGGGGCAATGTGCTGGAGGAGAAGCAGGAACGCCAGTCCTCATCTGATGAGGAGCATGCCGGGAAGGAGACCCTCATAATCTAGAAAATTGTATTTGAATAGAAGATGATTAACGATTTGTTGGGGAATGGGTAATTAGTTGAAAATATCAACATTGGAAAGTAATGAAGATAAGATCATATAACACAGACATCTGACCCCTGCTGTCAGGCTCAAATGGGGGTCCTGCACTATGTGGAAAACAAAAATATGTTTCCAAATCCGGATGATGAATGGCTTGGAGGTGGTGGTGCTGTCATGTAACTGTCATGCTTTTGACCTTCTAGATGATAGAGGTTGCGGGTTTGGAAGCAGCTGTCGAGGGAGTCTTGATGAGTTCCTGCAGTGCAGCTTGTAGATGATGTACACCGTTATCAATGTGCATTGGTGGTGGAGGGGCTGAATGTTTGTGGATGACGTACCAATCAAGTGGACTGCTTTGTCTTGGATTGTGTCAATTTATATCTTCTAGGTTGGAGGAAGGTTTTTAGTGGAATTCCCCAGGAGTTGGTATTGGGACTCTTGCTTTTCCTGTTATATGTTCATGATCTAGATCTTGGTGCACAGGGAATAATTTCAAAGTTTGGAGATGACAAAGAACTTGGAATTATTATAAACTGTGAAGAGGACAGTGTAGAACTTCAAAAGTTGGTGGAGCGGGCAGATAGGTGGCAGATGAAGTTCATGCAGAAAAATGTGAGGTGATGCATTTTGGTAGGAAGAACATGGAGAGACAATTCAGAATAAAGGGTGAAATTCTTAAACGAGTGCAGGAGCAGAAGGACCTGGCTGTATATGTGCACAGATCATTGAAGGTGGCAGGACAGTTGGAGAGAGCAGTTAATAAAGTATATAATGGCTTCCGGTTGCGGCTATGACCAGCTAAGTCGCACATTTGGCAGCTCCTGCGACAAAGGTGTTTAAGGGCCGATTGGAGGGCCCCGACGGTACTGTAAAGACGAATCCCGGTGGGGGAAGGCTCCCTGAGGAGAGTGAGACCAACTTTATGGTCGGTACTCGGAGTGGGGCGACAAAAAAAGCGGCAGCAGCTCCCCGAAAAAAGCGGGGGAAGAGGACCAGAATGGCGGCCGGTGGCGCACTAGAAGATTGGAGAAAATGGGCGGAGGAGCAGCAGGCCGCTCTCCTCCGGTGTTTTACGGAGCTGAAAGTGGAACTCTTAGAGTCTATGAACGCGACGACCACAAGGCTGATGGGGGCCCAGGCGACCCAAGAGGCGTCGATAAGAGAGCTGCAGCAGGAGATGACTGCAAGGGAGGAGGAGGCCACGGTCCTCGTGGGAAAGGTGGAGGTGCACGAGGCACTCCACCTGAAATGGCAGAGCCGCTTTGAGGAGCTGGACACTCGAATGAGGCGGAAGAACTTGAGGATCCTGGGCCTAGCAGAAGGCCTGGAGGGGCCTGATCTCCCGAAATATGTAGCGGAGATGCTGAGCTCCCTGATGGGAGAGGGGGCCGGTCCATCGCCTCTGGAGCTGGAAGAAGCATATCGGGTCATGGCTAGGCGGCCTAGGGCGAACGAGCCCCCGAGGGCGGTGCTGGTGCGATTCCAGCGTTTCTGTGATCGGGAGAAAGTGCTGAGGTGGGCCAAGAGGGAGAAAAGCAGCAAATGGGAGAATTCGACGGTGCGGATATATCAGGACTGGAGTGCGGAGGTGGCAAAGCGGCGGGCCCGGTTTAACCGGACGAAGGCGGTGCTGCACGCAAAGAGGATCAAGTTCGGAATGCTGCAGCCAGCGCGCTTGTGGGTCACCTACAAGGACCAGCACCATTACTTTGAGACCCCAGAGGAGGCATGGACTTTTGTTCGGGAGGAAAAGCTGGACCTGAACTAGAACTTGGGAACGCCGGCGGTCGAGGCCGCCCGAGTACCCTTGACTGATCAAGTGGCCCATGTCTTTCTTAGGCCAGGTCGGAACTTGGTTAAAGTTGATGGATCGTTTGGTTTCTTTGAAACTTGTGTTATGGGGGGTTTCTTTGTTCCTTTTTGTGTGTCTCTTCCCGTTGCCAACTTCCCTTAATTATTGTTATTGTAGGGGGGGCTTTTTTACTGTTTTTTGATCTGTTCTTTAAGGGTTATGGTTACTGTTCTGTTCGATGGAGGGTGATGGTTAAATACGTTATTATTGGGTAGTTATTTAGTTATGCAGGCATAGTTATGTATTTATGTATTTATTTGAGATTTGTTATTTATATTGTTATATTGTTAAGTTGGGGAGGCGGGACGGGGGGGTGCAAGTTGGTTATGCGTGTTTTCTTTTTCTCTTTTTCTTCCTCTCGTTTTAAGGGGGCTTTTTTATGGGCTTGGATGGGGACGGGGGTGGAATTGAAGATGGCGGGGTAGGGTGTGGCCGGGCGAAAGCGCGGGCTTTCCCCTGTTTCCCGCGCGCGGGACGGAGGAAGGGGGAGGAGAGAAGAGTGGGGTGTGGCCAGCAATGGCGGCTTTTCCCGCGCTGAAGCGGGGTCAGAGAGGGATGGCAAGGGGGGGGGGGAGGCCCCTCCCCCCCCCACATCGGGAGGAGTCGGAGTGTGGCAGGGGCAGCCGGGTCAGCGAAAATCAGCTGACTCTCGGGAGTACGATGGTGGATACACCGCGGCTAGGAGGGGTCCTAGCCAGGGGGGGGGGGGGGGGGGAAGGGGGGTTAGGGGGGGATACCGGGTTGCTGCTGGAAAGGCCGAGGACGGGAAGGGAAGAACGGGAGGAGAGAGGGGGGGGGGCCATCGCCATGGGGAACGGGTCAGAAGGGGAGGGTCGACCCGGGGCGAACAGGGGACAGGACATGGCTAATAGACAGGGGAAAGGGACAGGTCGCTCCGCGACCCGGTTGATTACTTGGAACGTGAGGGGGCTGAATGGGCCGGTCAAGAGAGCAAGGGTTTTTTCACACCTAAAGGGACTGCAGGCGGATGTGGCAATGTTGCAGGAGACTCACTTGAGAGTAGTAGACCAGGTACGCCTGAGAAGGGGGTGGGTGGGACAGGTGTTCCACTCAGGCTTGGACGCAAAGAACCGGGGGGTGGCGATTTTGGTGGGAAAGAGGGTGTCGTTCGTGGCGGCGCAGGTGGTAGCAGATAAGGAGGGTAGGTACGTGATGGTGAAGGGTAGGCTGCAGGGAGAGAATGTGGTGCTGGTGAATGTGTATGCCCCGAATTGGGATGACGCGGGTTTTATGAGGCGCCTGTTGGGCCTCATTCCGGGTCTGGAGGCAGGGGGCCTGATCATGGGGGGGGACTTCAATACAGTGCGCGACCCTGGGCTGGACAGATCGAGTTCCAGGACGAATAGGAGGCCGGCAGCGGCAGAGGTGCTAAGGGGGTTCATGGAGCAGATGGGGGGGGTAGACCCTTGGAGATTTGGCAGGCCAAGGGCGAGGGAGTATTCTTTTTTCTCCCACGTCCACAGGGTGTACTCCAGAATAGACTTTTTTGTACTGAGCAGGGGGCTGATTTCGAGAGTGCAGGACACGGAGTACTCGGCCATTGCGATTTCGGACCATGCACCACACTGGGTAGAGGTAGAACTGGGGGAAGCACGGGACCAGCGCCCGTTGTGGCGCCTGGATGTGGGGCTGCTGGCGGACGATGAGGTGTGCGGAAGGGTCCGGAAGGGCATTGAGAGATATCTGGGCACGAACGACACGGGCGAGGTGAAGGTGGGGGTAGTCTGGGAGGCCCTGAAAGCAGTGATCAGAGGAGAGCTGATCTCCATAAGGGCACACAGAGAAAGGAAGGAGAGGCAGGAGAGGGAGAGACTGGTGGGGGAACTTATAGAAGTGGACAGGAGATATGCGGAGACACCAGAGGAGGGGCTGTTGAGGGAGCGGCGCAGTTTACAGGCCCAGTTTGACCTACTGACCACTAGGAAGGCGGAGACGCAATGGAGAAGGGCACAGGGCGCGGTCTATGAGTACGGGGAAAAGGCGAGCAGGATGCTAGCACACCAGCTGCGCAAGCGAGATGCAGCCAGAGAGATTGGGGGAGTGAGAGAGAAGGGAGGGAACGTAGTGCAGAAGGGGCAAGAGGTGAACGGGGTCTTCAGGGATTTCTATAGGGAATTGTACCGGTCTGAGCCGCCCAGGAGGAGGGGGGGAATGGAGAACTTCCTCGATAGATTGAGGTTCCCAAAGGTCCAGGAGGAACGGGTGGAGGGGCTGGGGGCGCCGATAGAGCTGCAGGAGCTAGTTAAAGGGATAGGCCAGATGCAGGCGGGGAAGGCGCCGGGGCCGGATGGGTTCCCGGTGGAATTTTATAAGAAGTATGTGGACTTGGTGGGTCCAGTGCTGGTGCGAGCCTTCAATGAGGCGCGAGAGGGGGGGGTTCTGCCCCCGACAATGTCACAGGCCCTGATCTCCTTGATCCTGAAGCGGGACAAAGACCCTGTACAGTGCGGGTCCTACAGGCCTATCTCCCTCTTGAATGTAGATGCCAAACTGTTGGCAAAGGTCCTGGCAACCAGAATAGAGGATTGTGTGCCAGGGGTAATCCATGAGGACCAGACGGGGTTCGTAAAGGGACGACAACTTAACACAAATGTCCGGAGACTGTTGAATGTGATTATGATGCCAGCAGTGGAGGGGGAGGCTGAGATAGTGGTAGCACTGGATGCGGAGAAGGCATTCGATAGGGTGGAGTGGGAATACCTGTGGGAGACGCTGGAACGGTTTGGGTTTGGGGAGGGATTTATCAAGTGGGTGAAGCTGCTGTATTCGGCCCCGATGGCGAGTGTGGTTACAAACGGGAGGAGGTCAGAGTATTTTGGGCTCCATCGAGGTACCAGGCAGGGATGCCCCCTATCCCCCTTACTATTTGCATTAGCGATCGAACCGTTGGCGATGGCACTGAGGGGTTCAGGGGGGTGGAGAGGACTGACAAGGGGAGGGGAGGAACATCGGGTATCACTCTATGCGGATGATTTGTTGTTATATGTGGCGGACCCGGAAGGGGGAATGCCGGAGGTAATGGAAATACTAGCGGAGTTTGGGACTTTTCGGGATATAAATTAAATGTGGGTAAAAGTGAGGTCTTTGTGATACACCCGGGAGATCAGGGGGAGGGAATTGGGCGGCTCCCCTTTAAGAGAGCAGTAAAGAGCTTCAGGTACTTGGGGGTGCAGGTGGCAAGGAACTGGGGGACCCTCCACAAGCTGAACTTTTCAAGGCTGGTGGAGCAGATGGAGGAGGAGTTCAAGAGGTGGGACATGGTGCCGCTGTTGCTAGCAGGGAGGGTGCAGTCAGTCAAAATGACGGTCCTCCCGAGGTTCTTGTTTCTGTTTCAGTGCTTGCCCATCTTTCTCCCCAGGGCCTTCTTCAAGAAGGTAACTAGCAGCATTATGGGCTATGTGTGGGCACATGGCACCCCTAGAGTGAGAAGGATTTTCTTGGAACGGAGTAGGGACAGGGGAGGATTAGCGCTACCCAATCTTTCCGGATACTACTGGGCGGCGAACGCATTGATGGTGCGCAAGTGGGTGATGGAGGGGGAGGGGGCAGCTTGGAAACGTATGGAGAGGGCGTCCTGCGGCAATACAAGCCTGGGGGCGCTAGTAACGGCACCATGGCCGCTCCCCCCCACAAGGTATACCACGAGTCCGGTAGTGGCGGCCACCCTGAAAATCTGGGGGCAGTGGAGGCGACACAGGGGGGAAGTGGGGGGTCTGATGGCGGCGCCACTGAGAGGGAACCACAGATTTGTCCCGGGGAACACTGGCGGGGGATTCCAGAGCTGGCACAGGGCGGGCATCAGGCAACTGAGGGACATGTTCATAGAGGGGAGGTTTGCGAGCCTGGGAGAGCTGGAGGAGAAATTTGAGCTCCCCCCGGGGAACACGTTTAGATACCTGCAGGTGAAGGCATTTGCCAGACGACAGGTGGAAGGATTTCCCTTGCTTCCCGATAGAGGGGTGAGTGATAGGGTGCTGTCAGGGGTCTGGGTCGGAGAAGGGAAGGTCTCGGACATCTACAAAATAATGCAGGAGGTGGAGGAGGTATCGATAGAGGAGCTGAAAGACAAGTGGGAAGCGGAGCTGGGAGAGCAGATAGAAGATGGGACATGGGCGGATGCCTTAGAGAGGGTCAATTCGTCGTCGTCGTGCGCAAGGTTGGGCCTCATCCAATTTAAGGTGCTGCACAGAGCCCATATGACGGGGACTAGGATGAGTCGGTTCTTCGGGGGTGAGGACAGGTGTGTTAGGTGTTCGGGAAGCCCTGCGAACCATGTACATATGTTCTGGATGTGCCCGGCACTGGAAGAGTTCTGGGAGGGGGTGGCGGGGACGGTATCGAGAGTGGTGGGAACCAGGGTCAAACCAGGGTGGGGGCTAGCGATTTTTGGGGTTGGGGTGGAGCCAGGAGTACAGGAGGCAGGGGAGGCCGGAATAGTGGCCTTTGCGTCCTTGGTAGCTCGGAGAAGGATCTTGATTCAGTGGAGGGACACAAGGCCACCAAGTGTTAACACCTGGTTAAACGACATGGCAAGCTTCATCCAATTGGAAAGAATCAAATTCGCCCTGAGAGGGTCGGTACAGGGGTTCTTCCGGCGGTGGCAGCCCTTCCTTGACTTTCTGGATCAGAGATAGGAACTGGAGGCCGAAACAGCAGCAACCCGGGGAGAAAGGGGGGGGGGGAAGGGAGGGGGGGGGGATAGCAACGAAGGGAGCACGTCAGCGGGGGGTCGCGGGCAATGACTGCCCGAGGCCATCGGCAGAAAGGGAAAAACGGTTTGGTTGCTAGACTGGTAGCGCGGGGGGGGGGGGGGGGGGGGGGGGGGGGGGGAGGGTGGGGGGTGTGCGCGCGGGGGAGGGCGTGGGGAGGATTTTCCAGGGGGGATTTGTTGTGTTATAACTTAAAATGTAGTAGGGGTAAATGTTTGTATCGAAAAATTTCAATAAAAATTATTTAAAAAAAAAAAATAAAGTATATAATATTCTGGGCTTTATTAACAGGAGCATAGAATACAAGAGAAAGGAGGTTATGCTGAACTGACACAAGACACTAGTTAACCTCAGCTGGATTATTGTGTACAGTTCTGGGTGTCACACTGTAGGAAGGATGTGAACACATTGGAGAGAGTGCAGAAGAGGTTCACAAGAAAGGTTCCAGGGATGAGAAACTTCAGTGATGAGGATAGATTGGAGAGGTTGAGACTGTTCTCCTTGGAGAGAAGAAGGCTAAGAAGAGATTTAACAGAGCCCAAAGTCATGAGGGAGTTGGGCAGGACAGAGCAGACAGGGAGAAACTGTTCCATCGCATAAAAGGATCAAGAACAGGAGGGGACAGATTAAAAGTGATTCACAAAACAAGCAAACGTGATGTGAGGAAAAACTTTTTCATATAACGAGTGGTCCTGGTCTGGAATGCACAGCCTGGAAATGAAATGAAAATCGCTTATTTTCACAGATAGGCTTCAAATGAAGTTACTGTGAAAAGCCCCTAGTCGCCACATTCCAGCACCTGTTCGGGGAGGCTGGTACGGGAATTGAACCGTGCTGCTGGCCTGCTTTTAAAGCCAGCTATTTAGCCCTGTGCTAAACCAGCCCCTGGCAGGTTCAGTTGAGGCATTTAAGAAGATATTATATGACTATTTGAATCAAAACAATGTGCTGAGATACAGGGGAATGGCAGTAAGCTGAGGATCACCACATCTCATGTGAGGGGCAAGATTGCCATGAACAGTCGCAGCCAGTACAGGGATTGAACCCACACCATTGGTCTCAGTTTGAATCACAAACCAGCTGTCCAGCCAACTGAGCTAAACTAGCCCCAGTTGCAGAGGGTGGATAGTCAGTCCTCTTCATTGCACCTTAAAAGCTCTTAAAAGGGGCTGGTTTAGCTCACTGGGCTAAATCGCTGGCTTTTAAAGCAGACCAAGCAGGCCAGCAGCACGGTTCGATTCCCGTACCAGCCTCCCCGGACAGGCGCCGGAATGTGGCGACTAGGGGCTTTTCACAGTAACTTAATTGAAGCCTACTCGTGACATTTTCTTGCCACTTGTGAGCTGACAGCCCTAATGACCTGATTGTGTTTCTGGATAAGTGGCTCAGGCATGGGATGGAGCTGGCATGCAGGCCGATGGTGCGATATTCTGTCTCTATCCCCAGCCCCAGTGGAGGCTGACGTCCAGTCCGTAACCGTTTGCATAGAGACAGGAATGCTCCGCAGAGATGGCTCTCTTACACACTTGTTCTGGAGAATCCTAATGCATGCTTAATAAGGATTTCATGTTTCTTCTGCAGAACCCATCTGCCTAGCTACGGACAGGGATCCAGTTAATGTGATTCACCTAAGAGATACTCCCTCCGCCAGAATGCTGTTTTAAATCAGCAGTAGCAGTATCTGTGCACAAGCATTAAATAACAGGATTGAATTTGAACAAAATGTGTTGCAGTTTGCAGGTATTGCAGACAGTGCAAATGTTGCTAACTACTTGTGTGCTATATTTCAAAGTGCGACTCAGGATGAATTGCTTTTTGTAACACAGTGATTTATGTATGTAAGCTTGCTAGTCTTTCTGTCAGTAACATAAATAGTTGAGATAATCTGTTTTTACTAACCCCCCCCCCCCCCCCCCCCCCCCCCCCCTGCCTGTTGTTGCTGTTGGTTGAGGGAGGGAAATTGGCCAGGCTCCAATGGAGAATTCTCCGCTCTTTGAACAGTGCCACAGGCTGTTTAACATACACCTGATCCACTGGAACACGCAGGTGTGACCTGGATTGAGCATCCCACTGAAGGATGACTCTTTTTGACAATGCAGCACGCCAGTGCTCCTCCTGTCAGGCAAGCTGCCATCTGAGAAGGGCACCCAGAGGTTGCAGCACCTCCGCACTGCCAGTTATCAAACTAGAGGGTGTGGGGGGAGGTAGGGGTTTCAGGGGCAGATTGACTCCTCTGAAAGGGTTTGGGATTCTTTGGGTCTCTAACAGGGGTAGAGGGGTGCCTGCGCTATGGAACTGTGCTTGGCAGACACACGGGAAATGTCTGGATTTTCCAATTGGCCAGTCCCTCTCTGGCTGTTCCATCAGTGCCCACAGACCCTGCCTCCTCTCCTTGCCCACTTATTGAGTCTTTGCCAGCCATTTTGAATCTCACTTCCTTTTCAGAAAGTATTAAACATGCGTAGTGGTTAGCACGGCTGTCTCACGGCGTCAAGGTCCCAGGTTCGATCCCGGCTCTGGGTCACTGTCCGTGTGGAGTTTGCACATTCTCCTCGTATTTGCATGCGTTTCGCCCTCACAACCCAAAGATGTGCAGGGTAGGTGGATTGGCCACGCTAAATTGCCCCTTAATTGGAAAAAATGAATTGGGTACTCTAAATTCATAAAAAAAGAAAGAAGATAGATTTCTAGACACTAAAGGGGTTCAGGGATATGAAGAGAGAACAGGAGTATTGCGGTGAGGTACAGGATCAGCTAGGATCATATTGAATAGCAGTGCAGGCCCGATAGGCCAAATGGCCTCCTCCAGCTTCCATTTTCTATCTTAAGGCTAAGACAGGTTTTGTGGCCACTTGTGTAAACCAAAGCACTGTTAGTGAATAAGAAAGGCACAAACTCCTGGTGGAATTCTCTCACTCCTGTGATCACTGAGTACAATGCACCCGTTTAATAAAAAGATGCCGCACCCTGAGAGAGAGGCAGGTTACAGGAATGCTTTGTATTTGCAGTTATATTTTTGGATAATCAAAACAGAGCAGGAAACAATTTGTAGCAGGCGTGACCCTTCATGTTCAGTTAGAGATATTTGGAGGCTGGAATATTTCTTCAGACCATTATTGGATCGTTACAGTTACTGCGTAGGACCGACTCTCCAGCTTTGGGAAGATTGATGTTAACAGTAGGAACAAGCAATCTATAGGTTTGGACCATGAGATTTATGTTTGTTCCTCCTTGTGTGTCAGCTGTGGTTCAGTAGGTAGCATGCTCGTCTCTGAGTCTGAAGGTTGTGGGTACAAGAGCCACTGCAGGGCAAAGTGTACAAGTTAAACTGACTTTACGATGGTCCTGAGGGTGTGTCGCAAAACATCCCATGATAAGAACCTGAGAGTTTCTCTGGGCAACGCTCACTCTTTTTTCTTCAGGCAGCAGCACCAAAACAGATGTATTTTGTTGATGTTTTTTGGGATCTTGCTGTGCGCAAATTGACTTAACATTACAGTGGTGCCTGCGCTTCATAGAAATGTCACTGGCTGGGAAGCACTTTGGGATGCTGTGAGGCCATGAAAGGAGCTATATAAATGAAAGCTTTTACCAAAGGTAGGAAACGGATTCCCAGCAAAAGCAATCCAGGAGATGGGTTTGGGTGTGGAGGCCTTGTCTGCTGTTTCGTTGAAGAAAGCTAAACCATTGCATTAACAATTTTATTGTCCTTTTCCTATACTTTTGCAGCATAGTTTGAACTAATTATTTTAGATGCATCTTTTCTATATCTTTGCTGTTTAGCGTACCTCAATGAGGTGACTTATTCGTCACTTCTAACACAGGCCGAAAGATGCGAATCAGTTACTCTTTCCTTATATCTCACTCTTCTGACACTAGTGGCCCTCTCAGGATCTGAATTATATCCCGAGTACCTGAGTGTCTGACCCTGGCTTCCATCACCTAGGAGGACAAGGGCAGCAGACGCATTGGAACACCACCATCTGCAAACTCCCTTCACGGTCAGATGTTTCCCTGACTTTGTACTATATCGCTGCTCCTTCACAAAGTCTGGGTCAAAACCCTTCCGGACAGGACTGTGGGTGTATACAGCAGATCATGAAGGTGGCTCACCACCACCTCCTCAAGGGTACACATCCCCAGTATGAAAACTGGAATAAAACCAAAACTGGCAGCTTAGCTTAGAGAGGCCACAGGTTGGCTGGGGTGTGGGAAATGAGAAAATGTAGAACAGTATTGCAGTGGTTTTTGGCTTAGTTGAGGTTGGGATGGTGGCTCCTAATGGGGGCTGAGAAGAGGAATACAATTTGGAGCCTGGCAGTGCTTGTTCAGATGGAGGTGGGTAACAGACAAACTTGGTGCGCCCACCCTGTCTGATTGATCGTATGGCTGTCCCAAGAGACTCCAGCTCTGCTGTTCGGTTCTCCATGCTGCCTCTGTGCTCTGCAGGGGGACCGAGTTGCGTTGTTTGCAGATCATATGGTGCAGCAAGCACCATCCTCTTAAAGGCTTGCTGCCTTTTAAATCACAATTGTACAGCGCACAAGGGAACTGGCTTGGATACTCTGGTGAGTGAGATGAACTCCAGGAGGAGGCTAGGTTTCCTTGGATAGGCTGGCGGTGTGTAGTCCTCATGCACATACCAGAAGCGGGAGTAGGAGCACATTGCTGAGGACCAGGTTCCAACAATCTTGGAGTCATCGTAAGACTTCTGGGGGAGAGCATTTTCCTGGGTATCTTTGATGCCGTGGGCTGACTTTAATAATGAGAAAGAAAGGAACTTTGTCAAGTTACACCACCAACATCAATAAAAAAAAACTTATATTTATCCTTGGAATCCCTATAGTGCAGAAGGAGGCCACTCGGCCCATCATGTCTGCACTGACCCTCCAAAAGAGCACCCTACCTTGGCCCACTCCCCTGCCCTATCCCGGCCAATTCACCCAACCTGCGCATCTTTGGACTGTGGGAGAAAACCCACGCAGACACAGGGAGAATGTGCAAATCCACACAGACAGTCACTTTTGTGAGAGCCATGAAGAATCCAGCACGAGTTTGCAGAGTCAAACAGAGAAAGCCACTTTATTTACAACAGTATGCACAAAGTAGCAGCAGCTCACTACTGGTTCCCCTTCTAGCCGGTACCACACTGACCAACTCTATTTATACAGCTGCACTGCCAATTATTGTCCCCCCCCCCTCTCATTGGGGGAACTCATATTCCCCAAGGATCCTGGGGTAACAATTGTCCCCAGCCAAGAGGATCCGGGCAGGTTATAACAGTCACCAAGGTTGGAATTGAACCTGGGCACTTGACGCTGTGAGGCAGCAGTGATAACCACTGTGCCATTGCACCACCCATATAGTCACCTGGTCATATAGAAGTTGAATTGCTGAAAAAAGAGCCACCCTGTCAAAGCTGTACATCTTGCACTCATCAGGACAGATTTGAAGGAATATCAATTGTAAAGGGAGCAACAATTTATACTACATGAGAGCAGAATGCCGAATGGTTGGCAAATATATCTTTTATTTTAGTAATTATATTTATAAAGTTTAGTAAAAACTCAGAAAGTCTGGCAGCATATGTGGAGAGACTGTTTTGAGTCCAATTTGGCTCTTCTTCACACAGAGTTCAGGTGAGAAGAAGAGTCATATTGGACACAAAATGTTAGCTCTTTCTCTCTCCTCAGATGCGACCAGACCTGCTGAGCTTTCCAAGCACTTTCTGTTTTCATTTCAGATTTCCAGTAGCTGCAGTATTTTGCTTTTATTATATTTACACAGCAGTTTTTAAAGTAATAAAACGTCCGAAAGCATTCACAAGAGTATGATCACAGAATCTTTACAGTGCAGATGGAGGCAATTCAGCCCGTCAAGTCTGCACTGGCTCTCTGAAAGGACATTCTACCTTGTCCCACTCCCCTTAATTAAAGAGAGATTGCAGAAGAATGGAGTGGGTTGAATGTGTCAATCACCATAGAGAAACAGGCAAAGATGAGAGGGTGGCATGCACCATAATCACCATCACAAAGAATATCAGTGGTGACATTGATGAGGGCAGTTTTGGTGCTGTTGGCAAGGTGATGATCAGAATGAAGGGATTGGGAGACCGATGTGAGAAGTGGCAACAAAACATTTGGGCCGGGATTCTCCAAAATCCCGACTAAGTGTTGACGCCGGCGGAAACAACGGAGTGTTTCACGCCGGAGTCAACGGGTCTCTTTGCGCAACGATTCAGTGGCCCGCAGGGGGCCAGCACACTGCTGGAGTGCTGCACGCCGATACAGCGCCTGCACTGCCACCGCGAATCCACACATGCATGTGGTGGCCGTTTCCACGCACCGCGCAACATGGCGGAGCCACACAGCGGCCATGTAGAAGGAGGAGAGGCCCCCTTCAGATCGCGCGGGCCCGCCGATCGGTAGCCCCCGATCACGGCCTGGCCATCGCGCAGGCCCCATCCCCCGCCGGAGTTTGATCCTCCTGCCCCCCCCACCAGAATGGCCAGCGCGGCCGCGGGTCCGAGCTCTCGCCAGGTGGTAACAGGTTGGAACCACGCCGGCGGAACCTGGCCGGTCGATCGCGGAGAATCGCAGCGGGGCCCGTTGACTGGCGCCTCGTCGACCACGCGCGCGCGACTGGGACCGATTCTCCGGTCTTTCCAGCATCGGAGCGGCGTGGCGGGAATTTCCGGCGTGACTGGCGATTCTCCGACCCGCGCGGGCTCGGAGAATGTCGGCCCTGGAATCTGAGAAAATCCACGCAGTCACCCCCAGTGGGAATTGAGCCTGGGTCCCTGGTCTCTGAGGCAGCAGTGCTAACCACTGTGCCACCGGGGATGGACATTGAGGGTTTAAGGGAAGGTTTTTTAAAGTTTCTTTGCAAGGTACAGGTCAGGATCTGAAGAGAAGGAGCTATTGGTAATATGGGAGAGCATGGGCGGATATGAATATGGTTGTGGGAATGTTGAGTTGAGAGGGAAATGAGGGCACAGGGCCTGAAGCTGGGGATGAGCTCATTGAGGGCTGGAGAAGGAGTGAAGGAGAAATATAATGTGACCCTCCAATAGAAAATGGGGGCGAAAATAACTTGAGAATTGAAAATGCATGAAAATGAATTGTGGCCTTGTGCCTGGGGTGTGTAATGATTGTGATGTGCTTGTCGGATCCATGAGATGAGTGAGTTTAAATTGTAGGTCACTGTGATATTTTCTGGGGCAAGGAGTGACATTTATGGCCAGCTGCTCGGGTTTTTTATGACTCAAGCGCAGGGAAGATTTAATTGAGGACAAAGGCCGTTCGATACGGGAGACAGATCCTCAGAGCAGCCCTAACTCTTGACTCTTATCGAACCGGTCTGAGGGTCCATTATTCAAGATGTGTTTTTACTTCATTTTTTTCTTGTTGTGAATTTTGCTCATTTGTTAAGAGGTTCTCGGTGCTGGGGAATGAAACTTTTTGCAGTTCAAACACCAGTTGGGGAGGTCGTGGCACAGTCGTATCATCAAAGCTTAAGTAATCCAAAGGCCCAGGCTAATGATAATGCTCTGGTGACATGGGTTCAAATACCACTACAGCAGCTGGTGGCATTTAAATTCAGTTAATAATTCTGGAATATGAAGCTGGTGGCCGTGACGACCATCTATGATTTCTGTAAAAACCCGTCTGGTTCACTTGTGTCCTTCAGGGGAGGAAATCTTCCATCCTTAACCGGTTTGGCCTACATGTGACTCCAGACCCACAACAATGTGGTTGTCTCTTAATTACCCTCTGAAATGGCCAAGCAAACCACTCAGTTCCCGTACCAGCCTCCCCGGACAGGCGCCGGAATGTGGCGACGAGGGGCTTTTCACAGTAACTTCATTGAAGCCTACTCGTGACAATAAGCGATTTTCATTTTCATTTCATTTCAGTTCAAGGGCAAGTAGGGATGGGCAACAACTGTACCCCAGCCAGAGACGCCATCAAAGAACATAGAAAAAAGCAACTCTTCCGAGACTGGATGTAGAACAGTTTGATGCAGATCTAAGCTCTCTCTACTCTGCTCCAATCATCTGTTTTCTCTCCATGTGTGAGTTTGCCAATTTGGTTCTGAAAACAGAGTCATTTTGTATTGTATCCTAAGAGGGCAGCCTGGGGTTCTCCTGGGGGACTCCAAAAAGTAAAGATAACGGGCGCGATTCTCCGCTCCCCACGCCGGGTGGGAGAATCACGGGAGGTCCCCCCGACTAATTTCACGACTCCGCTCGGAAGAATCGCCGCTCGCCGTTTTTCACGGCGACTGGTGATTCTCCGACCCGGATCTGCCGAGTGGCCTGCCATTCGTGACCGGTTCACGACGTCGGCAACCACACCTGGTCGCTGCCGTCGTGAAAACTCCGTCAGATGCCCATTTGGGGCTTGTAGGGGGCCTGGTGGGGAATGAGCACCACGACTGTGCTCGGGAGGGGACAGGCCCGCGATTGGTGCCCACCGATCGTCGGGCCGGCGTCTCAATCAGACGCACTATTTCCCCTCCGCCGCCCCACAAGATCAAGCCGCTATGTCTTGCGGGGCGGCTGAGGGGAAGACGGCCACCGCGCATGCGCGGGTTCGAGCTGTCAGCCGTCGTGACGCCAGCCGCGCATGTGCAGGTTGGAGCCGGCCAACCTGCGCATGCGCGGCTGACGTCACATAGGCGCCGCCGTCGCGTCACTCTTGGCGCGCCGCCCGGCGGCCGAGAGTCACGGAGCGCCGCTCCTAGCCCCGCCGGGAGGGGAGAATAGGGGGCGAGGAGCGGCCTCCGAGGCCGTTGTGAAACGCGGCCGAGTTTACGAGGGCCCTCCCGATTTTTCCCGGCAGCGGAGAATTGCGCCGAACATTTCTAGACATTGATCTGAACAATCTCACAGAAACATTCCGGGGAGTGGGGGGGGGGGGGGGGGGGGGGGGACGTTGATTATGTTAGCTTATTTTATTTAAATTTGATTTATCTAATTTTAATTTATGGTTAAGTTCTCCTGTTTGGGGGGGGGGTGGGGGAATGTGATACATGTGATGTTACGGTATGGGGGGAATTGTGGGTGTTATGGGGCTGTTAGTTGCATATTACTGCTTTTTGCTATACTTTTTGTTATATTTTCTGTAAAAAATTCCAATAAAAATTATTTAAAAAAAAAAGAAGAAACATTCCGGGGTGTTGAAAATAAAATGGTATATTTTCTTTGAGCATTTTTGTCCATTGGCTTTAAAGATATCAGGAATGGGGAGAAACGGCTTTTGAATTGGGTGGTTCGAGGCCAGGAGTCATGAGATAAATCCCTCTGGAAACCCTCAGAGTTGTCAATCCTAAAGCCTACAGTGAGGAGCAGATTTAGGACTGGTAACATGAAGTATTTAATTACGCACAGGAAGACCTTAGCTGAGGCCAGGCTAGCTGCACTGTATTGGGAAGGTGAGGTAATTTAGAACAGGTAAGTCAAATGGGCTGAGCATTGAGGGCCACTCATTAGATAGGGGTGTGTGCTGGGGGAAGGGAGGGAGGAGTAAAGGGAAACCATGATGTAAGAAAGCCCTATATGTCTTATCTTTGGTTTGGGTTGTCACAATGCCCTTCGGGATTGGCATAGCCCACCTCAGAAGGTACTCTTCAATAAAATGATATTTGGAAGCTAGTTTGTAAAATTAAGATACAGGATGTAGACATCACTGGTGAGGCCAGCATTTATTGTCCATACTTAATTGCCCTTGAGAAGGTGGTGGTGAGCTTCCTTCATGAACCGCTGCAGTCCTCGAGGGCAGCATGGTAGCACAGTGGTTAGCACAGTTGCTTCACAGCTCCAGGATTCCAGGTTCGATTCCGGCTTGAGTCACTGTCTGTGCGTGTGCTCCGGTTTCCTACTACAGTCCAAAGATGTGCAGGTTAGGTGGATTGGCCATGATAAATTGCCCTTAGTGTCCAAAATGTTTGGTGGGGTTACTGGGTTACGGGGATAGGATGGCAGCGTGGGCTTAAGTAGGGTGCTCTTTCCAAGGGATGGTGCAGATTCGGTGGACCGAGTGGACTCCTTCTGCACTGTAACTTCTACGATTCTTTGAGGTACAGGTACCCACGGTGCTGTTGGGGAGAGAGTTCCATGATTTTGACCTATCGATGGTGAAGGAGTGGCGATATATTTCTCAGTCAGGATGGTGAGTGACTTGGAGGAGAATCTCCAGGTGGTGGCATTCCCAGGTATCTGCTGTGCATGTCCTTCTAGATGATAGAGGCAGAGGGTTTTGAAGGTGTTGTCTAAGGAGACTCTGTGATTTCCTACAGTTCATCCTATAGATGGTACACACTGCTGCTACTGTGCATCGGTGGTGGAGGGATTGAATGTTTGTGGAACGGGGAGCAATCAAGTGGGCTGCTTTGTCCTGGGTGGTGTCAAGCTTCTTGAGTGTTTTTGAACTACACTCACCCATGTGAGCGGAAAGTATTCCGTCACACTCCTGACTTGTGCCTTGTAGATGATGGACAGGCTTTGGGGAGTCAGGGAAGGATGTGCTGGCCTTGGGAAGGGGCCAGAGGAGGTTCACAAGAATGATCTGTGGAATGAAGAGCTTGTCGCATGAGGAATTAGTTGAGGACTCTGGGTCTGTACTTGTTGGAGTTTAGAAGGATGAGGGGGATCTTATTGAAAATTACAGGATACTGCGAGGCCGGGATAGAGTGGACGTGGAGAGGGTGTTTCCACTTGTTGGAAAAACTAGAAGCAGAGGACACAGCCTCAGACTAAAGAGACAATCCTTTAAGACAGAGATGAGGAGGAATTTCTTCAGCCAGAGGGTGGTGAATCTATGAAACTCTTTGCTGCAGAAGGCTGTGGAGGCCAAATCACCGAGTGTCTTCAAGGCAGAGATAGATAGCTTTTTGATCAATAAGGGGTTCAGGGGTTCGGGGAGAAGGCAGGAGAATGAGGATGAGAAAAATATCAGCCATGACTGAATGGTGGAGCAGACCCGATGGGCCAAGTGGCCTACTTCTGCTCCTATGTCTTATGGTCTTATGGTCTTAAGGGTCCTAGCTCTTTTAGTCACAGTATTTTTATGGCGAGTCCAGTTCAATTTCTGGTCAAAAGTAATTCCCAGAATGTTGATTGTGGGGGAATCATTGAAGGTAATGCCATTGACTGTAAAGGGGCGATGTTTACACTCTATTATTGGAGATAGTCGTTGCCTGGCACTTGTGTGTCATGAATTTTACTTTTCAGTTGTCAGCCCAAGCCTGGATATTGTCCAGGTCTTGCTGCATTTGGACATGGACTGCTTCATTATCTAAGGAGTTGCAAATAGTGGTGAACATTTTACAGTCATCAGCTAACATGCCCACCTCTAATCTTATGATGGAAGGAAGGTCATTGATGAAGCAGCTGAAATTGGTTGGGCCTGGGCCATTACCCTGAGGAACTCCTGCAGTGATGCCCTGAAGCTGAGATGATTGACCTCCAACCACCACAACCATCTTTCTTTGTGCCAGGTATGACTCTAACTAACGGATGGTTTCCCCCCTGATTCCTGTGCGGTGGTCACTCCTACCGATACTGACATGCACAGATGCATCCACGGCTAGCAGGTTGGTGAAGATTGGTCTTGTATTTTTTCTCCTTTTTTTGGTTCCCTCACTACCTGTCGCAGATCAGGTCCAGCAGCTATGTCCTTTAGGACCCGGCCAGCTCGGTCAGTAGTGGTGCTACCAAGCCACTTTTGGTGATGGACATTAAAGTCCCCCACCCAGAGTACATTCTGTGCCTCTGCCCCGCAGAACTTTATTTTCTCAAGTCTGAGAAACCCAGCCATGTCGCGAACCCAGATCTCTGAATTCGGGGGCTTTGGGTCCCTCCACGCTAACAATATCCGTCTCCGGGCTACCAAGGAGGCAAAGGCCAAGACGCCAGCCTCTCTCATCCCGTGGACGCCCCGATCTTCTGACACTCTGAAAATCACCACCTCTGGACTCGGCACCACCCTTGTTTTTCGCACCATGGACATGACATCTGTAAAACACTGCCAAAATCCCCTAAGCTTCGGGCATGCCCAGAACATGTGGACATGGTTTGCTGGCCCTCCCACACATCTCGCACACCTGTCCTCTAACCCAAAAAATGTGCTCATCCGGGCCACCGTCATGTGTGCCCGGTGAACGACCTTAAACTGAATCAGGCTGAGCCTGGTACATGATAAGGACATGTTGACTCTGCTTAACGCATCCACCCAAAGACCTGCCTCTATCTCCCCCCAAGCTCCTCTTCCCATTTGCGCTTTAGCTCCTCTCTCTGCGTTTCCTCCAACTCCATGAGTTCTTTATTAATATTGAAAACCTTCCCCTCTTCCATCCCGTTCTGGAACCTACCCTGTCCTGTATCCCCCGTGGCGGTTGGAGTGGAAAGGTCGAAACCTGCCTTCACAAAAAATCCCGTACCTGCAGATATCTGAATTCATTTCCTGCTGGCAGGTCAAATTTCTCCTCTAAATCCTTCAAACAGGGGAATCTCCCATCTATAAATAGATCCCCCATCCTCTCAATCCCCGCTCTCTGCCATTTCCGAAACCCCCCCATCCAGCCTTCCTGATACAAACTGATGGTTGTTACAAATTGGGGCCCAGACCGATGCTCCGTCCACTCTCATATGCTTCCTCCACTGCCCCCATACTGTCAGGGCCGCCTCTACCACTGGGCTTGTGGAGTATCGAGCCAGCGAGAACTGCAGAGGTGCCGTTACCAATGCCCCCAAACTTGTATCCTTGCATGATGCCGCCTCTACTCGCTCCCATTCCAACCCCATCCACTACCCACTTCCTAATCATGGTTATATTTGCCGCTCAGTAATAGTTGCGAAAGTTCGGCAGAGCCAACCCACGCTCCCCTCAGGCACTCTCCAGCAACACTTGCTTCACTCGCGGGGTTTTACCCGCCCACACAAAACCCCAAATCACCTTCTTTACTTGTTTAAAAAAGTTGGGCTTAAGATGGGGAGGCACTGAAAAAGAAATAGAAATCTCTGGAGGACCGTCATTTTCACGGCTTGTACCCTCCCCGCCAGTGACAGTGGGAGCGTGTCCCACCTTCAAATGTCCTCCTTCATTTGTTTCACTAGCTGGGTCAAATTTAGTTTATGTAACAGATCCCATTCCCATGCCACCTGGATTCCCAAATAACGAAACTCCCTCCCACCACTCTGAACGGCAGCTCTCCCAGTCTCCTCTGCTGCCCCCTTGCCTGGATCGCAAACATCTCACTTTTCCTCATATTCAATTTGTACCCCAAAAACCGGCCAATTTCCCCTAAAATCCTCATAATCTCTCCCATCCCCCCCCCCAACGGGTTGGAAATATACAGGAGCAGGTCGTCAGTGTACAGTGAGACCCTGTGCTTTATCCCCCCCCAGACCAACCCCTTCCAGTCCCTTGAATCTCTTAGCGCCATCGCCAGTGGCTCTATGGCCAAAGCGAACAGCAGTGGGGAGAGGGGACATCCCTGCCTAGTTGCTCGGTGTAACTTAAAATAATCCGATGTCAACCGATTCGTTTAGACACTCGTCAGCAATGTGCTGAGGATATTCATGAAGGCCCCGCCTTCTCAACCTTGACCCTTGCCTGAGGTGTGGTGATCCTCAGGTTAAATCGCCACCAGTCAGCTCTCCCCCTCAAGGGGAAAGCAGCCTATAGTGACTTTACTTTTTACTTTTAGATATTGGCCAGGATCCCAGTAGGAACTCTTCTGTTCTTCTTCGAAACAATGCCACGGGATCTTTTTCAGAGCATCATCTAATTAGTTAATGAGTCTTCTTGCTTTCCAATTGGCGGAGGAAGGCGGTACATCACAAGAATGGATGCATCGGCTAACGGCTGGAGCATGGGGGTAATTTATGAGCTGAAACCTCCAGGAATACATTTAATCAAAGTTGTCTATCCGACCCAGAGTGCAGCACCCTTCGGTACTGTACTCAAAAGGCTGTGCTGGAATGTCAACCAAGATTTAGAGCTTGTGTCTACAGTGAATAACAAACCCAATACATTCTAACTCGGGTGAGAGCGAGCCAAAGGGCTTTGTTTATGTTTGGAGGGTGGACTAATTCATTGTAGAGTAATAAACATTATACCTGGACTAATGTACACATAATTAACTTGATGCGATTGAGAAGCTAATGACACGTGCTGTTGATTGTTCCCTCTATTGTATCCAAAACTGAATGTCGCATCTTCCCAGATTCTTCAGGAAGGATAAGAGACTCTCTGGCAATTGAAAGTTGCAGCTCAACGCTGCCATTCCATGCCAATCAGCAGCACATTATGTTGAGGTGCTTAGCACTGCCAATTTAGGGCAAACTCTTTGTCAGGTTTCCAGTCACGGCTCATTTGGACACCAAAGGCACCCTGTGCTGAACCCATTACATCCTGCAAGAAACACAATGCAGCTGCGCAGGCAGTGTTTACCTCACCAGCTTGTCAGCAGCCCTGAACAACAGGCCACTTTTTTAGGAATGCTTCTATTTTGTCGTTTGGTTTTGTGATCAATGAGCTCTGCCTTCTCACCGTACAGGAGAATACTTAGGTTCATGTCTGTCGCATGCTGAATAACATTGGCAAGATTATTAAGTTGCAGACAGTCATGCATAGGCTAAAGTACATTAGACACAGCACAAAGGAAGTTTAAATCTTTTTTTTAAATTTAGAGTACCCAATTCATTTTTTTTTCCAATTAAGGGGCAATTTAGTGTGACCCATCGACCTAGCCTGCACATTTTTTGGGTTGTGGGGGCGAAACCCACGCAAACATGGGGAGAATGTGCAAACTCCACACGGACAGTGACCCAGAGCCGGGATCGAACCTGGGACCTCGGCGCCATGAGGCAACAAGGCTATCCACTGCGCCAGGAGGTTTAAATCTAACCAGCGCTGTACCTGACCTTAGAATGCTTGAGAGGTTATATGGAGGGACTTTTACCCTGCGTTTAACCCATACTTTACCTGACCTAAGAATGTGTGACAGGGCAACACAGATGACATTCTGCTCCATATTAGAAGCATATTATCCTGTCTTGAGCCAAAAATTAAACATTAATTATTTAATGTTTCTTAAAATACACTGAAGCATTGCAATTTAATTTCCTGTGCTTTCGTGAACTCACAAATTAACAGGATGTATGCAGTAAGATTTGCCTTAATTGGAGGGAGAGGTGCTGCTAATTTTGTAACTTCAGGCTGACCTTGTCTGCTGTACATGTTGCAAAGGAATGTTTAACCGTGTTTGAGAACAAAGGAGCAGAAGAGAGCCAAGGGCCTGCCAAACCTATAAAATTTTTACAGGGCTAGACAGGTAGATGCAGGGAAGATGTTACTAATGATGGGTGTGTCCAGAACCAGGGGTCACAGTCTGAGGATTCAGGGACATAGATGAGGAGACATTTCTTTACCCAAAGAGTGGTGAGCCTGTGGAATTCATCACCACAGGAAGTAGTTGATGCCAAATCATTGAGTATATTCAAGAGGCGGCTGGATCTAGCACTTGGGGTGAATGGCTATGGGGAGAAAGCAGGATTAGGCTATTGAGTTGGATGATCAGCCATGATCGTGATGAATGGCGGAGCAGGCTTGAAGGGCCAAAAGGCCTCCTCCTGCTCCTATCTTCTATGTAAACGGGGTTTGTAAATCCACTGAAATGTAAGGTGGACAGAATTTGTAGCTTGTAGCAGGGCTGAGGCAAGAATTTTCTGCAACAGCCTCTCAATCCATAGAAAACTGACAGTGCAGAAGGAAGCCATTCAAGCTATTGAGTCTGCACCGACCTTCTGGAAGAGCATCCAACCTACGCCCACTTCCCTGTCCTATCCCCGTAACCCCACCAAATCTGCACATCGTTGGGCTGTGGGATGAAACTGGAGCTCCCGGAGGAAACCAAAACAGACAACGTACAAACTTCCCAGTCATCCAAGGGTGGAATTGAACCCGGGTCCCTGGAGCTGTGAGGTAAAAGTGCTAACCACTATGCCACTGCACCGTCCCTGCTAGAGAGTGTAGTGTACATGAAGAAATCTGGAATGCGGCTCTCCCTTTGTCAGAGCTGCCATCTTGGAACTGAACCAACTTGGAAGCTGCAGTGACATAATTTTGCCCCCCCTCCCCTGCCCATTCCTTGAGCCTGTGCTGGTCACCACCTCATAAACTCTAATGCACACACGGAGTTCTAGACTGGTTGTGGTACAGAACGAGGCCATTCGGCCCAGCAAGCCCGTGCGCCTCTTTATACAAGCTATTTAACTGTAGCCCTGCAATGGCGTTCCCTTCAAGCTTTTATCCAATTGCCTTTGGAAACGCACGCATGAATCTGCCTTCACCAAGCATTTGAGCAGTGCATTCCTGATCGTAAGCACTCACTGAGAGAGCAAGCTTTTCCTCATATTGCCTTTGATTCTTTTGTGTTGTCCTCTCTCTCTGCTCACATCCTGCAAGGCTCAGCAGCATTTGTCCAATTGGAAAGCAGAGTGCCGCAGGGCATTGAGGGTGGGCATAATCTTTTAATATGCAAGACCAAAGGACTCATGAGAAAGAAGCATCCAATTGCTTGAGGTATGTGGACGATGCATTGTAACTGGACTTAACTCTTAGTACAACAGCCCTGCTAAGGATTTCCCTCTTGGGGAGTACTAAGTGGCAAGGCTCAATTTCTACCTGTCTGAAGAATGTTCTGCTGGGCGCAGTCCAGCCTCTCAGGGTCAGCTTTGTTGAAGTATATCTCTCAGGATTCTGATCTGCACCAGGTGAGCCCACCTTGGGATGGGAAGCTGGAGAGGATGGGATCATGGCCAGTGTAGGCCTCAGGCACCTGAAGTAGAGGCAGAGGCCTACAGATGGGAAAAGGCATCGTCAATTTCTGTGGCCAATGCTTGTGTGTGTGTAGGGGGGGGGGGGGGGCGTGGGATTGGTGGTGGGGGTGAGTGAGGAGTGAACTGATTGATGTAAACTTTTTGGTATCTTCTGCCAGTTTTTAGCATCAAACGGGGCTATTAGGAATAGGGTGGTATTATTTGCTTTCAGGGTTGCCACGATGTTCAGGACATCTCCACCTATGCACCCATTCGGAACTTTTAAGGTCTCATGACTGTAGATAGAGGGGGTGCCTGCAATTGTGAGTCAGACAACAGAGTGACTCTCTTTCCATGGCCTGCCTTCTCCAAGCACTCTAAACCGAGGAGGGAAAGCCCCTTCCCTGTAACCGCATATCACAGAAGTGTAGAACCTCTCGACATGAGTCCTTTTATCGGACAGGAAATCCTGTCAGAATATCATGAGGGAACTCTGTTACATGGAGTGGTTGAAGCCACTGCAATTGTGGGCAATAGAATGTTCCTCGAATGAGGTATGGGGCTGGAGGAGTGGGGGGAGGGTGCCTCTCACTTGCCATGTCCAATGAACAATACTGACGACAGAGGAGTCAAAATGGTTTCTCCCACCTGCCAAGCTGCAATGTTTGCATTTGAGTTTTGTGCCTTTGAGCATTGCAGTCATGTCAATCCTCCAATTATTAGCTATGGCTGCGTGGGTGGTTCTCTCCTGCAGTGTCAGAAAGCTGTGGGTTCAAATTCCACTGCAGACATTTGAGTAAATGATCCAGGCTGACACTTAACCACTGTCACTGAGGGAGTGCTGTACTGCTGGAGGTTCCATCACTAACCACTGATACTAGGGAGTGCTGTACTGCTGGAGGTTCCATCACTAACCACTGATACTAGGGAGTGCTGTACTGCTGGAGGTTCCATCACTAACCACTGATACTAGGGAGTGCTGTACTGCTGGAGGTTCCATCACTAACCACTGACTGCTGGAGGTTCCGTCTTCCAAATGAGACATTAAACCAAGTCTCTGTCTGCTCTCTCAGGTCGATGTTAAAGAAATCTTGTTATGTTAAATAGAAGCACTAGGGAATTCTCCCCTGTATCTTGGGTAATATTTATCCCTGAACCAACAGCAATTTAAGAGATAATAATAACGTTCTCTGGTCATTATCACATTGCTGCGTGTGGGATCTTGCTGTGCACAAATTGGCTGCCATGTTTCCCACATTACAACAGCAAGTACACTTGAAAAAACACTTCTTCAGCTTTAAAGCACTTTAGGATGTCCTGGGATGTTGTAGGATGCTATACAAATTCAACTTCTTTCTTATTCTACGGGAACTTCACCTTTGCGAGCCACCTGATTCTCACCTTCGTATCAAGTTTGGGGTGGGGGCGTGGTGATAGAAACTGTCCTGTCATAATTATATCAAACATGGCTGGAACCCAGTGAAGCTGATAGAAGTGACAGGACTACCTGTTGATGCTGTTAAAATCCAGGAGGTATCAGACCACGAGGAGCAACCTGCTCAGCTACTGTAATGGTACAGCAGCAATTATGGGTATACCTACACCACATGGACTGCAGCAGTTCAAGAAGACAGCTCACCACCACCTTCTCACAGCCAGTTAGTGATGGGCTATAAATGGTGGTCTAACAATGTCCTGTTCAATTAATTTTTTAAATCTCATTTCAGATGTGTCGGTATGGTCAGATTGCACTCGCCGATGTGCTGGGAGCGGCAATTCTCAAAGTGTAAACACTGGGAGCTGTTCAAGGGCTGTGTTCTGAGAGCAGTTGAACATCTGACATTTACTGACCCAGGCGTAACGGTCACTAACCTGAGAGAGCATGTGGGCTGACACACTGAGAAGGGCAAGTGGCAACTCCTAAGGTCAGAATTTTTGCTACCAAGGTGAATAGCTCAAGGCAGGAAATTTCCCAACTTGGCAGACCTGCCTCAATACAAAGGGCCCATCACAACGCAATTTTCTGTCTGGGGAGGTGGCGACCTGATGGAGTCAACCACCTCCGCAGGCAATTTGGAGGCTGCCACGGAGGCCGGTAAGAGCCAAGACGAGTTGGTTTGAAGACCCGCTTCAGTTCTCTGAGACCGTGGCCCAGTTTGATAAAACACTGTTGGGCCTCCTAGCCCTCACCCTACAATCACAACTCACCCACCATGCTGTCTCACACCCACGCGTCTTCTCTAGGCCAACTCACAGCCTCCATGCCACTTCCATAGCCACTCAACCAGTATCCAGGAGCCATGTGGAGATGAGAAAAATGAAACTTCTTAAAATCTAATATACCTCCCACTCATACAAACTTTTGATACAGAAAAAAATGAAACCCTTCATGAAAAGATTTAAAATCCCCCATGTGGTCAATCTGTTATAAAAACAAACAAATTCAGTAACCACATCAAAGACCGCAAATCCTTTAATAGCCTCTTATAACTGTCAATTGAAATGTGAACTCAGCACTTGCTGAGATAAGTGGTTTTGGACATCTCGAACCTCAGCCAAATATTCATAATGGATTCAGCTGTAATAACTACCCCATAGGATATGTCAATAATGAAGTCTGTTGAAATTGCAGGAACAGAGGGTAATGGCTTTTTCGAAACTTTCCAGGTGGACTGTCAATAAATGCACTCTCGCAGTGCGGTTTTCTTTAATTCTATCCGACAGCCACAACCTAGCTTTTTTTCCTTTTAAAGGGCTGGGGATTTAAGTGACATCAGATCATGACACTTAAACAGACATTTGCTGCTCTACATAAACATCTCCATAAATTTGTGACTCCTGCATTGTATGCTGAGACCCTTGCAATAACGAAAACGGACGCTGTTTGAACTCAGCACTATTTTCAAATGGCTGATCGAGCAGATTTGTATTTCTCACCATGTTATTCATGCCTTACCAACTTTCCCCTCCTGGCACCATCTGTATTGGCCAAAATGGGGGTAGTCTGCATCCAGGTCCTTCCTGCCATTTCTTTTTTGTTATAAATTTAGATCTTCAATTATTTTTTTCCCCAATTAAGGGGCAATTTAGCATGGCCAATCCACCTACTCTGCACATCTTTGGGTTGTGGGTGTGAGACCCACGCAAACACAGGGAGAATGTGCAAACTCCACACGGACAGTGAACTGGAGCTGGGACCGAACCCGTGTCCTCATTGCCGTGAGGCAGCAGTGCTAACCACTGCGCCACCGTGCTGCCCCTGCCTCCCATTTCGAAAGATCTCCAGAAATGGATCTACTCCATGAAAATCAGGCCCCAAGTGTCAGCATATCTCAATACGTAGTACTCTTGCCTTCTGAGTGAAATTTTCTGGGTTTAAATCGCACTCCAGGGCTTCAGACCATAATTGAGGCTGTTTCTCCAGTGCAGTACTGAGGAGAGGCTGCAGACTCAGTGAAGCCCCTTTCTGGGAGAGATGTTAAACCGAGGACCCTTGCGTGGATAGGCCTCGGGGATAACCTCTCCTGTCTGTCACTATTCCATGGTACTATTCAGAAATGACTGAAGAGTTCACCAATGGCACAGTGGTTAGCACTGCTGCCTCACAGAGCTGGGGATCCAAGTTCAATTCCAGCCAATGGGCCTAGATTAGGCTGCTCTTTCAGGGGGTCTGTGCAGATCTGATGGGCCATAGGGCCTCCTTCTGCACTATAAGATTTCTATGATTCTTTGGACCATGAAAGAAAGTCATTGCTGTTTTGTGGGTTCCTCTTTCAGTTATCACATTTGCAGATTGTATTTGAACAGTACAGTTTGTTGCATGCATTACATCCAGCTCCACTCTGCACACTTTAGGGAGGATGCTAGGGTCCTTGAGAGGGTGCAGAGATAGATTTGTCCAAATGGTTCCAGGGATCATTCCCAGTTTAAGTTGGGGGAGCTGCAGTTATTCATCCTACAGCAAAGCAGGCCGAGGGCAGACCCGTCAGAGGTGGACAAGATTACAACAGGTTTAGATATGGTGGACAGAGAAAAGCTGTTCCCACTAGCTGATGGTACGGGGATCATGGGTTGTTGGTGTCAACTTTCTGCTTTGGCAGTGTATGCTGGGATACTTGGCTATATGAATTAATACTTGCTTTTAAGTTGCTACATGGTTTTTTTCTGCTGAGACAGTGAACTTTGGACTAAGAGTGACTATAACATCTTCCAAAAACAATGGGTCAGTAATGACCAGTGCTCAATGGACTGCAGGAGCTGTTAGTCTAAGCTGTCAAAACAGCTGTGAGACGAAAGAGGGCCTCGAAGTCACATCCAGGACTGGCAACTCATGAACTTATGATTGGCAACTCATAACCTTATGACCTTATGTAATCATGCGCGCAACACATTGATTGGACGAATATAACATACTGTGTAAAGAATTGATAACTATATATGGAATTAACTGCGATACTAAGAGAATTGATTGGCTGTATGTAAATGAGCACAGTAAGAAGTCTTACAACACCAGGTTAAAGTCCAACAGGTTTGTTTCAAACACGAGCTTTCGGAGCACGGCTCCTTCTTCAGGTGAATGGAAAGGCTTGTTCCAGAAATGTTTATATAGACACAGTCAGAGATGCCCCGGAATGCGAGCACCTGCAGGCAATCAAATCATCAAAGATGCAGAGAGAGAGGTAACTCCAGGTTAAAGAGGTGTGAATTGTCCCAAGCCAGTTCAGTCGGTAGGCCTCTGCAAGTCCAGGCTTGTTGGTGGGGGCCGAATGTAATGCGACATGAATCCCAGATCCCGGTTGAGTCCGCATTCATGCGTGCGGAACTTAGCTATAAGTTTTTGCTCAGCAATTTTGCGTTGTTGTGTCTCCTGAAGGCCTCCTTGTAGAATGCTGACCCGGAGATCAGAGGCTGAATGTCCTTGACTGCTGAAGTGTTCCCCAACTGGACATTTCTGGAACAAGCCTTTCCATTCACCTGAAGAAGGAGCCGTGCTCCGAAAGCTCGTGTTTGAAACAAACCTGTTGGACTTTAACCTGGTGTTGTAAGACTTCTTACTGTGCTCACCCCAGTCCAACGCCGGCATCTCCACATCGTATGTAAATGAGAATGCGATCTAATTCTGCTTTTGAAAGAGTATATTAACCCAGTATAAGCCACAGCTTAGCGAGATAGCATACCGGCAGGACCGAGGAGTCCAGGACTTTCTCCCACAGCTCTGCAACAATAAATTGCTTCTTTTGCACATGTTAAGGTCTACTTGTGAATATTTTCACGCAACAGGGGTCACACATTTTGACCAAGAGATGCAGAGGGGGAATGAGAAGAAGAACCTTTATGCAACATGTGGCAGTAACACTGGACGGAACTCGCTGCCTACTGGGGTGGTAGAAGCAGAGATCATCGAGTGATTTCAAACGGACGTTGGATGGAAAGAAAGCTGCAGGGCTATGGGGATAGAATGCGACTGACTGGCTTGTTCAACAAAGAGCTGGCATGGACTCAATGGGCTGAATAGCTGCCTGCACGATGTAATAACTCTAATATCTTGAGGTCCACTTTAAAATTCACTGCAGTTTCTCCTTATATCTGCTAGTTCTCCCTGAACCCTCACTCTATCTCTTGTTTTTGCTCGTTCTATCTTTCTCTCTCTCTATTCCTTTTCTGTTACTCTTCATATCTTTCTTTCCCTTCCTGCTCTACGTTAAGTAGGAAGGCTGATAATTGTACAATAGAAACAAGCACATCTTAACAGGCGGCACTCAAGCAGGAAATTTCTGCGGTCCATCAAAACAGGTTATGAATTAGTCACTGAAGTAGGCTTCTTACAAGGCAACGCTAACACTCTTGGGCATATGAGCAGAACATCCACTGCATATTCTGAGGCATGGCTAATTACCTGTCTTCTTGATAGGTGTTTAACTGCTTTCCCCAGTTAACAGTTTCAGAGAGAGAGGCCAGATGTAATAGGAAGAAATATTCCCTGCTTTCCGGGTAGAGGTGTCTTCCCTCTCTAGGTTTCCTCCTTCAGGAGGGGCCTGTGGAAAATGAAAGCAGAAATTAAGCTCGGCAATCTGCTGTGAGCCAAAGAGACCAGGCCTTGGGGGCAGAAATCACTCAAATTTTCAATGTTTCTGCTTCACTTTTCCTTCCTGATTCTCATGCTAACTGATGAGATAAATAACTCTACATCTCCTCCCAGACTGACTGTCACACACCTTCCCCCTTCCCACCTGGTCCCAGTGTTGCTAATCCTTCAGGAATTGAAGATCAATCTCCAGCACACCGTTGTGTGCAACCCTGGAGAAAAATCATTGGGATATTCAAAAACAGTGGTGTCTTTGTCATTTTCTGTGAATATTTCCCTTTACCAGATGTAAAAAAGATTAAAGATGGGGAATTGAATGGTCAAGGAAGCCGGCGGGAGGAAGGAAAAGATTTATTTTATCTTGAACAATAATCTGCCTGCCGCAGTAACTATCGACAATCACAGGCTCCGCTGGGACAACCAGCATGCCAGTCCCTGCTCGGGCCGGCTTTTATGTTTGGTTTAATGAGCCCCAGCTGGGTGGCCTCTACCCCCTACCTGGGAAGCTCATACTCCGTGAGCCCCACTGGGATAATGGCTTCCCCATGGGTCTCATGGGGATTATGACAGGGGACAAAAGGCCATTTGGCTGACAGTCAAGCGTTATCCAATTGGGTAATGAGTTTCTTTGGTTTTCCAATTGGCTTAGTACATCACAAGGATGGATATATTGGCTGACTAATGGCTGGAGCACAGCGTGCAGGAATGCCAGGTCATTTGATGAAACCTCCAGGGTTGCCATTAGTTTCCAGATAGAAGAAAAGTGTTTTGAGGAGTTTATTTCCAAAGCCGGGGTGGAGTGGAGAGGATGAAATAGAGATGTTGTGGCTAAATCAGACACTACCGCCAGCAACAATGTACATTGTTATGGAGTCTGTTAACATAATGAAACATCCCAACGCGCTTTATAGGAATGTTTTAAATCAAAACAAAAATCAGACTGGAACACATAATGTGTGTGGCAACTTCACCATAAAAAGGAAGTCGAAACACAATGTTAATAAAGTGAATAAATAAAGTTAATCTTCTTTATTGTACAGGGTATAAAAATATTGAAGTTTAAAATACAGTATGGACTCAAAAATGAGAGCAGCTAGTTGAACATCGAAATGTCAGTCGCTGAATAGAATTAGAAGTAATGCCAGTTAAATATGAATACACACAGGTAACAGCAACAACTCATGATGTCACAATACTGATGATATCAGCAATGGATTTAATTGAGAAGATGCATGATAATAACACTCTATAACACTTCTACCCCCTTAAATTTTAATCCCCCTTAAAATGTCCAGCTCTAACGCTCAAAGCAATGGTATAGTTTCACCAGCGTATGTTGGCAGATTGATTTTTTTGCCTGAGTAATGTCTGGTGCCGGCTTAGAGCCCCAAATCTTCAGGGGCTGGTTTAGCTCACTAGGGGCTGGTTTAGCTCACTAGGGGCTGGTTTAGCTCACTCAGCTAAATCACTGGCTTTTAAAACAGACCAAGCAGGCCAGCAGCATGGTTCGATTCCCGTACCAGCCTCCCCGGGCAGGCGCTGGAATGTGGCAACTAGGGGCTTTTCACAGTAACTTCATTGAAGCCTGCTCGTGACAATAAGCGATTTTCATTTCATCTTCCTGAAGATCTCTTCACTGACAACCAATGCAGAGGCTCCTGTGTCAACCTCAATCTTGATTTTCTGTCCATCAACCCCAACTGTAGCATAAATAAGCTCTGTACGCCCCTCACTCATATTGAACATGTCATGATAGTGTTCCTATGCTTGGTATGAGCTTTCCAAGTGATGCACCATTGACTGAGGCTTCCTTGCATTTGAAGTTCTCTGCGCAGCCTTTGAATTTTTCTTAGCACCCTCTTCGCTAAATGCACCTCCTTATAGTACTGGTGATGAACAGCATTCCAATTATTCACATAGTGTGACCTTCCACACCTAAAACACTCCACTGTCTTCACCTTTTTATATGCAGTTTCTTTTTCTACTTGGCGCAGTGCACCTGACTGCATGCCACCATTGGTTTTCCAAATATCTTTTGTATTATTAGCAGCCATTCCCATGCCTTGAGAAATTTCTAGAGCCTTCTTAAAAGTAAGTGTGGCTTCTCCCAGCAAACATTGCTGAATGTTGTCCTCATTAATGCCACAAACTAGTCTGTCCCAAAGCATGTCTTCCAAAACTGCCCCAAGCTCGCAATGATCAGGGAGCTGGCACAATTTAGGAAAAATGTTAGCTACAGACTGTGGGCGGAATTCTCTGCTCCCCACGCGGCGTGGGAGAATCGCGGGAGGGCCCCCCGACATTTTTCACGCCCCCGGCGCCCCCTGCGATCCCCCCCCCCCCCGTTCAGAAGAATCGCTGCTCGCCATATTTCATGGCGAACGGCGATTCTCCGACCCCGATGGGTTGAGCGGCTGGCCGTTCACGACCGTGGCAAACACACCTGGTTGCTGCCGTTGTGAAACGGGCGCCAGATGCCCGTTTGGGGCTGCTCGGGAGGGGACAGGCCCGCGATCGGTGCCCACCGGTCGTCGGGCCGGCGTCCAAATCGACGCACTATTTCCCCTCCGCCGCCCCGCAAGATCAAGCCGCCACGTCTTGCGGGGCGGCTGAGGGGAAAGGCGGCCACCGTGCATGCGCGGGTTCGTGCCGTCAGCGTCATGACGTCAGCTGCGCATGCGCGGGTTGGAGCCGGCCAACCTGCGCATGTGCGGCTGACGTCATTAGGCGCGCCGGCCGGGCCATTCTCAGCGCGACGCCCCCACGGCCGGGATTTACGGAGCGCCGCTCCTAGCCCCTCTGGGAGGAGAGAATAGGGGGCGAGGAGCGGCCTCCGAGGCCGTCGTGAAACTCGGCTGAGTTCACGACGGCCCTCCCGGTTTTTCCCGGGTGCGGAGAATTCCGCCCTGAGTCATCTTCCAAAAATGACAATGGATTTTGAAACATTGTGTAATTACTGAGGGTTTAGGATTGTGGTGGTTCTGAATGAGTGTAAATAAATCCGCAAATTAAATGCTCCACTGGTTTCTGTGGTGTGGCTAAATTTCTTATTAGCTTGTAAATCTCCGCCCAACACGCACTCTGGAGTATTGAGTGCTTTCTAGCCTCGTTTGTAATCCCATTTGCCAAGAAAAAGTGTAACGGGCGAGCGGCGATTCTCCAGCCCGGATGGGCCGAGCGGCCTGCCCAAAACGACGTATTCACGCTGGCGCCAACCACACCTGGTCGCTGCCGGCGTGAACAGCACGGGAACACTGCGGGGTGGCCTGGGGGGGGGGGGGAGGGTGGGTCGAGCACTGGGGGGCCGCTCAAAAGAGATCTGGCCCGCGATTGGTGCCCACCGATCGGCGGGCCGGCCTCTCTGAAAGATGCACTCCTTTCCTCTGCCACCCCACAAGATCACTCCTCCATTCCTTGTGGGGCGCCCGTGGGGAGGATGGCAACCGCGCATGCGCGGGTGACATCATTTACGCGGCGCCGGCCGTGTAATATACCCAGCGCCGCTTTTATGCGGCGCCGAGTCCCGGCACGCGTAAATGACGCGGCGCCGCTCCTAGCCCCCCGGCGGTGGGAGAATAGGGGGCGAGGAGCGGCCTCCGACGCCGGAGTGAAACACTCTGGGCGAAATTCTCCCCCCCCCACGACGGGTGGGAGAATAGTGGGAGGGCCTTCCCGACTTTTTTGACGCCCTCCCGCTATTCTCCCCCCCCCCCGCCGAAATCCCGACACGAATCGCTGCCGCCGTTTTTTTACGGCCGGCAGCGATTCACAGCTGTTAGAAGGGCCGAAGTCCCAGCCCTTTACGACCTTTTTACGAACGGCAAACACACCTGGTCCTGCCATTCGTAAAAACGTCGTGACCACCTGGAAAAAAATAACCATGGCACCGATTGGCACGGCAGTACCACGGCCGTGCCAAGGGTGCCATGGGCCCGCGATCGGTGCCCACCGATCGCGGGCAGCGGGCCCGATGCCCGCGCACTATTTGTCCTTCCGCCGCCCCGCAGTATCAATACGCGGGGCGGCTGAGGGGCAACCCGGACCGCGCATGCGCGGGTTTCGCGCAAAAACGCGATGACGTCACCCGCGCATGCGCGGGTGGAGTCTTCCCACCTGCGCATACGCGGCTGACGTCATATGATGCGTCAGCCGGCGCTAAGTCCGACAAGCGGGCTTAACGATTTTCGTTAAGGCCGACTTGTCGGGGCCTCCGACGTCGGGCTGCTAGCCCCGACGGGGGACCAGAATCGGTCCCCCGTCGGGAAGGGGCGCGATGCCGTAAAACCCGCCCGGGTTTTACGGCAGTTTGACGATTTCTCCCGTTTTGGGAGAATTTCGCCCTCTGGTTTTCACTCCGGCGTCAGCACTTAGCCTCCCGTTGGGAGAATCCCGCCCCTGGTGTTGAACATGCTGAAACTCGAGTTTGTTTTATTCTTGTTGCGAAAGGAATGTGGTAACTTGACCACAAAAAGGTAGTCAAAGTGTGATAATAAAAAAGTTAATAAAGTAATCGTCTTTAAATTATAAAAATAATGATGTTTAAAATGCAGTATGGGCTCAAAAATGGGAGCAGCGAGTTAAACATAAAAGTAGCAGTAACAGGAAAAACTCAGAACTAATGGCAGTTAAAAACGAATATACACAGGTAAGAACAACCCATGACATCAGAGCACTTACTGATGACATCAGCAATGAATTTAAATAAGAAGATGCATAATAATAAAACTCTATCACAAAGCGAAGTTAAAGTCCGCTGGTCAAAAGCTTAGTCAAAGATTGGTGAAGCGTGATGAAATGGAAAACTGTCAGAAATATGGGGCGGGATTCTCCGACCCCACGCAGGGTCCGAGAATTGGCGGGAAGCGGTGTTATTTCCGCTCCCGCAGGTTTTCGAATTCTCCCGCCGGTAAAAAACCGGCGTTGTGCAAATCCCGTCGGCAGCCTGTGAAAACAGCTGGCGCCGGCGGGATTTCATTTTATTTGCACTGACCTTAAATCTCCGGCCCGGATGGGCCGAAGTCCCGCCGACGTGGCCACGGGTCACGTCGGCGAAAATCACAGTTGATTTAAAACGGCGTCAACCATTGATGATGGTTGACGCCGTTCAGTGTCGGGGGTGGGTTGCGGCCATCGGGGGGGGGGGGGGTGGGTTGCGGCCATCGGGGGGAGGGGGGTGGGTTGCGGCCATCGGGGGGGGGGGGGTGGGTTGCGGCCATCGGGGGGGGGGGTTGCGGCCATCGGGGGGGGTGGGTTGCGGCCATCGGGGGGGTGGGTTGCGGCCATCGGGGGGTTGCGGCCATCGGGGGAGTGGGTTGCGGCCATCGGGGGAGTGGGTTGCGGCCATCGGGGGGTTGCGGCCATCGGGGGAGTGGGTTGCGGCCATCGGGGGAGTGGGTTGCGGCCATCGGGGGGTTGCGGCCATCGGGGGGGTGGGTTGCGGCATCGGGGGGTTTGGGGGCAGCGGCGGGCAGAGAGGGGGGGGGGCGACGGATGCCCGGGGCCAACGCACCGTCGCCCCCCCCTCTGAACGCCGCTGCCCCCTACCCTAACCACCCCCCCTCACCACCCCTACCTCCCTCCAACGCCCCTACCCCCCTCCCCACCACCCCTACCCCCCTCCAACGCCGCCCCCCATCTCTCGCAACGCCGCAACCCCCCCCCCCCTCAACGCCGCAACCCCCCCCCCCCCTCAACGCCGGGTCCCCTCCCCTCAACGCCGCAACCCCCCACCCTCAACGCCGCAACCCACACCCCGTCCCCCTCCCTCTGAAGGCCGGTACCCACACCCCCCCTCTCTCCTCCTCCCCCCCTTCCTTCCTCCTCCCCCCCTTCCTTCCTCCTCCCCCCCTTCCTTCCTCCGTTAGTGGGGGGGAGGGGGTGCGGCGTTAGTGGGGGGTGGGTGCGGCGTTGGAGTGGGGTAGGGGTGGTGAAGGGGGTAGGGGTGGTGAGGGGAGGGGGTTGGGGTAGGGGCAGCGGCGTGCAGAGGAGGGGGGCGACGGATGCCCGGGGCCAACGCACCGTCGCCCCCCCCTCTGCACGCAGCTGCCCCTACCCCAACCCCCTCCCTTCACCACCCCTACCCCCTTCACCACCCCTACCCCCCTCCAACGCCGCACCCCCACACCCCCACTAACGCCGCACCCCCTCCCACTAACCGAGGAAGGAAGGGGGGGCGGGGGAGGAGGAGAGAGGGAGGGGGGGGGGGAGGAGGAGAGAGGGAGGGGGGGGAGGAGGAGAGAGGGAGGGGGGGTGGAGGAGAGAGGGAGGGGGGGGGAAGAGAGAGGGGGGGGAAGAGAGAGGGGGGGAGGAAGAGAGAGGGGGGGGGGGAAGAGAGAGGGAGGGGGGGGGGAAGAGAGAGGGGGGGGGGGGGTACCGGCATTGAGGGGGGGAGACCCGGCATTGAGGGGGGGGGACCCGGCATTGAGGGGGGGGACCCGGCATTGAGGGGGGGGGGGCCCGGCATTGAGGGGGGGGGGGGGCCCGGCATTGAGGGGGGGAAGAGACCCGGCGTTGGAGGGGGGTAGGTGTGGTGGGGAGGGAGGTAGGGGTGGTGGGGAGGGAGGTAGGGGTGGTGGGGAGGGAGGTAGGGGTGGTGAGGGGGGGGTGGTTAGGGTAGGGGGCAGCGGCGTACAGAGGGGGGGGCGACGGTGCGTTGGCCCCGGGCATCCGTCGCCCCCCCTCTCTGCCCGCCGCTGCCCCCAAACGCCGGAACACACCCCCCCCCCCAAAATGCCGGAACACACACCCCCCCCACCCCCCCAAAATGCCGGAACACACACACCCCCCCCCCCCCAAAATGCCGGAACACACACACCCCCCCCCCCCAAAATGCCGGAACACACACACACCCCCCCCCCCCCCCCCCCCCAAAATGCCGGAACACACACACACACACACCCCCCCCAAATGCCGGAACACACACACACACACCCCCCCCCCAAAATGCCGGGTCTGTCTCTCTCCTTATCCTCCAAAAAACGCCGGGTCTCACCACTTCCGCAGCTGGTGAAACTGACGCGTATCGCGTCAGTCAGCTGCTAGCCCCTCCGGGAACGGAGAATAGCGGCCTTAAAGAAGGCCCCGGCGCCGGAGTGATTAACACCGATTTTTTTCGCAGGCAACCCGCGTTACGAAGGGCTACGGAGAATCCCGCCCATGGTGTGAGAGGAGTGAAGGGGAGTGTGCAGGAATTGGAAAATTAGGCCAAAACTTTTGGTCAGCTCCCTCTAGGGCTTCCAAAGTGGCAGTCCTGAGGGAGTAAAGGGCAACATTAATTCTGCTCCCCCTCCAGACTGAGTTTTTTTTGTAGGAAATGGTTGGTGGGCAGGGGGCCCCGGGGGGGGGGGGGGGGGGGGGGTGTGATGCTGAGGACAATATTGATTGAAAAAAAAGCCCGCGCTGCATCAGGGCATTTCAGAGCTGCACTCTGTAACCAGTTTAGAAAGCATGACTATTAGGATCGGTAGGAGAGCAAATTTCATTTCCTGATGGCTGTTCTCAAATACACTCCCATCATCATCAGCACTGAAGCAATGCCTTTGTAAAATAATTAAGCTGGCCTTAAATTGAGAAGTATTGTAGTATTGTCACTCCTGAGGCCTAGTTTCAGCTCTCAATATTCTCGGCTCGAAGTTGGTTCAGACTTCAGAAATAAATTGCTCTGTTAAGGATCCTCAAATTTAATTAACCCTATCCAGCAGACATGCTCTTCTTAGAGCTAATGCTCCCTTTCACTGCCCGAGATAGATGTTTAGCACAAACTGTCAAAAGTGCAATCTGAATTAGATCTATTTACAAAGGTCTTTTTGTCAAAATGGGGCAGCCATTCCATCACAATTGCACCCACTGAAATTTAGGGATAAAAAAAACTATCTACAAATGTAAGGGGAAAAAACAAGACTAAAGTGCACACTAGTTGCAAAATGGAAGGACGTTTTGTTGGTAGTTAGAAACCCAGTACCGACCGAGCTTCCAGGGAGAGTGACCACAATGGAAATATCCCGAGTTTACACAACCCTCTCATGAAATTGTGCTTGAAGCTGAATTTGACGGTAAAATCATGGGCGGGATTCTCCGCGAACCGGCGGGGCAGGCCGCACTGGCACCGAGGACTGGTGTGAACCACTCCGGCTTTAGGCCGCCCCGAAGTTCCGGAATCCTCCGCTCCTTCGGGGGCTAGGCCGGCACCACGTCAAACGGCGCCGAAGGGTCTCTGTCGGCCGGCACGTGTTGCCGCATGCGCGGGAGCGCCAGCGTGTGCTGACGTGATCCCAGGGCATGCGCAGGGAGGTTCTTCACCGCGCTGGCCATGGCGGACCATTACAGCGGCCGGCGCGGAGGGATAGAGTGCCCCCACAGCACAAGCCCGCCCTTGGATCAGGCCAGGCCACTATGGGGGCACCCCCGGGGCCAGATTCTCCCCGCATCCCCCCGAGGACTGCGCAGGCTGCCAGCAGAGCCATGTCTTGCCAGTAAGAACCTGGTGTATTTTGCCGAAAACTGGCGGTCACTCGGCCCATCGAGAATTCAGCAGTCGGGGTAGCAGGGTGGGATTCACGCTGCAGGGGGGTCAGAGAATCTTGCCCCTGGTCTCTCACAGTCAGTTCGCAAAACGGGTTGACAAGCCTGATCTTGGAATAAGGGGCTCGGCTATTTAAGACTGAAATGAGGAGGAACCTCTTCACACAGAGGGTGGTGAATTTTTGTAATTCTTTACTCCAGAGGGCTGTGGAAGCTTGAACACTGAGCATGTTCATCAAGCTATATGGGGACAGCACAGTGGGGGGGGGGTTGATAATCAGCTATGATCAAATTGAATGGCAGAGCCGGCTCGATGGGCTGAATGGCCCCCTCTTGTTCCTCCCGTTGCGATGAGATGAATAATCATTGATCAGTTTGGATGATGGTGGTTGAAAGAGGAATAACCGGCAGGATTTAGATTTAGTGTAGTTTTGTCACTGCAGACCCGAAGGGCCTTTCTGCACTGTACGGCTCTCTCTATGACTTTGGGAGAATGCTCTGCTCCTCTTCAAAGACTGCTTTGGGATCTTTTCGGTAGGTTTAATTGTCCTCAGAAGGACTGGACTTCCAACGCTGCAGCCTTACCTCAGTACTGCGCCAAGGTGCCAGTCGAGATTAAGCTGTCAAATCCTATACTAGAGCTTGGACCCATGCCCTCTGCCTCAGGGTGCGACTAACTGTGCCAAGCTGGCAGGTGAAAACACAATTCTCAAACTAGTAATAAAGAGATGAAAGGTAGGGACAAATGTGCAAATATATTCTGAGTCCTTATGAGCAGCATAGCTTACTGCCTGTGTCCATGTTTATATTGGTGTCGGCCTGCATTTCAGGTGGACGGCTCACATTTAGGATTTGTTGAGTGGTGACAGGCCTGATTACTATGCATAACTGCTACCCAAAATCAACTGGAAATCTTTGTTTTTCCACATTGATTGTCACGTTTATAAATTGATGGTATAAGGCGATGGCTTAAAGCACATCAGCAACACACAGACAGTGAAATGAAAACAGAGTCGGCAGATTTATTGAAAATGGCAGCTCACCAAAGCATTGCTCCAGCCTGTCGTACTGATAAACATGCTGCAGTGCAAGGCAGCTCTTAATCTTCCCCAGCAAAAGGAATGTCAGAGTAGGATTCTGGCTCTTAGTCATTGAATGTGACACGGGTGATCTGTTCTCTTATCTTTGAGAATGTAGTGTGGTTGATGCTTCAAAAGTTATTCATGTCCAGAGTCACAAACCTCAACTTGGAGCTGACATTCAACTGCCTGTCTCCTAACTTGTACCAAGTCTAGTTTGCTCATCATACCTGTGCTCGCTGACCTACGCTGGCAAAAGCCTTGTGTTCGAACCCCACCTTGGCCTCAACCCTCCTCTATTCTGTACGTTCCTCTCTTCTACTTCCTTCCGAGATCTTGGCACTCCTCCAGTTTTAGCCTCTTGTGCGTCCCCAATTACTTGCCTTGCCCTTACTCCGTAACTACTGCTGTTGGCCTCTCAAAGAAATCTCCCACTGCGGAGAAGCCTAAGAGATATAAAGTGGCGATTAAAGGTGGACGCTGAGTAGTAAAACCAAAGTGGACATGTTAGGCTGTTATCAAAATATGGCGTCCATGTCAGATATCTCCGCAAAAGAAGATGTCTCTAAGTATATTTCATCATATCTCTATAAATGTGCAACTGAAAATCTGTCATAATACTTCCTTATTTGGTTTGGTGCCACATTCTGTATTTTGTTATCTAAAGGAGACTTTATAAATACAAGTTGTTGTTGAAAAGTCTCACAACTATAGTGTTTTGTCATGTTCTTGACGTAGCATAAGCTGCTTCCTTGATGTGCACTCTGACAAAGGAAGGTTCAGACTTGGAGATAGCTTTAACACATTTATTAAACTGTTAACAATTCTCCTACTTGGATTCGACTCCCTTGTTAATCCTGCTATAGCTACTCAGAATGACGAACCATTCTGCTACAATCCACGTGGTGGGTGTGATGTGTTTCAAATCAACCCTGTACACTCACTGAGTGTCTCCACTGGAAAGAGGAAGATCATGTGTGCTGTGTCCTTTTATATGGGTTGGTGTAATACCCTCCTGTGGTAGTGCCACCTGTGTGTGTGTCGTGAATGCCCATTGGTCGTGTCCTATCTTACTGACCTATTGGTTGAATGTCTGTGTGTCATGTCTCTGGTGCTCCCTCTAGTGTCTAGTTAGTCTACGTGTATTTACACTAACCCCTTGTGTATTTACAGTGATGCATATCACCACATATAGTTTATGCAGGATTGAGATATTACCCATGAGATACCATCACAATATTGCTGCTGTGAAACTCAGTTGGATGACCATGGGTACAGACATCTGGTTGGATACCAGAGCTGTACCATTCGAAAATCAGCAGAGTGTGCTGGTGTGGTTCCGGTCTTTAAAGGATTGTGCCAAATGATACCTTGGGAAAGACATTTCTTTTTTAAAAATATAATTTTATTAACAAACTTTTGAATATAACACGTTTACATCCATTTCACGTATAATGGTTTACAATATTTCAACCTTTCCAATCCCCCAGCCCAAAGAAACAATAACCAAACTCCATGCACTGCGCCCCCCCCCCCCCCCCCCCCCCCCCCCCCCCCCCCCCCCCCCCCCCCCCCCCCACCCCAGCTAACATCTGACAGTGACCCAACTTCCTGAAATAGGAAATAAATGGCTACCACCTCAGGTACAACTCTTCAGCCGACCCTCTCATCACAAAGTTGATTTTTTCCAAGTACAAAAACTCCATCAGGTCACTTAACCATGCCGCGGTACTGGGCGGGGCCAAAGACTTCCAACCAAACAGAACCTGCCTTTGGGCTATTAAAAAGCGAAGGTAAGAACATCTGCCTTCACCCCTGTCTGCAACTCCGGAATATCTGAGAGCTCAAAAATAGCCCCAAAGGGCCTGGTTCTAAATCAACTCCAAGAACTCCCAATGTGGTGCTGGAGAAGGAGACCCAGAAGCTCACAAGCTCAGAAGCTCAGGATCAGAACATGTGTGTCTGATGCGCTGGGCCCCTAGAGCATTACCTATCCCCTACATCCCAAGTCAGATGTACCCCGTGCATCATTTTAAAGTGAATCAGGCAGAGCCTACCGCACGAGGAGGCAGAGTTGACTCTATATAAAGCATCGCTCCACACCCCCTTAAAACACCTGACACAACTCTTCCTCCCATTTCCTTTTGATCTCGTCCAATGGGACATGCTCTGTCGACACCAGCGAACTATAAAAGTTCGACTCCCTCCCCTCACCTACATCAACCGCTGAGAGATGCGAGGGTGGGGGAGCCAAAGGGAAGGAAGCGATCCCTCTGAGTACAATATTTCGCACCCAATAGTACCGAAACTGGTTAGCTCTCGGAAGCTTGTACTTCTCCAGCCACTCCTCAAAACAGGTGAACTTCTCACCTACAAACAATTCGCTCTAACCCCTCCTCCCTCCAAGCCCCAAAGGACAAGTCCAAAACCGCGGGCACAAAACAATAGCTTTCAGAAATTGGGAGCCAACACTGACATAACACCTAGATTAAGATGCCGCCTGAATTGTCCCCATATTCTCAAGGTAGCCACCACCACCGGATTGGTAGTCGATTTCATCGGAGAAAACGGAAGGGGAACCATGACCAAAGTTCTCAAACCGGTGCCTTTACAGTCATTCCTCTCCATTCGCCCCCATGGACTCTGACCCCCGATACCACCTTCTCAATATTCACCGCTGAATATTAGTATAACAGGTTGGGCAACATTAGGCCCCCTGACTGCCCTTTGTAAAAACCTCCTATGGACCCGGGGGCTCCTGCCTGTCCAAATAAAAGACAGGAACATCTTATTGACTCTCACCGAAGAAAGTTTTCGGAAGAAAACTGGAAGGCACTGAAACAGAAATAGAAATCTTGGGAGGATATTCATTTTGACCGACAGAAGCCTCCCTGTTAAAGCCAGTGGGAGGCTATCCCACTTCTTTAGATCAGCCTTCAGTGCTTTAACCAGTTCCCGAAATGCAACTTCTGTTGCGAGGCCCAAACATGGGCCATTCAGCCTCAAATAATGAAAGCTGGACCTGGCCAAGCGAAAAGGCTACTATCCCAGGTCCTTCCTGGGAGATTGACCGGAAAGCATTTACTTTTACCCAACTTCAATTTATACCCTGAGAAGGAACCAGGGGTGGGATTCTCCGTTAGCCGACGCTGAATCCGGGAATGGCGAATGGGCGGAGAATCGGTTCCAACGCCAAATCGCGGCAGGTGCCGATTTGACGCCAAATTGCAATGCTCCAACACCTCGCCAGTGACATCAATGTTAAGTAATGGGTTAAGAGACATTCCAATTAGTTGTCTCATTTATGTTAAGTATCTAATAATTGACACTGATATGTAAAGGGAGTTCAGGTGGCCTTTGTGTCAGGTGATGTGATGATAGCATTTTGTGCAGAGTCTGTGAAAATGAAGTAAAGGTGTTTGTGGAAGAGGTGCAGAGCCTTTGATTATGCAACAGCAGCTAAACGTCTAACAATCAATGCTTTCCAGAACGCATGTACAGTAGACACCGTTTACATATCATTAGCAGGCCCGACCTGGTATTCTCCGGGGCCGCCACGATTCTCCTCCTCCGATAGGCCAAGTTCCCGACGGAACGGTTCACATGTGCTTTTAAAAATCGTGAAACTACCGTGGCGGATGCTGAGGGAGAATGGACATACGGAAGGTGTCCAACATCGCCATAGTTTGCTGACAGTCGCACCACTGGCGGGGACCTTCTGCAAGGGCCGGGGGAGAAGGGAAAGTTTCAGAAGGGAGGGAGGCAGTAGACGGGAAATTATAGGCCGGTTAGCCTGACTTTGGTCATTGGTAACATTTTAGAGTGTGTTATTAAAGATGAGATCGCGAAGCACTTGGAAGCGCATGGTAAAATAGGACTGAGTCAGCACGGCTTTGTCAAAGGGAAGCCATGTCTGACAAATTTGTTAGAGTTCTTTGAGGGGGTAACAAGGAAGTTAGTCAAAGGAGAACCAGTGGACGTGATTTATTTAGATTTCCAGAAGGCCTTTGACAAGGTGTCGTGTAGGAGATTGTTAAATAAGTTAAGAACCCGTGTTGTTAAGGATAAGATCCTGCAATGGATAGAGGATTGGCTGACTGACAGAAGGCAGAGAGTGGGAAAAAGGGGTCTTTTTCAGGATGGCAGCCGGTGACTAGTGGTGTGCCTCAGTGGTCTGTGGTGGGACCACAACTTTTCATAATATATATTAATAATCTAGAAGAAGAAACTGAAGGCACTATTGCTAAGTTTGCAGAGCGATCATAGAATCATAGAATTTACAGTGCAGAAGGAGGCCATTCGGCCCATTGAGTCTGCACCGGCTCTTGGAAAGAGCACCCTACCCAAGGTCAACAACTCCACCCTATCCCCATAACCCAGTAACCCCACCCAACACTAAGGGCAATTTTGGACTCTACGGGCAATTTATCATGGCCAATCCACCTAACCTGCACATCTTTGGACTGTGGGAGGAAACCGGAGCACCCGGAGGAAACCCACGCACACACGGGAGGATGTGCAGACTCCGCACAGAAAGTGACCCAAGCCGGAATCGAACCTGGGACCCTGGAGCTGTGAAGCGATTGTGCTATCCACAATGCTACCGTGCTGCCCAAAGATCTGTAGAGGGACAGGTAGCATTGAGGAAGAAAGGGGACTGAAGATGGATTTGGACAGACTAGGAGAGTGGGCAATGAAGTGACAGATGAAACACAATGTGGAAAGGTGTGAGGTTATGCACTTTGGAAGGAGGAATTTAGGCATAGACTATTTTCTAAATGGGGAAATGCTTAGGAAATCAGAAGCACAAAGGGACTTGGGATTCCTTGTTCATGATTCTCTTAAGGTTAATGTGCAGGTACAGTCGGCAGCTAGGAAGGCAAATGCAATATTAGCATTCATGTCAAGAGGGCTAGAGCACAAGACCAGGGATGTACTTCTGAGTTTGGATAAGGCTCTGGTCAGACCCCATTTGGAGTATTGTGAGCAGTTTTGGGCCCCGTATCTGAGTAAGGATGTGCTGGCCTTGGAAAGGGTCCAGAGGAGGTTCACAAGAATGATCCCTGGAATGAAGAGCCGCAGTCAGCAAGGCAGCCATGCAGCTGCGCACACCGTTAACAGCCCACATTGAACTTAGTGCCACAGGTGATATAGGTCCCCCCCCCCCAGGGCAACCCCCCTCCCCCCCATTCCCCCCGCCCCTCCCCCACCGGGTGTCCTCTGACTCCAACCAACCCATCAGCTGTATGGGCATGCTCCAGCGCAATCAGTGCCACCTTGTTGGCTGGGATGAGTGTGCGTGGGGATTGTAAAGTGTATATGCGGCTGCAGCTTGTCAGCCGCCCGAATGTCAATCACGGACCCGGCGAATCCCGCACCGTTTTTCATTGGAATCGATTGTGTTTCACACGGCACTGGTGCTAGCCCCTCAACTGTAGCAGAATTAGTCCTGGTGGGGCGGCGTTATTTCTGTTGGAAATGTCCACGGATTCTGCGTTGGCGTCAACACTTAGTCTCAGAAACGGAGAATCCCGCCCTAGATCTCTCAAGCATCTTCATTCTCTCCTCTGCACTGGAGAGAGGGTCCATCACACACAGTAATAGATCATCCGCATACAATGATGCCTGTTGCTCCCTCCCCACTCTCTCTATCCCCCTCCACTTCATGGATGACATTAATGCTATGGCCAGAAGCTCAATTGGCAAGGTGAACAATAGCAGGGATAGTGGACACCCCTGTCTTGGGCCTCTCCTTGGTTGCAAGTATTTTGAACTTAAAGCTTTTATTTGGACACTGTTGGTTCACAGCACCAGGGACCTGGATTTGATTCCTGGCTTGGGTTATTGTCTGTGCGGAGTCAGCACGTTCTCCCCGTGTCTTTGTGGGTTTCCCAGATAGGAGCTGGATCCAAGATTTAAATCTAGGCCCAAAGCCAAACCTCTTCAAAATCTCAAACAAATAGCTCCACTCCACCCTAATCACCTCCGGCTCAGGGGTTGGAGAGGGGAACAAAACAACATGAAGCAACCTCTGATCATAGGGTGGCACGGTAGCACAGTCGTTAGCACTGTTGGTTCACAGCGCCAGCGACTTGGGTTTGATTCCTGGCTTGGGTTATTGTCTGTGCGGAGTCTGCACGTTCTCCCCATGTCTTCGTGAGTTTCCTCTGGGTGCTCCGGTTTCCTCCCACAAGTCCCGAAAGATGTGTTTGTTAGATGATTTGGACATTCTGAATTCTCCCTGAGCAGGCGCCGGAGTGTGGCGACTCGGGGATTTTTACAGCAACTTTGTTGCAGTGTTAACCTAAGTCTCCTAGTGATACTAATGAAGATCATTATTATAAAAACATAGGCCGGCAACTGTTTTCCCTAAACCAACCCCGTCTGCCCCTCAGATATGACCCCTGGGAGGTAGGGTTGCGAGCGCCTAGCCATGACCTTCGGCAACAAAATTGCATCCACATTAGTAATGAAATAGGGCATTACGACCCATTTCAGGTCATCAGATCCGTGTCCTTCTTTAAGATCAAGGAGATTGGGGCTGCATGGAGGTGCAGTGGTTAGCACTGCTGCCTACGGCGCTGAGGACTCGGTTCGATCTAGCTCTGGGTGACAGTCTGCGTGGAGTTTGCACATTCTCCCCGTGTCTGCGTGGGTTTTACCCCAACAACCCAAATATGTGAAAGGTTAGGTGGGTTGGCCACATTAAATTGCCCCTTAATTGGAAAAAATCTGTATATAATTGGGTACTCTAAATTTATTTAAAGAAGATCGACGCCTGTGCCAATATGGCCGGCAATGTCCCCTGAGCCATAGAATTCTCAAACATCTCAGGCAGCAGTGGGGCTGGCAACCTGGCAAACCTCTTAGAAAATTCAATTGGGAGCCCGTCTGACCCTGGCACCTTCCCTGACTGCATCAGACTCCTACCCTCCATAACCTCATCCAAAGTCAGCAGGGCTTCCAATTCCTCCTTTTTCTCCACTTCCACCACCAGAAGGCCAAACTGTCCAAAAACTCTAACATTGAGAATACATCCCCCAGGGGTTCTGACTTGTAAAGGTTTTGATAAAACGCCGCAAAATGCCTCATTGACGTTGGCCAGAGCAGAGTCCACTCTACACCCCTCTCTAACATGCACAATTTCCCAAGAGGCCGCTTGGCATCTCAACTGATGCGCCAACAATGATTAGCCTTTTCCCCATGCTCATACAAATATCGCACCAGGCGTACCCCACTATCCATTTACAGCAGCCCAAACCCCAACTGTAGCTGCTTCCTACCAGCCAGTAACTCTGGTGTCTGATCGAACATTAACGGTTCACCTCCAAGGTGTCACCCATCAATCTCTGCCTCTCCACCCTTTCACTCTTCTCCTTGTGCACCTTAAAAGAAATGATCTCCCCCGAACAACCACTTTCAATGCCTCCTAACGAAGGCGAAACCTCCGCACTCTTATTAAATCTCAGATACTCTTCAATGACAGAGGAGACCCACTTGCAGAAGTTCGCCAGCAGCGATGTATCAAACGTTCATGGTGGGCCCAGCCCAACCACCACACCCACATAATGTGGAGCGTGGTCAGAAATCACTGTCGCCGAATAACCCGCCCCCATCACCCCTGGCAGCAGGAATCTACCTACTACAAAGAAATCGATCCTGGAATACACTTGGTGAAACAAAAAAATCCTTCTCCCCTGGTTGTACAAATATCCAAGGGACTGCCAGTACCCACCCCCCGCACTCCCCCTCCCACGCCCCTCCTCATCGACTCCTTAAAGTTCATCTATGCCCTTACGATCCCAAATGGCTTCAATGCCTTGGGCCTTGACTTATCCAGTTGGGGTTCCAATACACAGTTAAAATCCCTCCCCATGAATAGCAAGTGTGAATCCAAATCCAGGTTAAAATACAACTCATTAATAAAAGCTGCATTGTCCCAATTTGGGGCATATACATTGACCAGCACCACTAGTGCACCCCCTAACAACCCACTAACCACCACGTGTATCCCATTCCGATCCGTCAAAATCTTCCCTGTTGAAAAGTCTACCTTCTCATTAATCAGGATCGCTAACTCTCAGGCCCTACTATCAATCCCTGAATGAAACAACTGCCCAGCCAACCCTTCCGCAACTTTATTCGATCTCTACCCCGCGAATGGGTCACCTGCAACAGCATCATATCAGCTTTCAAAGTCATAAAGTGCGCCAACACCTTACCGGACCACTCAACCTTCTCACAAAATTCCATGTGACCAGCCGGATGGGGGGCCGTCTACCCTTCCCCACTTTGCCAGAGTCAGCCACACCCACCTTGTGAGGCTGCCCAGCAACCCACCGAGAAGGGCCTAGACCAGGCCCACCCAAAATGGCCACCAAATCCCCACCACAACAGGACAAAGAAAAGGTTCCAGCCACCATCAGAAGACTTAACCCATCCCTGCCCTTCCCCTTTCCCACCACCCACTAACTCCACACCCGAGCAACCATGCAAACCCCAACCAAACTCCCATACAATCCCCTGGTTTCCATCAAACCCCAACCACCAATAACCATATCTAATAATCCCCCCCCCCCCCAACTGTATGAGCCACAGATAGCCCCATCCCTTCAGTTCCATTGACTGACAATTTTGACTAGCTGTCCCTATTTTCATAGGTCACCAGGAGGCACGTGGGGTAAAACCCACGCCAAACCTAACTTTGTTAGTGCTGCCTTGGCCTTATTGAAATTTGCATGCCTCTTGGCCAGCTCTGCTCCAACATGCTGGTAGATTTTCACCTCCCAACTGCTAAGTTGCACAATAAACGCATGAGGTAACTCACCAGCACAGGGCCTCTGCCTCAACAACCTGTAGGCTCCATCCAGCTCGGGAGGGTCTGCCGTTTCCCCCTCCCCCACCACCCTCCGGAACAACTGCGCCATAAACTTTGCCGGGTTCGGGTCTTCCAGCCCCTCCGGCAACCCAACCACCCTCAGATTCTGCCTTTTCGCCCGATTTCCCAGATTGTCCGCCTGAGCCCTCAAACCACCTCGTCCACCTTAGCCAGGCCCCCTCGAATCGAGGAAATTGTCAGCTCACTCACCCTCTCATGGTCTCCTGAGACCTCTCGGCGTAGTTTCTGCAGGTCCACAGCTAAAATTTCAATGGTTATTGGGCTGGCCCCTGACACTGCAATCACCTCCGCCATTTTCTTCTCCACCAAGGCACTCAAAGCTGTTTCTTTCTTCTTCTGTTGCCTAGTTCTGAACTGATTACGCATTCCTTTATTGTGGGAAACTCAATCCATTCATCTCAACAAATTTTCGTCCAATTTTCATCGCGGGTCAGTCGAAAAGAGCTCCGGCGGGAGACCGTTCCGCGACATACTGCACCATAAGTCCGCGAGTGAGACATTCCTCACACCCCCTCACCGCGGCCTGTTTTCTGCTGTGGAGGCGGCTTGCCATTGCCTGGCAGAGGGATGTTCCAGTCCCGTTGATGTCTATGGTCCGCTGGGTTGTTCGGCGGCCGTGTGCCACTGGGAAGCCCACCATGGTGGGGGAAAGGGGGGGGGGGGGGGGGAGGTGGTGGGGATGCCATCGGCAGGACCAGATCTCGCTGGGGGGAAAGGCCCGAAAATCTGCCACACTTTTCTCACTCTGCCAACATTCCATTAAATTGGTTCCCATTTGCATGCGTTATTATTGAGATACAGCAATGGCCAGCCATTCTGCCAACAGTAGGACATGGGCTTAGTTTTTGAGAGCTGTGAGTTAGTGGCCCTCTTGCTTTGCTGAATGCAAAATGGAAGACACGTGGCCGGGTTTCTCCGCTCTGGTGCCTAAGTGCCTTCGCCAGAAGAGAAGTTTGTGCAAGCGTTACCCTGACGTGATTGACCCCGAGGTGGTTCAAGGAAGTCGGAGTCAGTGTGTGACTGAGCTGCACTCCAAAGTCCATCGGGAGGCCCTTATCCCCCCCCCCTCACAATGTAAATCCCCCCCCACGCACCACCACGGGAATAACAGATCAGAACACTCACCCCACAGCATGGACACACGCGGCTGACCCATTCCCCTTCCCCGCCAACCCCTCCACTCTCCCCAACAGAACCCCACATCAGACACCCTATCAGACCGCACCCACCCCCCCCACCCATCAGAACCCCCCATTTTGAGCGGGCGGCCCGGTACCTGGATTCCAATGGAATCTGGCGAGCTCTCCCCCAGGCATAAAGTAGCGTGGAGAGACTCGTAATAGGGCCCCCCTCCTAGCACCAGCAGAGACTATTCGTGATTCTCCTCTGGCAGAGGCACATAGGCCCCAGAGCGGAGAAACCCGGCCACGTGCCTTCCATTTTGCATTGAGCAAAACAAGAGAAACCTCCAATTCGGATGGGCACTATTGAAAAGAATCAAAGGCAGAAATTTGTTTCTCTCCACCAATCCCCTTCCCCGCTGCCCCTTCAGCAGAGGGCCACTAACTCACTGCTCTCAAGAACAATAATCGACCCATGGCCTTTGATTTTTAACTCCAGATTTTTATTGAATTCAAATTTCACCATTAGTCATGGTGGGATTCGAACCCCGATCCCCAAAGCATTACCTTCAGTTGCGAGATTGCTCCTCCACTGACAATGCCACCACACCATTGCCTCCCCTTGGTTGTGTGATTTTGCATGATTGTGTGTGATTTACATGGAGAGACTCGGAGGCACCATGATTATTGTTCTTGAGGGCCGTGAAGGACAACGGGATATTCGGTGGAAATGTTTAAAATTCTGAAAGATTTTTTACAAAGTTGATGAGGAGTAACAAGCTTCCGGGATGGGGATGGGGTCAGTCACCATGAGGGTGCAGAGTTAAGATCATTGCAAAGGAACAGGAGGATGAGATGTTGTGATCTGGAATGCACATGCCGAAAGGGAGATGGAAGCAGATTCGAACACAGTCTTCAAAAGGAAATCGAACATAGAGCTTGAAGGTTTTGCAAGGCGGTGCAGAGGAGTGGGTTCAATTCGTAGGCTCCTCCAAAGAACCATCACAGGCACGATTTGCTGCGTGATTCTATTCAGTTAGAAGGCATAATTCCCTCCCACTAAATCATGTTGAAGTGTAGCCGACAGATATTTTTTAAAGAGGGGATTAGGAAACTGGAACATTAAAGGGATTAGTAAAGTGAACAGGACTGGGAGATCAGAGGAGATATCTTAATGTGAGTTGTATTATTTCACCACAGCTCTTGCACCTTCCTTGAGGACCCATCTCTTTCCCCATTGAGAAGATTACTATAGATGAGGGATAATTGTTGGACCTGGACCTGAGTCAAACCTAAACATGGCCGAGAGCAAAGACGTGGGTTTCACTCTGGAAATGAGCCACAGGGAAAAGTGGGGATTTTGTTTAATTTTACACTATTTTACCTGGGGAATATCTGGATTTAAAAGTGACATTCAAGACTGTGAAGTGGAGATTTGTTTCAGCCTGAAGGTATGTGCAGGACTGGTGGAGGTGGAGGCAATAGAGAAGGCACCGGCAATAATCGTTGGGTCCGCTCTGGAGTCAGAAGGAGCACTTCTGCTCCTCTCACGTCGTTATTCTGGGAAGTACCTTTTCAAAAAAAACACATGGGCTGGATTCTCCATTCCTGAGACTAAGTGTTAACGCCGGGGCAGAATTCGTCGACTTTTATAACAATAAAACTAGCGCCGAACCTGTACCGATTTGTCAACTATGGTGGGACTAACACCGGCGCCACGTGGAACACAATCGATTCCAATGAAAAACGGTGCGGGATTCGCCAGGTCTGTGATTGACACTTGGGAGCCTGAACAGCTGCAGCCGCACATACACATTGCTATCCCCACACACACTCATCCCAGCCAACAAGGTGGCGCTGGTTGCGCTGGAGTGTGCCCATACAGCTGATGGGTCGGCTGGGGCCAGAGGATACCTCGGGGAGTGCCCTGAAGGGACACCTGTATGACCTGTGGCTCTAAGTTCACAGTGGGCAGTCAATGGCGTGCACAGCTGCAGGCAGCATTGCAGGCCGCGGCAATGGTGTTCCGTGCCCGTCCACCCCGACCCCACAGCTCATCGCCTGACCGCCCCCCGCTACTTCCCCCTGCCCTGGCAGAAGCCACCCGTCCAGCGGCACAACTGTCAGCAAACTATGGTGATGTTGAACACTTTCCGTACCCCCTCTCTGTCCCTCAATAGCCAGGATGCCGGTTTCATGATTTTTAAAAGCACAAGTGAACCTCGCTATCGGTAATTCGGCCCATCGGAGGCAGAGAATCGCGGTGTCCCCGGAGAATACCAAGGGCTCGATTCTCAGCACCCTGACGCCGAAATCGTGGCCGGCGCCAGGGTGGAGAATCCAGTTTGACGCTATAATCAGGTCCGGCACCGGTACGGCGATTCTCCGGGCACCGAAAATCGGCGTCACTGCGGGATATGCCGCGCCACCGGAGGGCCATTGCCAGAGGCCCACTCAGCAATCCCCCGTCCCGACCGGCTGAGTTACGGACGACGTGGAACTAACCTGTTATTGCCGGTCGGGATGCTTGCTTGGTGGCTGCGGACTGAGTCCGTGACCGCCCTGGTCGGGGGCGGGCGGATAGGAGACCAGGGGGGGGCCGGGGACTTAATGTGCAGGGTTTGAGGGTCGGGCGCATGGCCGATCGGGGTCTTTCTTCGGTCTGGCTACGTGGTCCGAGTCCGCCATGGAGCATGGCGCGGCCGCTGGAGGCCGCCGATGCGCAGATGCGCGCCCTCTGAAATGAAAAAATGAAAATCGCTTATTGTCACAAGTAGGCTTCAATGAAGTTACTGTGAAAAGCCCCCGCTTCTCGGGACTCCACTGTGCTGCCAACGTCCTCTGCACACTTCAGGGGGGCGCAGGGGGCCGAGAAGCCACATGTAGCTGCCACCCTAGGCCCAGTAACTGGGAAGTTACAGCAATATAGGCTGTTGAATAATCACATTGGAGTGCTAAGGGAGATGGAGGATGGCACACCAGGGAATTAAAGGGCTTTGGTGACAAGGCCCTGGCTGAACATAAGTGGAGGTCAGGAAGATTGTCACGTTTCCTGGAGGGGCATGGTTGTGCAAGGCATGAGTACTTAATATCCATCACCCCACCCCCCGAACATACTAGCATTACCGGAGAGAGTTTACTGACCTCATTCGGCTGGTCAAGGTGAGTGAACTCATATGCACACCGCCTCTCAGATCAACCACGCCACCCACCTCACACATTGCTCAATGCACCACATCCCTGACACACCCAGCAGCACTCCCTTGCACTCAGGACTCACCCCAACATCCAAACACCGCACCTCACCCACATACAGAACTTCCAGTTATGCCAGCCAGGCACACGCCTCAAGACGCCTCTACAGATCTACAGCTGTTTGGCTGTGGCGGGCACACCACCCAGACACACTGATGCACGGTCACTGCATTCTGCACCCTCTCTTGCGGCAGGAGGGGGACACAAAGGACGGGAAGAGAATCAGTCCGCCCGCATCCCCTCGATGCCCTGAAGGAGATGTCAAGAGCCATTGGCACCCAGCATCGCCCATTCCAATAAATGGACGTTGCAAACAGATTGACCTTGGAATTACTGACTTCCTCCCCACTGTTCTTCCCTCATTTACCCCCGTCCCTTATGATCTTGTGCCGTCAAATATTCGAGAACCACTGCACCTTCGTGTGGAGGAGTGAGGAGAACAGCAGATCTTTCTGTAGGAAGCATTGGCATTTGTTCAGAAACTCACAGCCATCAGCTGAACTACGAGCACAGTGCATGCCTTAGAGGCTGGAGCACAGCTGGGATCAGTATATGGTGAGTCACAAGGTGTGAATGCAACCAGGACAGGGGGGGATAGGACAGTTGCTGAGCCCGCCCTGCCAGCGTGATGTTGTGGGACCTGCGCCTTCAAATTCTTTTTCTCCTGCTCCTTAACGATATGGCAGAGATAGTCACCCTTCACAAGGCAGCTTCAACACCTCTTTACTCGCCCGCTGCCACATTCTGTACTCTATACTCCTGTACTCTATGCTGCTGTTAATAAAGCCCAGCATACTGTGTGCTTTATTAACCACTCCCGACCTGCCCTGTCACCTTCAATGTCTTATGCACATAAACACCAAGGCCCCTCTTCTCCTGTACCCACTGTCTCTCCATGTTCTTCCTACCAAAATGAACCATTCCACATCTCTCTGCATTGACAGTCATCTGCCACCTGTCCACTCATTCCTCCAACTTGTCCATGTCCTTTTGAAGTTCTGGACTATCCTCTTCACAGTCCACAACGTACCAAGTTCATACATTCGCGATATTTGAAATTGTCCCCATGCACACCACGATCTAGATCATTAATTTCTAACAGAAAAAGCAAGGATCCCAATATTGATCCCTGGGTAACTCCACTATGAACCTTACTCCATCCTGAAAGATATCCATTAACCACTACTCTCCGGTTCCTGTCATTCAGCCAATTTCATATTCATGTTGCGACTGGTTCTTTTGTTTTGTCAGCTATAACTGTGCTCACAAGCCATGTGTCAAATGCTCTTTGGAAGCTCCATGTGGGAGTGGTGGGAACTTACATGGCAACACTGCCAGGCTAACCATGATGGAGCCCAAGGAGCTGTACTGTAAGAAGTATTGCTTGTCAGATGAGATATTAAATGGATGGCTCCTGCCTACCCTCTCAAATGGGCATCAAAGACCTCATAGCATTTTTCATAGGACGGCAGGTGAATTCTCCCTGCTTTATGCCAACATCTAGACCCCCAGTCAGCGTCACACTAAAACAGATTATCTGATCACTTAATGCATTATTGTTTGCCTGACTCCCTGCGTACAAATTGGCTGCCGTGTTTCCGACATTACAACAGTGACAAACATTCGTTTGCACAAATTAACAGCAGGAGTAGGGCATTTGGCCCTTCAAGCCTGCTCTGGTATTTGATAAGAACAAGGCTGATTCATTTGTGGCCACTACCTTCCTTCTACCCCCATAACCTTTGACTCCCTTGTCAACCAACAATCTAGCTAACACGGCCATAACAATATTCAATGACCCATCCTCCACGACTCTCTGGGGAAGAGGATTCCACAGCTTAATGGCCCTCTGAGAGAAAACAAATTCTCCTCATCTCCGTCTCAAATGGGAGGCCACATTTTCACAGTAACTTCATTGCAGTGTTAATGTACGCCTGCTTGTGACACTAATAAAGATTATTATTATTAATTATTAGATCTCTGTGCTGTGTGACTGCTTTGAAAATACTTAATTGGTTGTAAAGTGCTTCGGGTCATGATGAGGTCATGAAAGGCTCAATAGCAATCTTTTTTAAGGGGTTTAAATAAATCAGTACAGGAGAAAAGTTGAAATTAATAAATAAATAGTTCAACGGTCTGAATGGCTTCCTTCTGCACTGTAGGGATTCTGTGATTCTATGAATCAAATTTAAAGGACTCGACTGTTGACTCTTGCTTATATTTCTCCTTTCTGTTATTTTATTTGTAAATAAATCGGTACAGTAGTTTTAGCCTGTAGTTTAGCAATGTAGTAGTTTCCACTGTTGGAACTGATGGGAATGTGGGCCAGACATGCACTATGGTCTGTAATGAAAAATGTAACAGCATCCAGAGCTAAGTTGTTAGTCTTCCACTTGATTCATCTGAATAACAGATGTCATGATGATAGAGAAAATACCACGGAATTACACACGGAAATGTTGGACTTTAAGTAAGAGTGAGAAACAGCCAGCAGTGCATCTGCAAGTTAGCAAATTTTGCAGGTCTATCTCCTTCTCTCTGACTGTGGAAGTCGGCCCCGCTATCAAATAATTGGAGCTGGAAAGAGACCAGGCGAATTTCTCTGCCAAACCACAGAACACTGGAATCGAAGAACCAACGATTCGCCTACCAAAGTTAAGTCTACTGAAATCAACTGATAACGGCTGCACCCTTCATCATCGACCATCACGAGATAATGACTGTTCCGTGTAACTTTTTATTTATACATTCTTACTATTGGACTCAGTTCTTACTTCAGATCTGTATGAACGTAGATGCATGTGTTTATTATTTTTCTCTTGGCCACTTACTCCATCCTTAACTCAAGAAAACCTGGTTAAATAGGCTACTGTTTAAACATAACTATTGGGGCAGGAAAGGTAGTGACGGAAAAGGAATCATGTTTAGATTAAACCTTGTTGCTACCAGCGGGAAGGCGGAGGTGGGGCAAGGGGGTGGTTTGAATAAAGACAGGGAGCCAGTTCATCCCTCTTCAGTGGGGTTTGTAACAATTTGTGGGGTGTCCCAGATGGACGTTGACAAATCGAGGCGTATCGCTCGGATGAACAACGTTTGGGGAACCTCACTTTGGGACTGGCTGTAGTACAGAGAATATAATGGAATCTTCATGTTCACAGGAGGGTTGGCAGCAGTCAGCAATTCAAACCATAAGTTGGATCAGAGGGCTGTGCTGAGTTAGCTGGTCTTCTCTCTGCTGGCACAAGCACTCAGCTGAACGTCTCTTGGACTGTTGAAGAAAAGACAAAGTATGGTTTCCGTTCCCAATCGCAGTCCATTGGAGATGTGAGTGTCAAATAAGCAGATTGGATTGGCTGGGCTGCCAGATCCTCAGACAGTAAAACAGAAATGATTGTGATAAACGGGAGACCTGTTACTGCCCCTAAGCCCGTACCCAGCAAGCATCATTGGGCGTAAAGGAAGTGGAGAATACTGGGGGGAGAGGACAGTGGCTGTGGCGGGGATGATGCCTTGGGCAGATGGGATAGAAAATTAAGATTGCATGAGTACTGCAAAAACTAGCGATCTTGCTGTTTACAAAGCTACCTGACAAAATGATTTGCGTCACATATTAGCTGAGTACATGTACATTCTGCTGGTCCTAATGAATATTCTGAGGCAGAACTAACAGCCAACGGTTTTATTGAACAGATGGTCCATGGAACAACATATGAATATATATAATTTAGAATGGAAAATTAACTTTTGCATTCAAATAACCTGTTACATTAGTTCTTTTTACCTGGGTGGAGCAGTGTGGGCCAACTGGTATCTGGCAACCAATGTTCTCAAGGGCTTAGTTGCTGCCAGCGAGCTGAAAGTAGCCATGAGGGTTTATGGGAGAGCACGTCTGGGGTAAAGCTGCCTCGCAGTGGGGAAGAATCTGGGACTGGATTCTCTGTTTCAGCGGCTAAGTGCCGACGACCAAAAAATGGGTGTGAAACCCTCACCGATTACGGGACCGGTGAGGGGACTGCACCTGATCCGGGTGAAACTCCCGCCTCCCACGACGAAAATGCCTGCAGAATGGCCGGGTCCCAGGCTGAACATGCGCACGCCTGACGACCTGCACCGGTCACGGCGTACAATACGGTGCTGGCCGTGCGTGGACCCGAACCACCATCCGCGACCCCCATAGCCCAGCCCCTGGTCACCCCACCAGCCCTCTCAGATGCCCCACTGGCCAGTGGCATGGATTCCCGCATGGCCGAGACCACACGTGTCCTGCACTGACGGGAACCCGGTCCATCTGGGGCGGAGCATCGCGGGAGAGCCGGCCGATGACGTGCCAACGTTGTTGCAACAGTGCGCGTCGCAATGACGCCATTTCGGAGGGGACGGAGCATGGCAGACCGGTGACAAACTGGCACTGGACCCGATTTCGGCGTCAGACCCATTCTCTGCTCGATCGGCGAGCATGATTTCAGCGTCGGGCAACGGAGAATCCCGCCCCTTGGTCTCCATTTGGCGTTGCTATATGGCCAAGAAATTTGGCATATGGGAGTGATTTTGGTCACCAGGTTTCCAGGCCATCTCCACAGTGCTATGCATTGGGAATCCTTCACACTATTCCACTCGAGCCAGACAACACTGACACATTCAAGTGCAGGCTTGATGCTTACATGAATGGGAGGTGAATAGAAGGATGTGGATGTGGGGGTACAGGTGGAATGGTAATTAAGATGGGTATATAATTGCTGGCCAAATGCCCTGTTTCTGTGCTGGTGATTCTACGCTGCCTCCTTGGCACGGAGTATTGAAATCCCTCCAGCACCAGAAGAATCAATAACGTTCATAAAAATGTTAGACCATAGGTGCTGCTCGTTACAAGGGCCATCAGAATCTCCAAGCTGTGTATTCAATTTGTTTATTGAATGGGGACAGTTTTGGAATTGGCTGCTACATTTGATGATGTGAGAATGACCAAACTTCAAAGTAACTTGTTGTAAGCAGCACTCCTCTGAGAGAGATAAAGAGGCACTATATATAATTGCTCACCTTTCTTTAAGTCTTGGATTGAACTGAAGAGCAGACTGCGGACAGTGTGAGGTGAAGGAAGATCCTCACGAGATGGCAGGAAGGGGGAGGAAACGGGAACCTTCCTATATTGCAAAACAGCAGCAGAGTTGGCTATCAGCGGATTATCTCTCTCAGCAAAAATGGGTATTCATTTTTGACCAAACTCCTCTTCTGACCTAATATCTCCTCATGCAGCTCAATGTCATATTTTGTTTTGCAATGCTTCTGTGAGTTTAATGAGTCCAACTGTCACAGTAACCTTGTATCGGAAGGTTACTGAGCTGTGGGCTATGTTAGGTGCAAACTATTAATTGATTTTTGAGTCTTTCGGTTGTCAATTGAAAGCGTAAATTGGGAATTGGCTAAAGACTATGGATTGAATTCTCGGTTTGGGAGCCTCCAGAGGAGAATTGCAACCGATTTACGATCCCCTGGGAACGGATATTTCAGGGTGCAATTCCAATTTCCTTGCCATGCAGACTTATCCACAGTGAGGAATTCGAGGGATTCCTGATGGAATCCCAGTATCAGGCTGCCACTTGGAGCGCGGCCCGATAGGGGAGTCAAGCAGCCAGCTACCCCCCACCTCCGACCTCAAATCAGCCCCAAATCCCTGCACTGCAAAGCAGCCACCAACATTCGGAGTGCCTGGGTGCAAGCCCCTTTCCCCGATTCAGGGATGACCCTCGCCCGGGATCCCTGTAATATGGAGACCACCCCCCCCACCCCCCCCAGGTACACCTGCAATGAGGACACACCCCTCCCGCCACCTTCCCCCCCCCCACCCCCCCCGGACCCCTGTAATAGGGAGACCCCCCATGGACACCTGCAATTGGGAGACCCCCCCGCCAGGGACCCCTTAATTAAAGCCCCCCCTACAGAGACCCCCTAACTAAAAGACCCTCCACAGAGACCCCCTCCCTGGAGGGACCCACCCCTGACAGAACCCCCTATCTAAAGGGGACCCCCAAAGAGACCCCCTAATTGAAAAATGAAAATGAAATGAAAATCGCTTATTGTCATGAGTAGGCTTCAATGAAGTTACTGTGAAAAGCCCCTAGTCGCCACATTCCGGCACCTGTCCGGGGAGGCTGGTACGGGAATCAAACCGTGCTGCTGGCCTGCTTGGTCTGCTTTAAAAGCCAGCGATTTAGCCTGGTGAGCTAAACCAGCCCCTAATTATAGGAACCCGCACAGAGACCCCCTAACTGAAGACCTCAATTCTTTTCCCACTTCCAATTCGGAATTTATTAAATAAATATAGGTCACCCTTTAAATTGCAACTTCTTTAGACTAGTTCACCAACTATTCAAACCAGGCACTCCCATTCTCTTATATTTGAAACTTGCAATCTCCAAATTAAAATGTATACTCCTAATTCAGAGCAATCATGAACGTTTTTGCAACAGCGTACCTTCCAACAGCCTAAATTAATTTGTCTGTGTTCATTTGAATCCTTTAAAAAAATATATTTTTACTCTCCTTTTTCACATTTTCATCAAATTTACACCCACCAATAAATAATCAACAATAACAAATACAATGGCAATCCCCTGGCCACAATCCCTTCATTCCACCCACCCCCAGACAGCCCCCAACATTTTAAATACAAAGCACCAAAAAAAAGATTCAGGAATCCACCATCAACCGATATATAATCACCAATAACCTATACATTCCAACCCCCCCCCCCCCCCAAACACCACCCCCACTAATGTTCGATGTCATCCAATTCTTGAAAATGTAGCATAAGCAAAGCCCATGAGTTGTAGAACCCTTCCATCCTTCCCTTCAACTCGAACTTCACTTTCGCGAGCGGTAAGAACTCCAGCAGGTCCCTCCACCACACCATTCATTTTAATCCTGAAGTTGTCCCACTCTGGACTGCTCACTGTTGTCACCCGAATCATAATGTACCCAAAGAGTGTAATCTCCACAAACAGATCAATTTCAACTTGTTCTAGATTGCTTTCTCCCTAGTTGTCTGATGCCCTCTTCCTCCTGAGGTGAGGTTACAGTTCTTATTCACAGTGGCACAGTGGTTAGCACTGCCACCTCACAGCTCCAGGGACCCTGATTTAATTCCAGCCTTGGATGAGCGTCTGTGCGGAGTTTGCACATTCCTCCGTGTCTGCGTGGGTTTCCTCTGGGTACTCTGGTTTCCTCCCACAGTCCAAAGATGTGCGGGTTGGCGGAGTTAGGGTTCAGGGCGGGGACTGGGCCGAGGTGCAGACTCAATGGGCCGAATGGCAACTTCTGCATTGTAGGGATTCTATGTTTTTTTTTAAATAATTTTTATTGAAAGAGTTTTTCCATACAAACATTTACCCCTACTAATTTTTAAATTATTTACAACACAATCCCTCTAGGCAAATGTCCCTCCCTCGCCCGCCCTCTCGCGCGCACCAGTCCTCCCCCCCCCCCCCCCCCCACCCAGGCAACCTTAACAAACAAGGCAGCCTACAGTTTCAGACATGAGCAGCGAGCAGACTTGCCCGCGTTACAGTCGTGCATGTCCCCCCACGACCCTTGCTGCCCCCCCTCCCCTCCCCCCCCTCCCCTCCCCCCCCCCCCCCCCCCTCCCTCCCCCCTCCCCCCCCCCCCCCCCCCCCCCCGGGTTGCTGCTGCCACGACCCCGAACGTCTATCTCTGATCTAAAAAGTCAAGGAAAGGTTGCCACCGCCTGGCGAATCCCTGTACCGACCCTCTCAGGGCAAATTTGATCCTTTCTAGCTGAATATAGCTAGCCATATCGTTAATCCAAGTTTCAACGCTTGGAGGCCTCGCGTCCTTCCATTGAATTAATATCCTTCGTCGAGCCACTAGGGACGCAAAGGCCAGTATTCCGGCCTCCCTAGCCTCCTGTACCCCCGGTTCTACCCCGACCCCAAAGATCGCAAGCCCCCATCCTGGTTTGACCCTGGACCCCACCACCTTCGACACCGTCCTTGCCACCCCCTTCCAGAACCCTTCCAGCACCGGACATGCCCAGAACATATGCACATGGTTCGCTGGGCTTCCCAGACATCTGACACACCTGTCCTCACCCCCAAAGAACCGGCTCATCCTTGTCCCCGTCATGTGAGCTCTATGCAGCACCTTAAATTGAATGAGGCTCAGTCTCGCACACGAGGAGGAAGAGTTGACCTTCTCCAGTGCATCCGCCCACGTCCCGTCTTCTATCTGCTCTCCCAGCTCCCCTTCCCACTTGGCTTTCAGTTCCTCCCCTGATGCTGCTTCCGCCTCCTGTATTATCTTGTAGATGTCTGATATCTTCCCCCCTCCGACCCAGACCCCCGAGAGCACCCTATCACTCGCCCCCTTACTGGGGAGCAGGGGAAACCCCTCCACCTGCCGCCTAGCAAATGCCTTCACTTGTAGATATCTGAACATGTTTCCCGGGGGGAGCTCAAACTTCTCCTCCAGCCCTCCCAGGCTCGCAAACCTCCCCTCTATAAACAGGTCCTTCAGCTGCCGTATGCCCACCCTGTACCAGCTCTGAAATCCCCCGTCGATGTTCCCCGGGATGAATCTATGGTTCCCTCTTATTGGCGCCGCCAACAGACCTCCCATTTCCCCCCTATGTCGCCTCCACTGCCCCCATATCTTGAGGGTGGCCGCCACCACCGGGCTCGTGGTGTACCTCGTGGGGGGGAGCGGCCATGGTGCCGTTACTAGGGCCCCCAGGCTTGTGTTGCCACAGGACGCCCTCTCCATTCGTTTCCAAGCTGCCCCCTCCCCTTCCATCATCCACTTGCGCACCATTGACACATTTGCCGCCCAGTAGTACCCCGAGAGATTGGGCAGTGCCAGCCCTCCACTGTCCCTACTCCGCTCCAAAAAGACCCTCCTCACCCTTGGGGTGCCATGCGCCCACACGTAGCTCATGATGCTACTCGTCACCTTTTTGAAGAAGGCCCTAGGGAGGAAGATGGGCAAGCACTGAAATAAAAACAAGAACCTTGGGAGGACCGTCATTTTGATTGACTGCACCCTCCCCGCCAGCGACAACGGTACCATGTCCCACCTCTTAAATTCCTCCTCCATCTGTTCCACCAGCCTGGAAAAGTTCAACTTGTGGAGGGTCCCCCAGTTCCTTGCCACCTGCACCCCTAAGTACCTAAAGCTCTTTCCTGCTCGCTTGAAGGGGAGTCTCCCAATACCCTCTCCCTGGTCCCCCGGGTGTATCACAAAAACCTCGCTTTTGCCCAAATTTAGTTTGTACCCCGAAAAGTCCCCAAACTCTGCTAATAGTTCCATTATCTCCGGCATTCCCCCTTCTGGGTCTGCCACGTACAGCAGTAGATCATCCGCATACAGCGATACTCGATGTTCCTCCCCTCCCCTAGTCAGTCCTCTCCACCCCCCTGAACCCCTCAGTGCCATCGCCAACGGTTCAATCGCCAGTGCGAAAAGTAGGGGGGATAGGGGACATCCCTGCCTGGTCCCTCGGTGGAGCCCGAAATACTCCGACCTCCTCCCGTTTGTCACTACACTCGCCGTCGGGGCCGAGTAGAGCAACTTCACCCACTTAATAAACCCTTCCCCAAACCCAAACCGTTCCAACGTCTCCCACAGGTACTCCCACTCCACCCTATCGAATGCCTTCTCCGCGTCCAGCGCTACCACTATCTCAGCCTCCCCCTCCACTGCCGGCATCATAATTACATTCAGCAATCTCCGCACGTTCGTGTTGAGCTGCCGCCCCTTCACGAACCCCGTCTGGTCCTCATGGATTACCCCTGGCACACAATCCTCTATTCTAGCTGCCAGGATCTTTGCCAGCAACTTGGCATCCACGTTCAGAAGCGAGATAGGCCTGTAGGACCCGCACTGCACGGGGTCTTTATCCCGCTTCAATATCAGGGAGATCAGAGCCTGCGACATTGTCGGGGGCAGAACCCCCCCCTCTCGCGCCTCATTAAAGGCTCGTACCAGTACCGGTCCCACCAAGTCCACATTTTTCTTATAGAATTCCACCGGGAACCCATCTGGCCCCGGCGCCTTCCCCGCTTGCATCTGACCTATTCCCTTGACTAGCTCCTCTAGCCCTATTGGCGCCCCCAGCCCTTCTACCAGCCCCTCCTGGACCCTTGGGAACCTCAATTTGTTTAGGAAGTCCTCCATTCCCCCTCTCCTCGTCGGCGGCTCAGACCGATACAACTCCTTGTAAAAATCCCTGAAGACCCCGTTCACTTCTTGCCCCTTCTGCACTACCTTCCCGCCCCTCTCCTTCACTCCCCCAATCTCCCTAGCCGCATCTCGTTTGCGAAGCTGGTGTGCCAACATCCTGCTCGCCTTTTCCCCATACTCATAGACCGCGCCCTGTGCCCTTCTCCACTGCGTCTCTGCCTTCCTGGTGGTCAGCAGGTCGAACTTGACCTGCAGGCTGCGCCGTTCTCCCAGCAGCCCCTCCTCTGGTGCCTCCGCATATCTCCTATCCACTTCCAATAGCTCCCCCACCAGCCTCTCCCTCTCCTGCCTCTCCTTTCTTTCTCTGTGCGCCCTTATGGAGATCAGCTCTCCCCTGATCACTGCCTTCAGGGCCTCCCAGACCATCCCCACCTGCACCTCACCCGTGTCATTCAAGTCCAGATAGCTTTCAATGCTCTTCCGGACCCTTTTACACACCTCGTCGTCCGCTAACAGCCCCACATCCAGCCGCCACAGCGGGCGCTGGTCCCGCGCCTCCCCCATTTCCACATCCACCCAATGCGGTGCATGATCAGAGATCGCAATGGCCGAGTACTCAGCTTCCCGTACCCTCGGGATCAGCCCCCTGCTCAACACGAAGAAATCGATTCTGGAGTACACTCTATGGACGTGGGAGAAAAAGGAATACTCCCTCGCCCTCGGCCTACCAAACCTCCATGGGTCTACTCCTCCCATCTGCTCCATGTACCCCCTCAGCACTTCTGCCGCTGCCGGCCTCCTATTGGTCCTTGAGCTCGATCTGTCTAGCCCGGGGTCCAGCACTGTGTTAAAGTCCCCCCCCATGATCAAGCCCCCTGCCTCCAGTCCCGGAATGAGGCCCAATAGGCGCCTCATAAAACCCGCGTCATCCCAGTTCGGGGCATATACGTTGACCATCACCACTTTCTCCCCCTGCAGCTTACCCTTCACCATCACATACCTACCCTCCTTATCCGCCACCACCTCCTCCGCCACGAACGACACCCTCTTTCCCACCAGAATCGCCACCCCCCGGTTCTTTGCGTCCAATCCAGAGTGGAACACCTGTCCCACCCACCCCCTTCTCAGGCGAACCTGGTCCACTACCTTCAAATGGGTCTCCTGTAACATTGCTACATCAGCCTTCAGTCCCTTCAGGTGTGAGAATACCCTTGATCTCTTGACCGGCCCATTCAACCCCCTCACGTTCCAAGTGATCAGCCGGGTCGCGGGACGACCCGCCCCCTTCCCCTGCTGATTAGCCATGTCCTATTCCCTGCTCGCCCCGGGTCGACCCTCCCCTTCTGACCCGCTCCCCATGGCGATGTCCCCCTCCCCCCACCTCTCCAGTCCTCCACTTCCCGTTTCTGGTCTTTTCAGCAGCAACCCGGTGTCCCTCCCTAACCCCCCTCCCCCCCCCCCAGGCTAGGACCCCTCCTAGCCGCGATGTACCCTCCATCGTACTCCCGTAAGTCAGCTGGTTCACGCTGACCCGGCTGCTCCTGCCACACTCCGACTCCCCCCGGCTCGGGGGGGGGGCCTCCCCCCCCTTGCCACTCCTCCCTGGCCCCGCTCCAGCGCGGGAAAGGTCGCCATTGCTAGCCACGCCCCGCACTCCTCCCCTCCCCCCTCCTCTGCCCCGCGCGCGGGAAAACAGAGGAAAGCCCGCGCTTTCGCCCTGCCACACCCCACCCCGCCATCTTCAGTTCCACCCCCGTCCCCGTCCATGCCTGTAAAAGAACCCCCCCTAGGAACCCATATCCCCGATCTGCTCTCCCCCCCGTCCCACCTCCCCAACTTAGCATTATAAATAACAGATAAATAACAAATAACAATGTACTTAACAGTCGCCCTCTACCAAACAGCATAAATAACCATAAATAACCATGAATAACCACAATAACAATAACTAAGGGAAGTTGGCAAAGGGGGAAAAAACATCAGAAGAAAAACCACAGCAAGAGTTCAAAATCCAAACAAAGAATTCAGCAGAAAGTACCCGAGCGGCTACGGCCGCCAAGTATCCCCTGGGTCTAATTCGAGTCCAGTTTCTCTTCCTGTACAAAGGCCCACGCCTCCTCTGGGGACTCAAAATAGTGGTGTTGGTTCCTGTAGGTGACCCACAAGCGCGCTGGCTGCAGCATTCCGAACCTGATCCGTTTTGCATGTAGCACCGCCTTCGTCCGGTTGTACCGGGCCCGCCGCTTTGCCACCTCCGCACTCCAGTCCTGGTAGACCCTCACCGTCGAATTCTCCCACTTGCTGCTCCTTTCCCTCTTGGCCCACTCCAGCACTCTCTCACGGTCGCTGAGTCGCTGGAACCGCACCAGCACCGCCCTCGGGGGCTCATTTGCTCTTGGCCTCCTAGCCATGACCCTGTAGGCCTCTTCCAGCTCCAGGGGCGAAGGGACGGCCCCTGCCCCCATCAGGGAGCTCAGCATTTCTGCTACATATCCCGGGAGGTCTGACCCCTCCAGGCCTTCTGCCAGGCCCAAGATCCTCAGGTTCTTCCGCCTCATTCGGGTATCCAGCTCCTCAAAACGGCTCTGCCATTTCAGGTGGAGTGCCTCGTGCACCTCTACCTTTCCCACGAGGACCGTGGCCTCCTCCTCCCTCACAGTCATCTCCTGTTGCAGCTCCCGAATCGACGCCTCTTGGGTCGCCTGGGCTCCCATCAGCCTGGTGGTCGTCGCATTCATTGACTCCAAGAGCTCCATTTTCAGCTCCGTAAAGAAGCGCAGGAGAGCGGCCTGCTGCTCCTCCGCCCATTTCCTCCATTCCTCGGGTGCGCCACCGGCCGCCATTTTGGTCTTCTTCCCCCGCTTTTTTTTGGGAGCTGCTGTTGCTTTCTTTACCACCCCACTCCGGGTACCGACCATAAAGTTGGTCTGGTTCTCTTCAGGGAGCCTTCCCCCACCGGGATTTGTCCTTACAGCGCCGTTGGGGCCCTCCAATCGGCCCGAAAACACCTTTGTAGCAGGAGCAGCCAAACGTGCGACTTAGCTGGTCATAGCCGCAACCGGAAGTCAGGGATTCTATGTTAATGATGGGTGACAAATCTGCATGTTTGGATCGCCATAGTGCTCAGAAAGGTGTTTTGCATCAACACATTCTTCTCACTCGGAGTCACTACTGTCCACAGTAAACCATGACCAAAGCTTTCCGGAAGTTAGTAGTTTAGCTTATAATAATCCTAGATCATAAACTGGACTTTGAAGCATAGGGTCTTATGATTGGTTTTGATTGAATATTGTTGATCCTCTACTAGACAGTGAAAGTATAGAGGTGTTCTGTCTTACAGGGGGCAGGAGATTTTACTTGCTTTGCTGACACACTGTCATCTTTGGGTTGAGCAGCCTGAGCTGCCTGAGACACATCTTGCTAGAGCAGTGAACAGCTGAGGTCAGAGATCAGGTGCCAGGGTTGGTTCCTTGGCATGATATATGGGATGTTCTAATTTGACAGATCCCAACTGGGCCTATGATAGAATGAGCTTCTCATTTTGATCTTTCCTTTTCAAGACTTTTCTCCCGAACCGAATGGAAGTGGACATATTCACTCAGGTTTCAAAACACGCAGGGCAGTAATTCTGCCTCTGTCAGCCAAACTTAATCATCAGTTCTTGTACTGAACCTGTCTGAATCAATTGTTTCAACTGACAAATCATCAGATGTTGATTATTTAGAGGACGTGTCTAAGTTACGAATAAATCTCATCACCGTCTCCCAATGCTGCTTGGTACAATGATGAAAATGAAAAAATGATGAAAATCGCTTATTGTCACGAATAGGCTTCAATGAAGTTACTGTGAAAAGCCCCTAGTCGCCACATTCCAGCACCTGTTCGGGGAGGCTGTTACGGGAATTGAACCGTGCTGCTGGCCTGCTTTGGTCTGCTTCCAAAGCCAGCGATTTAGCCCAGTGAGCTAAACAGCCCCAGGATAGCAAGGTGATGAGCAAGGTGGCAGCTTTATGTTGTCTTGTTGGCTTCTTCTAGTCTGTATTTACTATTTACCATTATGAGTTGCAAGCAGAGGAAGTAAGCAGACATGTTAGAAATCTCAAAAGCCATATGAGACCCCCTGTAGTCCGTTTTGGGTGTAACTGCAAGTACGAGATTGCAAATGGGATGGTTGTTGCGTTTGAAGGCCTTGTTAAAAAGGATGTGATGTCGGAAGAGTTGCAGGTGCATGCTGTGGTCCGTGCAAATTGAGCCTTAATGCAGCACGAGCATATATGGTGAGCATTTCATGGCCTGTGAAATAGTGTGGGAGAATAGGCATGTGTTGTGGCATGGAGACGTGACAGAGCTACTTACTACAAGGCAACGCTGTGCTCCCTTACATCCTCTGTGAGGTCGAGGGATGTTGCCCTAATGCAGTCAGGACCTCTGGGTAGTCGAAATTGTGCCAACTTTTTTTGAAAGGAGAAGTTAATTCTTGGGGTGTGGATGTCACCAGCACGGCAGGTATTTACAGTCCATCCCTAGTTGCCCTTCAGAAAGTGAATGATAATGTACGGTTACAGCCTTGTGATGAAGGAACTCCTCCGGTGATGTTGGGTAGTGTTTTTCAGGATTATGACTTAGCAATGATGAAGAAATTGTGATATATTTTCCAAGTCAGGATGGTGTGTGACATGAAGGAGAATGTTAAGGCAATTGGTTTCTCATGAACTTGTTATCCTTGATGCTCAACATTGTGAACGCTGCATTTTATCTTGTTGATGGTACACATTGCAGCCTCAATGCACTGATTTGATTTGATTTGATTTATTATTGCCACATGTATTAGTATACAGTGAAAAGTATTGTTTCTTGCTTGCTATACAGACAACGCACACCGTGCATAGGGAAGGAAGGAGAGACGACAGAATGTAATGTTACAGTCATAGCTAGGGTGTAGAGAAAAGATCAACTTAATACAACTCCGCTGATGGTGGAGAGTGGAACTGCCACTTCCTCCCCCGTTGTCTGCTAGTATCCTTGAATTGGAAGACAAAGAGAACCCTATTCTTCTGCAGTTCCTCTACCAGCAACTCATTCCATTATTTTCTGAGGTTCCAAGAGGCCCCATCCTTTTGTGCCCAATTTTTGATTGATATCATCTTTTTCTTTAGATACAGGCAGGGCTGTGGTCACCAGGTCAGGCTTGGGTCCTTCCAGTTTGTCATTGACATTTATATTCTAGTTCGCCACTCTTTGCAAAACTGACTTCCGGATGAGGAAAACTGAGATTCCGTCAGCCCGCTCCGGACTACATTAAAAATGTTAAGGCATTGTTTTTGCAGAGGAGACCAAGAATTTTCTCAGGTATCTGGGCCAATGTTTATCCCACAACCAACATCTCAGAAACAGATTATCTGGTCATTACCACATTGCCTCCTGTGGTAGCTTGCTGTGCATACATTGGCTCGAAAGCAGTTGCCAACAGTGGTAATGCTTTAAAAGCATTTCATTGGTTCTGTATCTTTTGGCACATCCTCAATGATTGAAAGGCAGTATATCTAAAATCAAGTGTTTCTTTTAGAGGATAGTTTCACAAATAGAGCTTTTAACAGCTAATGGTCTGTTGCAACGAGAGATGTATGGCCTGTTTGTGTTGCACCTTTCATCAGCAAGCTCAATTTCTTCCGTAATTACAGCGCAGTTCGTCTCTGTGTGTCAGTCAATGAATGTGTGGCAGATGTGATAGGTTGTCATTGATCATCATTGTATTGCAATAGCACAGAGTCTAATCTTGTCTGTGATGCATCAGCTGAGATTTGTATTCGCCTCCGTGTTGTCAGACTGTTTATTTGACATCAAATCATGGATGAGTCACAGCCTCCTCCAATTCAGCATCACGGCAGAAAGAAGAACCTTGTATTTATATATCATCTTTCACAATCCCTGGGCATCCCATAACATAGAAAACACAGCAATGTGTTAATAACCGGTTCAACTGTTTCACTGATGTTGGTCGAAGGACTGACCCGGGCACCAGGAGGAGCTCCCTTGTTCTTCTGTCGCATAGTCCAGTGAGATCTTTTACAATCAACCGAGAGGCCAGACAAGTCCATCATTTAATATTTCCTGGCTCTGAATGACAGCATCTCGGAGGTGCAACACTCCCTCAGTACTGCACTGTAGCATCAGTCCCAGATTACATGCTCAAACCCTAGACCGCAAACCATCAAACCTCACCACAACTGCGTCGCGGTTGACTGTTGGATCAGTGAACTGAAAGTTTCACCCAGCGACTTATGCAACAGCCATTAATGTTTCAATCCGTGTCTTTGTTCCCCAAGAAGAATCCACTTTTTTTGGAGGCAGTTCAGCGAACGGTCACCAGGTTGATACCTGGGATGGGGAGGCGGTTTGTCTTTTGAGGAAAGGTGCAGTGGGTTGGGCCGAAACTCATTGGGGTTTGGAAGAATGAGAGGTGATCTTATTGAAACAATAAGATTCTGAGGGGACTTGACAGGGTGGATGCCGAGGGGCGGCTTCCCCTCGAGGGAGAATCTATAACCACTTCAGAAATGGCGTCTCCCATTAAAGATGGAGATGAGGAGGAATTTGATTTCAAGAGGTTGTTGGTGTTTGGAATTCTCATCCATAAGAGAGCAATGGCGGCTGGGTAATTGCAAATATTCAAGGCCGAGTTAGATTTTTGATTGACAAGCATTATGGAGGGCGGGCAGGAAAGTCAAGATCACAATTAGATCGGCTATGATCCTGTACAATGGCCCGGCAGGTTGGAGGGGCTGAATCCCTACAGTGCAGAAGGAGGCCAGTTGGTCCATCAAGTGTGCACCGACCCTCTGAAAGAGCATTCCGCCCAAGCCCCATCTCAATAACTCCTTAACCGAACCCCAACATCGTTTAACATTAAGGGACAATTTTGAATGGCCAGTCCACCTAACCTGCAAATCTTTGGACTATGGGAGAAAACCGGAGCACCCAGAGGAAACCCACGCAGACGCAGGGAGAAAGTGCAAACTGCACACAGACAGCCATCCAAGACCAGAATTGAACCCGGGTCCCTGGAGCTGTAAGGTAGCAGTACTAACCACTGTGCCACCATGCCATCCTCTGCTCCTATTTCTTATGTTCAACAAGTTAGATCAATTGGCACTGATTGGGGAGCCTGATCAGAGCCAATCAGATTGGAATTAGAACTAATTTGTTATTGGTTTCTACCATCATAAATCTGGAAATGTTTAAGATGAACTGACAGCTTCTGAGAACATTTTCAATGTCACTTTGTGAGGTGTGCCTGGTGATGCTCATGTACAGAATTATTCCCTTCCAGAGGAACTGTACCTGCAGTTTTGAAATATTGTCTTGTTTGCGTGCAAGAAATGGTTTTAATTAAATATTCCGAATTGTACATTTGCGGAACTTTCAGGATTTTGAAATGGAACAGATAATTGAGCTTGGACTGATAATACATTTTGCTTAATTAAAAAAAATATGAACTGTGATTATTGGGAATTTTCTGACAGTGTACTTATGTGGTGTGTGAGATAGACTGCGGGGCTGATTGTGATGTTCTGTAATTCTGAAATCTGTTCTTACATACTCGTGGGTGGAGTTCCCTTTGCAATAAATAGGCAGAGAGCCTGCACCTTCTGTAATCGAGCAGACAACATCCACGGGGAAATGTGACGAGTGACAATAAGCAATAAAATAGATTAAAAACTGCCACTGGAGGCAACGTTAAATCGCGCTGAGAAAATCACACTCAGCTCCTGGTGCCTGTTGCCACAAGCGATGGTTTCACGCACTCCAGCGTTTGTTTTATCATTGCAGTGTGTAAAGAATGTTATTTCCAGTTCAAGCAAATTAGCTGGCTCATACTCCAAATAGCGGAAAACGGACTGCCTTTATAACTGTGTGAAACATCGCTCTCCTGTCACCGTCAGCTCCAATTTCCGGACTTGCATGTTTTAAGACCAGGATTTGATTGCTATTCAAAGAAGAGGAAGGCTGCTTAGTGACCCTATAACATTTGTATTGAAGTTCTTGCAATTATTTTTATTCCTTATTGCATAGCTGTCAGCCTTCCAAGCGAAAATGTTCAAAAGACAAAAATTAGGTACAACTTTATGTTTCAAACAAGCCTTCCACTTAACTCTTTTCATTTCACCCTATCAGCATAACTCTTGCAGCTTTCTCTGTGTGTTCAGCTAGCTTCCTCCTAGATGCACTTGCGATATAGGGTGGCAAAGTTATTAGCTCTCTGGATGTTGGCTACTTCTGCAGCCTTGGTTGGACCACTTCAGAGGCCGTCAAGAGTCATAGTGCAGGACTGGAGTAGGGCAGGTCAGACCAGGGTCTACCTTTCCTGAAGGGTATCAGTGAACCATTTTAGTTTTTATGACAACCTGGCAGCTTTCCTGGACATTTTCTCAACCCCACCAATGACCACGGCCGGAATTCTCCATCTTGGCAGACAAAGAGCGGGAGTATCCGTTTCAGAAACTGTGAACTGGATTCTCCGATGGCTGATGCTGAAATGGCATTCGGCGATCGGCTGGAGAATGCAGTTTTTTTTTTTTTTTTTAATAAACAATTTTATTGAGGTAGTTTTTGGCTTTATAAACAGTTACAGACATCATCAGAAAGGAAGCAAAAAAGGCAAAAATGTGCAAACATCCACGTACTTTCAATACTTCCATCGTAACATATTGCACAAGCCCGCTCCCCTCCCACCCGTACTACCCGCCATATTTTCCCTCCTACTCTACTCTACCCCCCCCCTCCCCCCACCCCCCTGCTGACGCTCACTCTCCCGCAAAGAAGTCAATAAATGGTTGCCACCTCCGGGTGAACCCCTGCACAGATCCCCTCAAGACGAACTTAATTTTTTCCATCCCCAGGAAACTTGACATGTCCGCAAGCCACCACTCAGTCTTCGGGGGCTTTGAGTCCCTCCACGCCAATAATATTCGTCGCCGGGCTATCAGGGAAGCAAAGGCCAGCACATCGGCCGCTTTCTCCCCCTGGACGCCCGGGTCTTCCGAAACCCCAAAAATTGCCACCCCTGGACTCATCACCACCCTTGTTTTTAGCACCTGGGACATGACCCCCGCAAATCCCTCCCAGTACCCCCTCAGCTCAGGGCATGCCCAAAACATGTGCACATGGTTCGCTGGTCCTCCCGCGCACCTAGCGCATTTGTCCTCTATCCCGAAAAATTTGCTCATCCGAGCCACCGTCATATGGGCCCGGTGAACGACCTTAAATTGGATCAGCCCGAGCCTTGCACATGTCGCGGTCGAGTTTACCCTACTCAGGGCCTCTGCCCACAGCCCATCCTCCATTTCCCCGCCTAGCTCCTCCTCCCATTTAAGTTTCAGTTCCTCTGTCTGGGACCCTTCCTTGGAGAATGCAGTTTTACGTTGGAATCGGGGCAGTGCCTTTTTTCCGATGCTCCACCCTCTCAAAAATGATGTAGTCGAACAGTACGCAGCACGCGGTAAGGACGGCCTCAGAACGTCACCTGAGGCCCTCCCCCGATGCTCCACCCCCGATAGGCCGAGTCCCCGATGGCGTAGGGCGTGAGTCCTCACAACTTTTGGGGACCTTGGGTGGCGGCTGCAGACTGTGCCCAGCGTCACCACAGTCTGGGGGGGGGGGGCATTCGACTGGCATGGGGGGGCTTCGGCGTGGCTGTGGTGTCTGGCTGTGCGCATGCGCGGCCACGGACCCGGCTATTGTGTGCCTGTATCCACAAGTAAAGCCGGGCTTTACGTGGCGTGGCTTCTAGCCCCCCCCACCGGGCGGAGGATCGGTGTGGGGGTGGTGCCTAATTTCTGGTCGTAAGACCAGACACTGGGACGGAATAGCGTCCAATTCGCATATCTGTTGGAGGTCCTATTTGGTAAGCAAGACGAGACATGCAAATAGGCCACCAAACTGTAATTTTAAGCACTCCACTTACCACACATTCACTGCAGCCATGAAGGTGGCTCACAGAAGACCTGGACCTGCCCCCAAGTTCGGGAGTCCGAGGTGGACCCACAGCTCCATACCAGTGAGGAGAGGAGAGACACCCTCTTCCTCAGGGTGGATTGCAGACTAAAGCCTGCCCTCCTGAACAGCGCCCGGGAGGTAGTGGCAGCGGCAGTCAGTGCTGCCAGACTCACCATGAGAAGAGAGTTGGTGATTTGGATGGGGGTGGGGGGGGGGGGGGGACACAGGTGAGGCCTCTCTGAGAGGTAGAGAACCAGAGAGAGTTCCAAAGGCCACGGTGCCTGTGTCCTTTGGTTAGGGTGAGTTCTGCTGATCCCCTGCTTCATCTGCAGTGGGACAGCGATTCTGAGGGGTGCAAACACCCGATGGGCCCCTGATTGAGCTTCGCCATGCCCAGCCCCTTGATGGAACAAGTGCGGCATGCAGGTGGCCATGGGGGCAGCCTGGGTGGGCTCCCAGATGATCAAAGGCTCTCTGAGCATTCAAAGGATGCAGGCAGCGCACTCAGCAGTGTGAGCATCCACAAGCCTGTAAATAGACCAGAGGGGTGAGTGTTTAAATCCACATACTCCAGAAATGGTGGTCTGAGCCAGGCCTCCCCAATCCCGCGTGGGCACTGTTGGAACCAACAATTCTATGGACACGTGCTTGTAGGATTAGAATAGCGGTTTTAATATACTCACAACAGAGCCAGCTGGTTAGCCATTGAACTTTCGGTGAACTGGCCGACTGACCATGTGGCACTGATCTTTTATACAGCAGCTTCCGGGGGAGGAGTCCTGGGCAGAGCCAAGGGAGAAGCCCCGTACAACTCGAGCATTCCCAGAGCTACTCCCCCTGGAGGACAGGTAGTGCAACTGCACTTACAATACAGACACATGTATATACAGATTATAATCCGGTGTGAATCACATTCACCACATTCACCCCCTGTGAAAAAATCGAGTCCAGCGGGGGTGGTGGCTCACAGAGTTAGTCTGTCCGGTGGATTAATTGTTCTTTTCGATCTGTGGAGCACCGGGGTTGCAGCCTCTTGCGGTGCCTGTGTGGGTGTTGAGAGCTGGGGTACGATGGCAGACTCCGGGGCGGGTCCCGTCCGAAATTTATACACCTCTGGCTCGACCGGAGACTGGGGGCAGGCTGGTTCTGGCGCGTGGACCCGGTGGGGTGAGCTTGCGGAATCGGGGGTGCGAGGGGGCGGCAGCATAGGGAACGGGGTAAGGGGTTCCTCAGTGGGGGTAGGGGGGAGGCTAGATCCAGCGGGTGCCAGGTCCCGAAGGGATACTGTGTCCTGGCGACCGTCCGGGAACTCCACGAATGCGTACTGGGTGTTGGAATGGAGGAGGTGCACCTTTTCAACAAGGGGGTCAGTTTTGTGCCCCCTGACGTTCTTCCTCAGGAGAACCGGGCCTGGTGTCCTCAGCCACGCCGGAAGTGAGACCCCCGTGGTAGTGCCCCTAGAAAAAATGAAGAGTCGCTCGTGAGTGGTTTGATTTGTAGCTGTACAGAGGAGGGATCAGATTGCGTGGAGTGCGTCTGGAAGGACTTCTTGCCATTGGGAGACTTGGAGTTTTCTAGACCAGAGGGTCAGTAGGACTGTGTTCCAGACCGTCATGTTCTCCCTCTCCACCTGCCCGTTCCCCCTGGGGTTGTAGCTGGTAGTCCTGCTCGAGGCGATGCCCTTGTCGAGCAGGTACTGACGCAGCCCGTCGCTCATTAAGGACGAACCCCGGTCGCTGTACACGTAGCTGGGGAAACCGAACAGGGTGAAGACACTATGCAGGGCCCTAATGACTGTGTGGGAGGTCATATCAGGGCATGGAATGGCAAAAGGGAATCGGGAGAACTCGTCGATGATGTTGAGGAAATAAATGTTCTTGTTAGTGGAGGGGAGTGGCCCTTTGAAATCGATCGCAAGGCGTTCAAAGGGCCTAGAAGCCTTGACCAGGTGGGCCCTGTCTGGTCTATAGAAGTGCGGTTTGCACTCTGCACAGATCGGGCAGTCCCTGGTGACCGCTTTTACCTCCTCGTTGGAGAAAGGCAGGTTTCAAGCTCTGATGTAGTGGGCGAGCCGGGTGACCCCTGGATGGCAGAGATCAACGTGGATGGCTTTCAGACGGCTGATCTGCGCGCTGGTGCATGTCCCGCGGGACAGGGCATCCGAGGGCTCGTTGAGCTTCCCCGGTCGATATTTAATATCGTAACTATAGGTGGAGTGTTCGATCCTCCACCGAAGGATTTTATCATTTTTAATTTTGCCCCTTTGCAAGTTGTCAAACATAAAGGCAACCGACCGTTGGTCGGTGATGAGGGTGAACCTCCTACCTGCGAGATAGCGCCTCCAGTGATGAACAGCCTCCACGATGGCTTGTGCTACCTTCTCGACTGAGGAGTGTCGGAGTTCTGAAGCGGATAGGGTACGGGAGAAAAATGCAACGGGCCTCCCTGCCTGATTTAAAGTGGCTGCTAGAGCTACCTCTGAGGCGTCGCTCTCAACCTGAAAGGGAGTGGATTCATCCTCCGCCCGCATGGCTGCTTTGGCGATGTCCTCCTTGATGCAGCTGAAGGCCTGGCGCGCCTCAGCTGACAGGGGAAATCATGTGGCCTTAAAGAGTGGGCGGGCTTTGTCCGCATATTGAGGGACCCACTGGGCGTTGTTTGAGAAGAACCCCAAGCACCATTTGAGGGCCTTGAGGCAATGAGGGAGGGGTCTGGGCCCACGACGTAGCCGAGGATGGCCAGTCTGTTTGTGCGGAAAACGCATTTCTCCTTGTTATAAGTGAGATTTAATTTCTGTGCCGTTTGGAGAAAACGGTGGAGGTTGGCGTCGTGGTCCTACTGGTCATAGCCGCAGATGGTAACATTGTCCAGATACGGAAACGTGGCCCGCAGCCCGTACTGGTCTACCATTCGGTCCATTGCTCGTTGGAACACCGCAACCCCGTTAGTGACGCCGAGAGGGACCCGGAGGAAATGGAAGAGGCGGCCATCGGCCTCGAATGCCGTGTAGTGGCGGTCCTCCGGGCGGATTGGGAGCTGGTGGTATGCAGACTTCAGATCCACCGTGGAAAATAGCCGATATTGGGCGATCTGATTAACCATGTCTGCAATTCTGGGGAGGGGATACGCGTCTAGGAGCGTAAAGCGATTTATGGTCTGACTATAGTCGACGACCATGCAAAATTTTTCCCCGGTCTTGACGACCACCACCTGAGCTCTCCAGGGACTATTACTGGCCTCTGTGATCCCCTCACTGAGCGGCCGTCGGACCTCCGATCGGATAAAGACCCTATCCTGTCGGCTGTATCGCCTGCTGTGAGTAGCTACTGGTTTGCAATCTGGAGTGAGATTGGTGAGATTGGTGAAGAGCGGAGGGGGGGAGATGCGCAGCATGGTTAGGCTGCAGATAGTGAGTGGGGGCAGGGGCCCGCCGAAGCTGAGGGTGAGGCTCTTGAGGTTGCACTGGAAATCCAGGCCTAATAGGAGTGGCGCGCAGAGGTCGGGCAGGACGTAAAGTTTAAATTCAGAATAATTAGCGCCTCGAATTGTGAGCGTAGCGACGGTGCGTCTTTGGATTTGGACTGAGTGGGAGCCCGAAGCGAGGGAAAAATAGAAAGTGAACAGCGTCTTACCAGTTCTGGATGTATAAAGCTCTCGGTGCTCCCGGAGTCAAAGAGGCATGGCGTGATGTACCCGTTGATCTGGACCTCCGCCATTGAACTTCGTAGGTGCTTGGGGCGGGATTGATCCAGGGTGACTGCACTGAGTTGCGGGTAGTCGGCGGCTCTATCAGCTGTGCTGGAGTGGCCCCGTGATGACTGCCCTCTGAGTTTGCATTCATCGAGGTGAGTTTCAGAGTTTGAAGGGGATGGATCCCAAGATGGCCGCCCCCATGAGTCGCACATGGCCGGCCGCATGGAGGAGGATTGCCAAGATGGCCGCCCCCATGAGCCGCACATGTCGGGTGGGGGCGGAATCGGCATACAGGCTGCAGTATTTCGGCGCCTGCAGGCCTGTGGATTCAGGGAACGAGTGCTTTGAGCCATGGGAGGGTTAGAGGCTGGGGCTTTCTTCGTCAGGCACACTCTGGCATAGTGTCCTTTTCGCCCTCAGCTGCTGCAGGTCGCGTTACGGGCCGGGCAGTGCTGCCGCGGGTGCTGGCTTTGGCCACAGAAATGGCAGGCTGAAGCAGTCGAGTAGCTGGCTGGGGCAGCAGAATAACTGGCTGGGGCAGCAGAGTAACTGGCTTTGGCAGCGCGGTAGCTGGGGGGCCGTGCGGCACAGGCTTGGGGGGACTGTTGGTCGGGGGTCCACGATGAAGTCGCGGGGTCCACGGGAAACGAGGTGAGGCTGCGGAAGGAAACTTCCATAGTGGTAGCAGCCTCCACAGCAGTGTCTAAGTCCTGGGCCCCCTTTTCTAGCAGTCTTTGGCGCACATAGTTAGACCTAAGGTCCGCCACAAAAATGTCCCGCACAGCAAGCTCCCTATGTTCAGCTGTGGTAACGGCTTGATAATTACAGTCATTGGAAAGATTGTTCAATTCCCTTACAAACTCGGCTAGCGTTTCTGTAGGCCGCTGACGGCGAGTCGTAAACACGTGGCGTGCATAAACCTCGTTAATGGGCCTAACATACATTTTGTCCAATATTGCCAGCGCTGCGGTGTAAGAACCGGCCGGATTTAGCTGTGTGGAGATTCTGTGGCTGAATTTTTGTTCCTCTGTTGTTCCGGCGGTGCTGCCTTCTGCCAGGTAGGCTTTAAAACATCTCAGCCAGTGGGAAAAAATTTCCTTAGCCTCTGCATCCTGTGGGTAGAGTTCTAGGCGTCCGGGCTTGAGGGCTGCTTCCATAATTTCTTCGACTGTTTCCTGAGTATATTAAATTGTTGGAACCAACAATTCTACGGTCACATGCTTGTAGGATTAGAATAGCGGTTTTAATATACTTACAACAGAGCCAGCCTATTAGCCATTGAACTTTCGGTGAACTGACCGGCTGACCATGTGGCACTGATCTTTTATACAGCAGCTTCCGGGGAGGAGTCCTGGGCAGAGCCAAGGGAGAAGCCCCGTACAACTCGAGCATTCCCAGAGCTACTCCCCCTGGAGGGCAGGTAGTGCAACTGCACTTACAATACAGACACATGTATATACAGATTATAATCCGGTGTGAATCACATTCACCACAGGCACCCCGAGTTCAAGGACTTGGCACTAAGTTGTTCCTTGCTACTATCCCCGGTGTGGGCAGCCACCCCTCAGCAAGCCCAACAATTCTTTAGCCTTTTCAGAGTTTTATTAGCATCCTGCTCCCCCTTCACAGCCTTGCTGTCCAGAGCCCGCTTGTAAATACTTGCACTTATTCACGTTCACGAGACGTCCGCCTAAGTACGATGGAGCATCGCGGAGGGGTGGAGGATGAAAAGTGTCCAAGCCGTTAATAATAATAAAATCCAAGCAAATTATGGTTTTGCATCGATCCGCTGGCACAGGGCACAAACCTTGATATCACCGCCAGCGAGGGATGGGAGCATGGTGTCTGAATTGGCGCTGGCCGCAAAATGGACTTTTTCCATTTTGTGCGATCGCCGCTGAATCGCGATTCTCGCTTCCGGCATCGAGAAGCGGAGAATGCAGCCCCATATTTTTACTGAGTGCTATTTACAATGCGCTGTAGTTGGATTTGAACTTGTAACTTTGGAATTATCAACCTTGTATCATTTGACACTGTACCCAAGTTCTAACATGGCAGAAAATCTCCTGTAAAAGAGTCTAGATTCTCCTCTGCTATCAGATCTCATGACTGATTGCTGACCCTGGAACTCTCCCCCTCTCCTCTGTTGTCTGTCTCCCAGCGGAAGCTCAGTCACTCACCCACTCACATGCTTGCTGTGTTTAAATGGTAATAAAGGTTCGGATTTGGAAAGCCAGCTGATGATGTTCCTGCCCCCGACAGTACTGCCAGACCCAGGTAAGATCAGAGAGGGATGACAGTACTATTGTATTGAAGGTGGCGAATGAGAAAATGAATTATTACCAGGCCATCTCCCCCTCTCCTAATCTGCTCCTCCAGTTGTATTCCACAATGTCAACTCTTCTTGAGCCACTCGGGGCAATCATTGTAGAATGGTTACAACACAGAAGAAGACCATTCGGCCCTTGGTCTCAAAGTCGGCCTTCTGCAAGAGCAACTTGGTTAGTCCCATTCTCCATCCCTTTCTGCATGACCCTGCAAAAGTTTTCTCTTCAGTTGCTTCTCTATTTACCTTTGGAAAGCTACAATTGAATTTGCCTGCACCACATCCTGGGGCATTTCATTTCATATCCTGACCACTCACTGCATTAAAAATAAAATTCCTCATGTCACCTTGGTCATTTTTCCATTCACCCATCAGTGTCCTCTGGTTCTCAATCATTGACCAATGGGAATCATTTCTCTCTTAGCTAGTCCAACCCTGAACACGACTATCAAATCTCCTCGTAACCTTCTCTAAACCGAATTGCCCCAGCCTCTCCTGTCTTGCCCCATAACTGATGTTACTCATCACTGGAACCATTGTCGTGAAGACTTTTTGCTCCCTCTCCAATGCCTTCCTGAGGTGTAGCATCCAAAATTGGACACAATACTCCAGCTGAGGGTGAACCATTATTTCATAAGGCTGATCATAACTTACAGAGGAATTTAGGAATTAGGAGCAGAAGTAGGCAATCCAGCCCTTCGAGCCTGCACCGCCATTCAAACAGATCATGGCTGATCTCTTCCTGGTCTCAAATCCATCTCCTTGCCTGTTCCTCATATCCCTATAACCCGTTTTAAAATCAGAAATATATCTATCTCCCTCTTGAAACCATTTACTGATTTGGACTCCACCGCACTGTGGGGCAGCGAGTTCCACAAATTCACCGCCCTCTGCGAATAGTAGTTCCTCCTCATCTCAGTTTTAAATCGACCGCCTCACAACCTACATCTGTGACCTCTCATTCTAGATTGTCCCACAAGGGGGAGCATTTGGTCTACATTTACTTAATCAATCCCTTTTAGTATTTTAAATACCTCGATCAGATCCCTTCTCATCCTTCCAAACTCCAGTGAGTATAAGCCCAAACTGTTTAATCTCTCCTCATACGTCAACCCTTTCATCCCCGGAATCAATCTGATGAACGTTGCCACCACACCCTTCCTCAAATAAGGAGATAAAACTGGATACAATACTCCAGATGTGGTCTCACCAACACCCTATACAATTTCAACAACACTTCTCTACTTTCATACACCAGTCCTTCTGCAATAAATGCGAGCATTCCATTTGCCTTTGTAATTATATGCTGTACCTGCATACCAACTTTCTGCGATTCATGAACAGACACCCAGGTCCCTCTGCCCAGACACATTTTGAATCCGCTTTCCATCTAGATAATAACTCGCCTTTCTATTCTTTCGGCCAAAATGGATAACCTCACACTTATCCACATTAAACTCCATCTGCCAAACTTTGGCACAATCTCCTAGCCTATTTACATCCATCTGTAAAATCTGTATCTCCTCTTCACTGCCTGCTGTTACCTTCTTTGCTTTGTACGTGTGCCTCTACTTATAAAATCAAGGATCCCATTTACGTTTTACACCATTTTCCCAACTTGTCATGCCATTTCCAACAATTTGCGGACAAATATCCCCAAGCTTCTCTTCTCCTGCGTTCCCTATTCAAAAGAATTGCATCTTTTTTTTAATATATTGCCTCTCCTCATAGTTTTTTCCAAAATGTTCACTTCATACTTTTCTGCATTTTATTTAATCTGCCAGGGTCTGGCCATTCCACACCTTCCTCTGTCCTCTTGAAGTCTATGTTTATTCCCCCCACAATTTACAATGCTTCCATGTTTTGTGTCAACCCTGTACACACAAGTCCAGGTCATTAATATAGGCCAAGAAAAACTCTGGCTCTAATACCGACTCTGGGGGAACACCACTGTATACTTTCCTCTGCTCCGAAAAATAACCGTTCACAGTTGCTATCAGTGTCATGCTTGAGATAGGACTGGCCATTCTGCAAAAATGAGCTTTTTGTTTAATGGTCAAAGCTCCATGACTAATCATGACTCATAGCAGAGACTCAATATATCAGAGACTCAATATCTCTCTGGTGGTGCTAATGCCCTCTGTGACTGCTGACAATCAAATTTCAGAAAATATAGCCCCGGTTACAGTATGGCTGTACAGCCAGCGAAGGACAAAGGCACTCATTTGTGACTCCTAATATGACCAGGTGGTGTTAATGGCATATCTGTTATCTGTTCAACAACACAATGGGTTTCAACCAAAATCCTTGTTTAGTCATAGTCATAAAGATCTACAGAACAGAAAAGGTCCTTCAGCCCATTGTGTCTGCACCTGTCAAAAACAACCACATAAGTATTCTAATCCCATTTTCCAGCACTTGACTCATTGCCCTTGCATGCCTTGGCATCGCAAGTGCACATCTAAATAATTGTTGAATAGTATGAGGTCTCTGCCTTCACTACTCTTCCATAGATCTATTTTTCTCTCACCAGGGTCCGCCTCCCCCCACCCCATTTGGGCCATCTGTTCCTTGTTCCCAGTTGCCCTTTGACACACTGTTCACCTTTATTTTCCATTCATACCTTCTAATCTCTTTACGTGCCACTATCAGTACCCTTCTTAGCCCCCATTTAAATTCCTTTTGACTTTCTGTCTATTACATCTTTGTCAATCTCTATCTATTGTTGGCCCCCTATCCAGCAGCACCGCTCCCCCCCCCCCCCCCACCCCCGGGTGCTCCCCCCCCTCCTCTCCCCCCCCCCCCCCCCCCCCCCCCCCCCGCCACAACAGCATAAATCTGACTCTATTTCCAGCTTTGACAAAGAGAGTCATTCAAACTCGAAATGCTAGCTCCCTTCTCGCTCCACAGATGCTGTCAGGCCTGCTGCAATTGTCCAGTATTTTTGTTTTTGCTTATGATACTATGATCACTGTTCCCATAATGTTCCCCTATTAACACTTGGCCCATCTTATTCACTAGAATCAGGTCCAGAATGTTTGTTTCCTTATTGGCTGGAAACATGCTGAGCAAGTACATTCTTCAGAACCCACTTCAAAACTATTTCCCCTCTCTGCCCTTTACACTATTACAATCCCAGTTTCGCTTAGGATAATTAAAGTCCCCACTTATTACTGCTCGATACTCTTTGCAACTCTTTGTAACTTCCTTGTAGATGTGTTCCTCTATATCTTTCCCATTAGTTGATGGTGTAACTCAAAACAAATATATTCTCTCCTTGACCCTGCTAACACATTCTCTTTCGCCAGCTCTGTAATATTCTCCTGAAACAATCTCTTCTCCTTTCTTTCTTTCTCTACTTTTTCTCAACATCTTGTTTTCAGGCTACTTAGTCCTGAGTTATGTCCTTCTTTGAGCAGGTTGCTGTTAACACCTACATATATTCACATGTGGTTATCTGTGCCTGCAACCCACCCAACTTATTTACCATGGCGCATTTATGTATGCCCTCCTCCTCCACGGACAATGCCCTAAAGGGGCTTTGGCAACCATGGACTTCCTTTGGATTGGCCCATGGTTATGCTTGGCAAAGTGGTTCGCTGCTGCAGTGTGGTAAACAGGAGTCTCTCCCACTTTTACCGCCTGCCATTAAGTACACTGGAAAGATTGACAGGCTGATAAACAACCTGTTTGGTCACGTTACCAGATGATTCCTGGGATGGCGGGACTGACATATGAGGAGAGATTGAATTGGTTAGGGCTGTATTCGCTGGAGTTAATTTTAATAATATTTGTTGTCACAAATAGGCTTACATTAACACTGCAATAAAGTTACTGTGAAAATCCCCTAGTCGCCACATTCCGGCGCCTGTTCGGGTACACAGAGGGAGAATTTAGAAAGTCCAATTCACCTAACAGCATGTCTGTCAGGACTTATGGGAGGAAACCAGAACACCCAGAGGAAACCTACGCAGACATGGGGAGAACGTGCAGGCTCTGCATACACACTGACCCAAGCTGGGAATTGAACCTGGGACCCTGGAGCTGTGAAGCAACAATGCTACCCACTGTGCTACAGAAGAATGAGAGGGATCTCATAGAAACCTACGAAATGTTAACAGGACTAGGAAGGAGGTTCCTGATGGTGGGTGTGTCCAGAACCAGGGGTCAAAGTCTGAGGATACAGGGTAGATCATTTAGGACAGAGGTGAGGAGAAATTTCTTCACCCAGAGGGTGGTGAGCCTGGGGAATTTGTACCACAGGAAGTAGTTGAGGCCAAAACATTGTATGTTGTCAAGAAGCAGTTAGTTATAGTCCTTAGGGCGAAGGGAATCAAAGGATATGGGGGGAAAGCAGGATTAGGCTATTGAGTTGGATGATCAGCCACAGTCATAATGAATGGCAAAGCAGGCTTGAAGGGCCGAATGGTCTCCTCCTAATTTCCATGTTATAATCACACCTTCCTTGGCCAACTAACCCTGTAGTGGGGCTTGAACTCATAGCTTCAAGCCAAGAGGTAGGGACATTACTTACTGTGCCACGAGACCTCCGTATTCACATTTACATGCAATAACAGTGAAGCTAATTTAATAATAATAACTTATTGTCACAAGTGGGCTTCAATGAAGCTACTGTGAAAAGCCCCTAGTCACCACATTCCGTCACCTGTTCGGGGAGGCTGGAACGGGAATTGAACCTGCCCTGCTGGTCTTGTTCTACATTACAAGCCAGCTATCTTAGCCCACTGTGCTGTCTTTGTGCATTCTCTTTCACACTGACGCTACCTAATACCTTACTATTTCTCACCCTGGTGCTATCTGCGATTCTGTATTTCATATTTTGGCTCCACTCAGCTTTGCATCGGTTCCATCCCATCTTCGCCCTTTGATTGTGGAACTCCTTCCTCTTCTATTGCAGTAATGAGTGGTGTGTTGTAGCGCTGCCTGAGTTCATTTACTACCTGCCTTACTCTGTATAATATGTACAGCTGGGATCCTTCTCTACAAGTGTAATCCCCAACTGAGATTAAAGAGGCATGGTCAGAGCTGGAGCAAAAGCATAGGGCGCGATTCTCCGGACTCACGACGCGTCGGAGAATAGCGGGTGGCGCAAATGTTTACGGCCACGCTGGTCCGACGCCCTCCCGCTATTCTCCCCCCCCCCCCATGGCCGCCCCCCGACACGAATCGCTGCTCGCCCTTTTTTTATGGCGAGCAGCGATTCTCCCCTGGCCGATGGGCCGATTTCCAAGGCCTTTACGGCTGTTTTTACGAACTAAAAACACACCTGCTCTCACCGTTCGTAAAAACGTCCGTAAAGTGCCGTTCTGGGGAACCATGGCACCGATTGGCATGGCCGCACCACGGCCGTGCCAAGGGTGCCATGGGCCGGCGATCGGTGCCCACCGATCGCGGGCAGCGGGTACTTACCCCGCGCACTCTTTCTTACTCCGCCGCCCCGATGGATCCGTCCGCGGGGCTTCTGAGGGGCATAACGGCCCGCGCATGCGCGGGTTTCACGCATATGCGTGATGACGTCATCCGCGCATGCGCGGGTTGGAGTCGTCCAATCTGCGCATGCGCGGCTGACGTCATCATACGCGTCAGCCGTTGCTAACTTTGGCGCGCGGGCTTAGCGAAATTCGTTAAGCCCGCGATGCCGGAGTTCACGGCCGCGCGATGCTAGCCCCGACCGGGGAGCAGAATCGGTTCCCGGTCGGGGGCGCGGAGGCTGCCGTCAAACAACGGCCGGTTTCACGGCAGCCTTCACGACTCTCCGCATTTGCGGAGAATCGCGCCCATAGTGTTGATATCACTGGTCTAGTACTCTAGGCTAATAATCCAGGTTAGCACACTGGGCTAAATTGCTGGCTTTTAAAGCAGACCAAGGCAGGCCAGCAGCACAGTTCAATTCCCGTACCAGCCTCCCTGAACAGGCACCGGAATGTGGCGACTAAGGGCTTTTCACAGTAACTTCATTTGAAGCCTACTTGTGACAATAAGCGGTTTTCATTTCATTTCATTTCAAATCCCCATACAGCAGCTGGGGAATTTAAATTCAGTTAATTAAATAAATCTGGAATAATAAGATCATAACATTCCAAGAGAAATGTTTGAAAGGCAAAATTGTATAAAGTATACCGCTCCACATGAGCCTCCTTTCATCTTACATTCTCAGCATAATCATTTGTACCTTTCTCTCTCATCTTGCTCCCACTTAATGAACTACAGTAGGATCTAGTTTAATTTTTAAAAAATAGCCCTTCAGCTGTTCACAAAGACATAACGCTTTTGGTTCCCGATTGTTCTTTAGCAAAGGAACTCCTCCGTCCTTGCCCAGTCTGGCCTTTAGCTTGGCAGGCCTATAGCAAGGTGGTTGAATCTTAACTGGCTTCTGACGTTACCTAGCTAGCCACTCCGGTGCCAAAGTGGTGGCCCCCGACTCTTTGCCGAGAGTAGTTAGACATGGGTAATAAATGCTGGCCTTGCCAGCGATACCCAGAATCCCCCAACCTGCGCCATCAAGTGAATCAATAATTTACAAAAAGGATTGGGTGCAACGGGGTGAAATATTATCCGAGCTCACCTCCGATGGGATTTTACAATCCTGCCCGCCCCGGGACCGGGAATTCCCACCCGAGGTCAAAGGGTTATCCGTCATCTTTACTATCCCAGTCGCAACGATCCCGTGGCAGGCGGTCAGGATTGGAAGATTTGGGCCTTCAGCAGCTGAACCATCCTGGTGAAAAGTTCCAGCCGACATCTCATTCCTTCAATGCCTGCTGTCCCCTTCTGTAATTTTATAAATCCACCTCGGTGTGCAATTCGGGATATTTCTCCCACATCGGTAATAAAAGTGAGATAATACTTCAGCTTAATTTGTAATCAGCTGATGCCCCACTGCACGCTCGGTATAACCTCTTACCTTTAAATGTCATAAGGCCTATTGTTAAGGCTGTTTCTGAGGTATTAGCTTTTATAGGTTTAAGTAAGGAAGAGCCTATTTCTGTGAAATCTGTGCGCAGCATTTTAGGAGAGATGAGTCAAATAGCATTTCCCTTTAGGTTCCTTTTCCTGTCAACTTGATGAGTTTTGTATCAATCAAGGTGAATGATGGGGTGCTGGGCAATGGAACAGTTTGCCACTTCCTGGCACAGTGCCTTACCATTCCTCGGTCACATAAATAATGGATTTGGTGCAGAGGAAAGCCATTAGTGCATTATAAAACTTCCAGCACTCCAATGTCAATAGTGTGTTTCAGTATCAGACTCCGCGAATGTGCAGGCACACCATTGTGATCTCCATTTCTCACACCAGCCGTTATTTACACTCTACGAGTGTGCCTACCTGCCAGTTTAATTACAAATGATAGTCAGTTCGATGGGCATTTATGCTTACTCAGTAAGCAATTATGTTTGTCCGAGTTCACTTCAGAGATCGAGGGAAAGAGAGAGCAGAGGAAAGCTGCTTCCTTTTCATTCTGGGCAAGGTTCAGATCCAGAATGAAGATTTGAAAGGACATTGAAAAGGGTCACTTTATGAGAGAAGGTTGTACAGACTAGGCATATATTCCCTTGAATATAGGAGATGAAAGGGCGATCTAATTGAGGTTTCAAACATGATTAAGGAAATTAGGGGAGATAGCGAGAAAACATTTCCCCTGCCGGGTGAGCCCAGAACAACTTTAAAATTGGAGCCAGCAGTTTCAGGGGTGTCGTCAGCAATCATAGAATCCATCTGGTGCAGAAGGAGACCGTTTGGCCCATTGAGTCTGCACCGATCTTCCCAAAGAAAACTCAACCAGGTCCACTCACCCATCCTATCCCCTGAACCTAATTTACACATCCCTGGAATCTAAGTGACAATTCTATCATGGCCAATCCACCTAACCTGCACGTCTTTTGGATTGTGGGAGAAATCCGGAGCACCCGGAGTAAACCAGAGGGACAACATGCAAACTCCACACAGACAGTCACCCAAGGCTAGAATCAAACCAGGGCCTCTGGTGCTGTGAGGCAGCAGTGCTAACCACTGTGCCACCAGGCCGCCCTCTGCATACAAAGATTTGTAAAAATCTGCATCCACTGCCCCCCCTTCCACCCCACCACATCAAAAGTAAATGCTGAGGCTTGGTGTCAATTTTAAATTTTAGCACTGAGGTTGATTTTGTTGGGCAAGATATATTAAGGGATGTGAAATCATAGTGGGTACATGACAGATACAGATCAGCTACCATTTGAATGGGGAGATAGGCTTGAGATGCTGAATGGTCACCTGTCCCTCTAAAAATATTGTGACTCATTACACTCTGTGTCTCCAGCTCCCCAGTTTTGTTTTTGCATTCAACTCAGGGAAAATCAACTTACTTGTTCAGGAGAGAGACAAAGGGATGGAGGATGTTGGAATAGTACTTAGCATTGTTGAACTTGGAGAGAACTCACTCATTTGGAAGTCATAATAAATGTTATGGAAAAGGACAAGGATGGGCATGAAATCAAAGTTCTAAACTGCGGAAGGCCGATTTTAATGAGATCAGATATGATTTGGCCAGAGTGGACGGGGAGAAGACACTGTTTGGTAAATCTGTGACCGGACAGTGGGACACATTCCAGGAGGAAAGAGGGAGAGGACTTGTTCCAATGAAGAAAAAGGGTGGGACCAATAAATTCAGGGAACCCTGGATGTCGAAGGATATACAGCATTGGTGAAGGAGAAAAAGGGAGGCTTATGGAAGATATCGAGGACTCAAAACAGCTGAAGCCCTAGAGGCGCACAGAATGTGCAAGAAAGAACTTAAAAAGGAAATTAGGAGAGAAAAAAGGGCTAATAAAATAAAGGAAAATCTGAAATTGTTTTACAAGTACATTAAGGGTAAAAGGATAACTAGGGAAAGAGTAGGGCCCATTAAGGACCACATTGGGAATTTGTGTGTGGAGCCAGAGGACATAGGTAGGGTTCAGAATGAATACTTTGTGTCGGTGTTCACCAGTGAGAGGGACAGTGTGCAGATAGAAATCAGGGAGAAGGACTGTAATAAGATTAAAGATATTAACAGAAGCAGAGAGGAGGTTCTGAGCGGTCTGGTATGCTTAAAAGTAGACAAATTTCCAGGGCCAGATGGAATGTATCCCAGCTGTTGAGTGAAACAAGGGAGGAAATAGCAGGGGCGCTGGCAATAATTTCAAGGAGAAATGGGAAGCAGAGTTGGGAATGGAGATCAATTGGGGAGTATGCAGTGAGGCACTGCGTAGGGTAAACAGGACCTCCTCTTGTGCAAGGATGAGCCTGATACAGTTTAAGGTGGTGCACAGGGTGCATATGACTCGGTTGAGAATGAGTGGATTCTTTCAGGGGGTAACAAATGAGTGAGAGAGGTGTGGGCAGGGGCAGGTGTGAATCACGCGCACATGTTTTGGGGTTGCGAAAAATTGGGAAGATTCTGGGCAGGAGTGTTCACGGTCTTAGCCAGGACAGTGGAGGAGGAGGTGGACCCGGACCCTTTGGTGGCGATATTTGGGGTTTCAGAGAAGCTGGAGCTCATGGAGAGGAGGAAGACCAATGTCGTGGCCTTCGCCTCTCTGATTGCACGGCGGCGAATTTTATTGGAGTGGTGGTCATCATGGCCACCAGAGGTAGCGGATTGGTTGGGTGACCTGTACGACTTCCTGCGGTTGGAGAAGATAAAGTGAGTTAAGGGACTCTGCAGGGGAGTTTGAGAAAAGGTGGGGGATGTTTGTGACCGTGTTTGAGGACCGTCGTGGGGCGGGGAGGGGGGGTGCGAAAAAGGGAAAAAAATCTGTACAGACTGTAGAGTTGATTGCTGGGAAGTATGTTTCCCGGGGTATTTTTTTTGTTGCAACCTGTTTTGATACATGTTTGTAATACAATACATTTTTAAAAAAGGTTACAGGAGGATATAGATGGGCTGGTCAGATGCTCTGATCAGTGGCAAATTAAGTTCAATCACGATAAGTGTGAGGTGATTCACTTGGACAGGACAAACAAGGCAAGGGAATACATGGTAAATGGCAGGACCCTGGGAGGGAGATTAACCACCATTTTTCCTGGGCTGGCGAGATTTAGTTATGACTAGAAATTGGATAGACTGGGGTTGTTTTCCTTGGAGCAGAGGAGACTGAGGGGAGGGGGGGGGGGGTGTGTGTCATGATTGAGATGTATAACATTATGAGGGGTTTAGATAGAGTGGACAGGAAGAACCATTTCTTCTCGGTGAAGAGGCCGATGACCAGGAGGCCTAGATTTAAGGTAAGGGGCAGGAGGTTTAGAGGGGATGTGAGTAAAAACGTTTTCACCCAGAGGGTGTTGGTAGTCTGGAACTCACAGCCTAAAAGGTGGTGGGGCTGAGACCCCCATAACATTTAAGGATAGCACGGTAGCACAGCGGTTAGCACAGTTGCTTTACAGCTCCAGGGTACCAGGTTTGATTCCCGGCTTGGGTCATTCTCTGCGTGGAGTCTGCACGTTCTCCCCGTGTCTGCGTGGGTTTCCTCTGGGTGCTCCGATTTCCTCCCACAGTCCAAAGATGTGCAGGTTAGGTGGATTGGCTATGCTAAATTGTCCTTAGTGTCCAAAAGGTTAGGTGGGGTTACTGGGTTACAGGGATAGCCTGGAGGTGTGGGCTTTGGTAGGGTGCTCTTTCCAAGGGCCGGTGCAGACTCGATGGGCCGAATGGCCTCCTTCCGCACCGTAAATTCTATGATTCTATGAAGTGTTTAGATGCGCACCGTGATGCCAAGACATACAAGGCTATGGGTTGGAAAATGGGATTAGGATAGTTAGGTGGCAGTTTCTGACTGGTGCAGATGCGGTGGGCCGAAGGGCCTTTTCTGTGCTGTTGGCCTCTATGACTTTATGACTAAAGTAGGCCACAGCTGTCACAGACCCTGGTTCAGCGCTAGCAGGCTCTAGTCTGAGTCAGAAAGCTTGTGGATTGATTCACACCCCAGAGACCTGGACACATAAACCAGGCTGCCACTCCAGTGCTTGACTGAGGAAGTGCTGCTCCATCAGGGGCACGCTGTTAGCTTGGTAAAGAATCTTGGAAAATACTTCAACCAGGTTTGGATATGACAATCCATGCCATAGGGTTTCTGTCCCTTCATCTTAATTATGACCGAAAATATGTACAGAAATCAATTACTTTATAACTGATCTGTTGCACCCCCCCCCCCCCCCCATCTTGTGTCAAACGAAAAGCGTTGTTACTCAGCAGCATCACTGCCTTCAAGTCTGGAGGTCGAGGTTCAAGACCGAACCCAGGACTCATGTTATTTAGGCTGACCTCCTGGATCAGTACCTTTGGAGTTTCTTGAAGTTTTGGGTTTCAATATCTGGTGACCAAAGACTTACAACAATGGTATTTTATTCACTAATTTGAGAAGCTCTCCATGCTTGTACTCTGCTCGTGCGGCGAGGAGAACTCCCATGCTCCCGTCTCGTGACTCTTTAAGTAGCTGCGTCATCATGTGACCACTCAATCTACAGAGTTGCTGACTTTTGATTGACTTGTCAATCGGAGACTCTGCCTGTCCTCTCCGCTGGCTAAAATATCCCTTGGCGTCGCTTGGAAGAAGTGCGATGGAAGTGTCCCCGGTGCCCTGCTCGCGACCTAGCCTGCAAACGAACAGCAAAAAACAGATTGTCTGGTCATTAGGGGCTGGTTTAGCACACTGGGCTAAATCGCAGGCTTTTAAAGCAGACCAAGGCAGGCCAGCAGCACGGTTCAATTCCTGTACCAGCCTCCCCGAACAGGCGCCGGAATGTGGCGACTAGGGGCTTTTCACAGTAACTTCATTTGAAGCCTACTTGTGACAATAAACGATTTTCATTTTTTTCATTATCACATTGCCGTTTGTGGACGCTTGCTGTGTGCAAATTGCTACGTCACAATAATGACTGCACTTCAGAAAATACAGAAGCGGCGACAGGCGCTACGTGAATGTACGTTTCGTCGATCCTTTTCTTTTCGTGACACTGACCTCGTCTTCGCCTCGCGCAGTTGGCCATTGGTTGCCACATCTCAGTCTGGGTTTTGTGCTCGCTGTCGCACCATTCCAGCTTCTGTTGTCCCTGTGGACACGTCCCCGGTGGGAGACAAATGAGTGCTGGCTTTCAGGACTCAAAATGCTTGCAGACTTGAACTGCCCAAGTGAATCAAAAAAAAACCCAAGCTGCCCAATGTTCTGTTTTGCCTTGTTGCTGAGGTTGCTCTTGCAATTCCCATTAAGACTCCAGCGGCGGTTCCTGGTGTGAATTGAATTATTGGAGTTATTAAATAAATTTGAAAGTTGCTTGATATGTAGTCTGCTGAAGACTCGTTGCTGGTAATTCATTGAGTATTGGGTTTGTGCGAGCACTTAATACATGACAGCTTGGCACAGTTTCTGGCTGCCGACTGGAAAAAAATGATGTTGTTTTATTTTTCCAGTTTAGTCATCCATCACCACAAAACCTCTAAGCTGCCTCATTCCCCAGTATATTACAGCAGAATATGAGTTATAAAGTGTTAGCAAGTGATTTACAGAAGATTCAGTACACACCGGCACAATTTGTTGCATTGAATACGAATGAGCTTCCTAGATAATACAAGGGAGACCTTCCAGCTTTTAAGTAAATAAATCATTGAGATTGATGAAATAATTCACTGGCTCTAATTTCCAATCATGGCCCTCTTGCGAGCAAGAGGTGCCCAACCACATGTCATTGGATCATATGGGATTATTATGGGAGAAGCGTCGCTGGTCAGTGGCGCAATATAAATATCCCACTGGGCTGCAGCTCATCATTTGGTCACGGTCCCTGGCTGGCGATAGGAGGCCGGTAGAAAGTACATGGTTTGAAGTGTTGCTGCCTGTGCAGTCCGACTGATGAAAATAATTATCAGGAATCCAATCCTGGTGAAGTGCCCCGGGCACGTGAGGCATGCTGTCTGAAGCGATGGAGGCGATGGGCCAGAATTATCCGGTTTACAAATGCACTGACACATAGGGCAACAGAGGAAAGTGTTGCCCTGGAATTTGTCACCGCGAATTGGATTTCTTCCCTTCCTTGCCCTTCAGCTCCAAATCTGCTGAGGTCAAAGGGGCATCTCGGACCCCCAATGAACGAGCGAGGCCTACTCCAACTACGAGGCAGAAGGAGAGAAAAGGGTGCGCGAGAGAGAAAGAATGGATGCAAGAGAAAATAACAATGGGGGAAAGAGCGTGGATTGAAAGAAAGAGGGAAACAAAGAGGCAGAAAGGAAACGTAAGAAGACAATTCAAAAATGTAACAAACCCTCTCTGAATTTTTACTAGCTTTGGGAGTGAGGCTGTACAGTTGCAGTTGATTCTTTACTGAGCTTCCAGGTTTGTGGCAAACTTTAATTTGTATTTATGGTGAAAATATACCTGCTTCCAAACTTGGGGAGAAGTCACTGGTGCTTCCTTCTCATAAATTGCAGTTTAAAAAAAAATATAACTCTTTAATAATGACTTGTGCCACAAATGTGCCATTACTTATCAGCATATCTTCAGTCATTTTAGTTTTATGACCGAGGTTGCTGTGAAGGAACTGGTAACGCTAATTCTCATATTCCAACATTGACTATCCTCTCTTGCTTTAAACAGGGAAATTATGGGATCAGTATGAGGGACCAGAAAGAGGGACCAGAAAAGACTGAGGGAATAAATATTGTCCAGAAACCCAGATACCAGTCCCCATGTTCTTCTTCAAAGTAGTCTCACTGGATCTTCTGCTTCCAGCAGAGCAGGCACTCGGGGTCTCAGCTCAACGTCTCCTCTGAAAGAGCTCACCTCCAACAAGGCAGCACTCCCACTGTGCTGCAGTGGAATGTCAGCCTAGGTTTTTGTGCTCAAGACCTGGAGTAGGACTTGAACCCAGGACCTTGCCACTCAAGAGGTGAGAGTGCTAGCGGCTGAGCCAGGGCATCATGAAGAGTGTTACTGTCTTTATGGATGATTGGGATGAAGATTGGAGTCTCTCTGCCAGGAGAATGCGGTTGGAAAATGACCTGTATAGTATTAGCTTGAGGATTGTGACCATGACATGTGACCAGGAGCAGGCCTCACCTCCCTCACGTTTCTACGGCAGGGAAGGTTTAATCGGCAGCAGGCACCGTTTGTAACACAGATGTCGATGTCAAAAATGTGCTTGCCACAATTACCTTCCATCTTGTAGGGATTAAAGATCAAAACACGCAATTTATAATAAAAACGTTACATTAAGCTCAAATTGTACCTTGATCAGTTCATACTTTTGAGGACTGGGGTCACAGTTCCAGTCTCCATTTTACAAAAACAAAATGATGCAGAGGCATTTCAGAAAATTCTGGTGATTTACCCAAGACCTGAGAAATTATATCCATCAGGTAAGATTGAACAGGTGAGGGAATCTTTTCTGTAGCAAAGAGAAGACTAAGAGGTGACCTGGTATAAGGGTTATTAATACAAACAAACTAATTTGATAAGACAAACATAGAGAAGATATTTCAACTTGGTGGTGGAAGGATGGTGCGGGGTAGTATGAAACCCGAGGCCATAAATACAGGTCAGTCACTAATAAGTCCGTAAGGAGTTCTCTGCTCGGACTGGTTATGATGTGAACGTTGCTACCATGTGGAGCAGTCGAGGCAAGTATCAGAGACGTACTTGCTTAACTTACTCTGAATGCATGAGGGTGAATGGAACAGGGAGATATTCTGACAAGATTAGGCTGGGAGGAGGTTCATGTGGAGCATAAATACTAGCACAGAACACTTGGGCTGAATGGCCTGTTTTGAAGGTGCCCATTTCTGCGAGATGGGCCAATCACCTCTGGGATTGTAACTGTTCTGAAGATGCAGTGAGATGAACAGGGTCAATGGCACCATTGAACACAAATAGACTGAATTGCGAATGGGTCAAATGTCCGCCTCTTATTCTGACATTCCTCCCAGTAATCAGAACTGTTGCCTCAAAAACCATTGGGGAGCAGTATTCTGGTTCAAACTCTGCCAAATTTCAGATCTGTTAATGATTAGTTAACAATGAGGAGGACAGTACAGACTTCAGCAGGTCAAAGCAAGACTAGTAAAATTGGCACGCATGAGGCAATTGAGTTTGGACAAAGAGGAATGCGAGGAATAATGAGGGGGGGGGCTGCAATGTAAACTAGATGGTACAGAAATGACCCATGCAGTCAGTTATTGAGATGCAGACTCAGTGGGGATTTTTAAAGGGGTTGCAAGAGAGACCTGGGATGTCACGGCGGAAATTTTTGAAAGTGGCAGCACAAACTGAGTAGACCAAGACTAGGGCCGTAGAGTTATTCATTCATGGGCTGTTGGCAATGATGGCTAGGCCAGCATTTAGTGTGGCATCCTTAATTGTCCTTAGGCTCTTGGGGCACAGTGGGTAGAGTCTAGAAGCTCTAGGATCAAATCCTGCCTAAGACCTGATGACCGAGGAAGGTGCATTCGGAGCATGGCCAACAGGTTGAGTATCAACCTGCAAAATCCTCCCAACAAGCAAATGGTTGTCGGTAAAAGCAGGAGAGACTCCTGGTCAGACATGTTCGACGTGGTGTGGCTCCCTCAAGCTATATGCCTTCATAGAATCATAGTATTTGCAATGCAGGAGGAGGCCATTCGGCCCATCGAGTCTGCACCAGCCCTTGGAAAGAGCACCCTACTTAAGCCCAACCCTCCACTCTATCCCCGTAACCCAATAACCCCACCTAACCTTGTTAGACGCTATGGGTAATTTAGTGTGGCCAATCCACCTAAACTGCACATCTTTGGACTGTGGGAGGAAACCGGAGACCGGAACATTGTATTCAGTTCTGGCCATGACAGTTTAGGAAGGATGTCAAGGTCTTGGAGCGAGTGCGGATCAGATTGGCAAGAATGGTATCCAGAATAAGGGACTTTAATAATATGCAGAGTTTGGAGAAGATGCGATGGAAGATACGATGGTTAAACTTAGCACAGAGAAGATTAATGGCAAATTTGGTAGAGGCATTCAAAAACAAGTAGGTTTCAATAAATTAAAAAAGAAGAAACACGTCCCAATGGCAGCAGGGTCGATAACCAAGGACACGTAGTGAAGGTAATTGGAAAAAGGACCAGAAGCACATAGAACATAAAGTGCAAAAGGAGGCCATTCGGCCCATCGAGGGGCTGTGTGATTCAGTATCTCAGTGATGGACTGTTTGGGTCAGTATCTCAGTGATGGACTGTGTGGGTTAGTATCTCAGTGATGGACTGTGTGATTCAGTATCTCAGTGATGGACTGTGTGGGTCAGTATCTCAGTGATGGACTGTGTGGGTCAGTAACGTGATGGACTGTGAGGGTCAGTATCTCAGTGATGGACTGTGTGGGTCTGTATCTCAGTGATGGACTGTGTGGGTCTGTATCTCAGTGATAGACTGTGTGGGTCAGTACCTCAGTGATGGACTGTGAGGGTCAGTATCTCAGTGATGGACTGTGTGTGTCAGTATCTCAGTGATGGACTGTGAGGGTCAGTATCTCAGTGATGGACTGTGTGTGTCAGTATGTCAGTGATGGACTGTGTGGGTCAGTATGTCAGTGATGGTCTGTGTGGGTCAGTATCTCAGTGATGGACTGTGTGGGCCATTATGTCAGTGATGGACTGTGAGGGTCAGTATCTCAGTGATGGACTGTGTGGGTCAGTATGTCAGTGATGGACTGTGTGGGTCAGTATGTCAGTGATAGACTGTGTGGGTCAGTACCTCAGTGATGGACTGTGAGGGTCAGTATCTCAGTGATGGACTGTGTGTGTCAGTATCTCAGTGATGGACTGTGTGGGTCAGTACCTCAGTGATGGACTGTGAGGGTCAGTATCTCAGTGATGGACTGTGTGTGTCAGTATCTCAGTGATGGACTGTGAGGGTCAGTATCTCAGTGATGGACTGTGTGTGTCAGTATCTCAGTGATGGACTGTGTGGGTCAGTATCTCAGTGATGGACTGTGTGGGTCAGTATGTCAGTGATGGACTGTGTGGGTCAGTATCTCAGTGAGGGACTGTGTGGGTCAGTATCTCAGTGATGGACTGTGTGGGTCAGTATCTCAGTGATGGACTGTGTGGGTCAGTATCTCAGTGATGGACTGTGAGGGTCAGTATCTCAGTGATGGACTGTGTGGGTCAGTATCTCAGTGATGGACTGTGTGGGTCAGTATCTCAGTGATGGACTGTGTGAGTCAGTATCTCAGTGATGGACTGTGTGGGCCAGTATCTCAGTGATGGACTGTGTGGGTCAGTATCTCAGTGATGGACTGTGTGGGTCAGTATCTCAGTGATGGACTGTGTGGGTCAGTATCTCAGTGATGGACTGTGAGGTTCAGTATCTCAGTGATGGACTGTGTGGGTCAGTATCTCAGTGATGGACTGTGTGGGTCAGTATCTCAGTGATGGACTGTGAGGGTCAGTATCTCAGTGATGGACTGTGAGGTTCAGTATCTCAGTGATGGACTGTGTGGGTCAGTATCTCAGTGATGGACTGTGTGGGTCAGTATCTCAGTGATGGACTGTGAGGGTCAGTATCTCAGTGATGAACTAACTGCCTTATGGCTCATTTACAAAATACCCAGATGGTGGATTCGACCATGGACCGGGACCCACCCGGTGCACAGGACCCACCGGTTGCGCCCGGGAGACCTCGCCTGCGCACCATTTAGTGCTGATCCATACAGACATGTAACACTCATAATGGGATCTGTGTGTAATTTCAGGCCGTTGGAGGCCCTTGGCTGGTTGAGGGAGGGAAAGAACGTGAGTCTTCCTGTCAGTCCCTCTGGCACCCGCCGGGCACCATGACAATGCCAGGTTGCCCAGATGGCAATGCAAGGTGCCCAGAGGCCAGATAGAGACTACCAGTGGTCGGTTCCATGTAGAGAAGGGGGCAATAAGGGGGTGTTTCCGTGGGCCTCTCCAATGGTGGTGGAGTGAGGTGGGTCGGGGCAAAAGTGTGAGGTGGGACCTGAAAGTGAAGTGGGGGTGGGGGGCGGGAGGGAGAGATTGGGGATGCCGGACAAAATGGCGCCTTGACCTGCGAGGAGCCTTTTGAATGCCTCAAAATGTGGCACCGGAGGGGAGAAACAAGCCGAGGCCAAAAAAAGAGGCGAGGTGCCGTTAAATAGTGGGATGTTGGTTAGCATGCAGCCGCCAAGAAACACCCCGCTAAGTGAGCAGTTGAGCTGACTTTAACTTGTGTCCACTGAATTGAGCCGCAACACCTTGGAGGTTCTGTTGTTTAATTGAGTGACTGTCTCTTCAAACTCTCTCTGCAGAACCTCTTTCTTCATTCTACACGTGTAATTGTTACCTACATGGACCATGACAAGAAGACTCTCCCCTTCCCACTGCAAGTTACTCCCTTGGAGTAGATATGCCGAACCCTGGCACTGGGCAGGCAAAACAGACTGTCACTCCATGCTACAGATAACGCTGTCAATCCTCCTCACTACTGTATACTGTCCCCTACTGCCACCACATTTCTTATGTGATCCTACCACTTGAATGGTTTCCTGTACCACGGTGCTATGTCCAATTTGCTCATCCATTCTGCAGCTCCCCGTTCTCAAGTTGAAAGAACCTCAAACGTGCTGGACAATTGCAGATGCCAACGACACTCCTGCCAAATGGTCCCTTTACTGTCCTGTACAATGCTGTTACCGTAACTGGTCACTCGTAATATGATTGGCTGCACAGCAATGGCACCAATCAATCTACGTATGATCTCCTCCGAAAACAAAATATATAACCCAGTGTCAAACAAAAACATATTAGCATGAGAATACCAGACCTCCCTCCTTGGAGTGGAGTGGAAAATCTACATGTACTGGACTGATATCTCTATGTGAATTGAACATGGTAATTAGAATTTATAATGGAATACAGAAGCGTGACTGATAACTTTTCATTTTATTTAAAAATTGAATTTGTTCAAATGAGTTGTAAGGAACAGAGCTCGAGGGCTGCTTGAATGTGTCTTCAAAGTAACATTTCTTTTGGTGTCTCTCAATGTTTGTATTTAAACATATGAATCACGTGGATTTAATTTCCAATTAAACGAGGATGGCGGACTGCGAAGGCAGAATAAATGGGGAAATAAAACCATTTTGAATCAAGCTCTGGAGGGCAGTAAATATCTTGAGCATTGATTTTCCTGAAAGTTACGGTTTGTTTCAGTGGAATAATTGACAACCTTGGCTCTTGTGCATGGGACAGCAGATATGGCGCTGTGAGGAGCAAGCATGGCATTTTTAGTCTCCTGCCAGTTGCACAGTAACATGGTTATTAGTCTAAACCAGGTGGTGTACACTTCCTAACAACTCGCATGACCCTGGAAAGCCTTGGAACGTACCATTTGTCAAGAGAACGTTAAAGTTTGTTAAATGCCTTTAATCCTTGTAATGGTATACTGTGCTGCTGCCTCCGTAACTCCATGCAATGCTGCAGTCAATCCCTGTACCTTCATGAAATGCTGCACTCAATCCCTGTACCTTCATGCAACGCTACACTCAATCCCTGTAACTCCATGCAATGCTACACTCAATCCCTGTAGCTTCATGCAACGTTGCATTCAATCCTTGTAACTCCATGCAATAGTGTTCAATCCCTGTAACTCCATGCAACGCTGTGTTCAATTTCTGTACATCCATGCGATGCTGCACTCAATCCCTGTTGCTCCATGCAACAATGTGTTCAATCCATGTTGCTCCATGCACCACTGTGTTTATTCCCTGTTGCTTCATGCAGTGCTGCACTCAATCCCTGTAACTCCATGCAACGCTGCACTCAATCCCTGCAGCTTCATTCAACGTTTCACTCAATCCCTGTAGCTTCATGCAATGTTGCACTCATTCCCTTTAGCTTTATGCAACTGCACTCAATTCCTATAACTCCATGCAACTCAATCCCTGTAGCTTCATGCAACACTGCACTCAATCCCTGTAGCGTCATGCAATGCTGCACTCAATCCCTGTAGCTTCATGCAATGCTACACTCTAGCTTCATGCAATGTTGCACTCAATCCTTTTAGCTTTATGCAACACTGTCTGTGTGGAGTCTGCACGTCCTCCCCGTGTGTGCGTGGGTTTCCTCCGGGTGCTCCGGTTTCCTCCCACAGTCCAAAGATGTGCGGGTTAGGTGGATTGGCCATGCTAAATTGCCCGTAGTGTCCTAATAGTAAGGTTAAGGGGGGGAGTTGTTGGGTTATGGGTATAGGGTGGATACGTGGGTTTGAGTAGGGTGATCATTGCTCGGCACAACATCGAGGGCCGAAGGGCCTGTTCTGTGCTGTACTGTTCTATGTTCTATGCACTCAATTCCTGTAACTCCATGCAACTCAATCCTTGTAGCTTCATGCAATGTTGCACTCAATCCCTGCTGCTTTATGCAGTGCTGCACTCAATCCCTGTTGCTTCATGCAATGCAGCACTCAATCCCTGTTGCTTCATGCAATGCTGCACTCAATCCCTGTTGCTTCATGCAATGCTGCACTCAATCCCTGTTGCTTCATGCAATGCTGCACTCAATCCCTGTTGCTTCATGCAATGCTGCACCAAGCCCTGTAACTCCATGCATTGCCACACTCAATCCCTGTAATGTGGTGCAGTGCTGCAGCCTCTGGAACTCCATGCAATGCTGCACCCAGTGCCCCTGCAAGGTTTTACTTGCTTTGGTATATTATGTTAATCTGCCATTGTACTGCAAAACTGAGGACGTTTTGCTTTGTTAGCAATGCTGTCGGCCTTTTGCTGTGTGCTTGATGCATATTAAAGAGCCTGTGGCACTTTTAAAGAGTGGGAATGCCAACGTTCCTCCCTCACAAAGCACGACTTTAAAAAAAAAATGAACCTAATTATCTGGCCAGTCTTGTCATTATCTTGGGATCCTGCTGGTGTCCTTTGGGACATATTTGAATGATGCAATTGGGATGGGCGTGGAAACAGAAGTGTTCATGTTCCCTTCCGTTCAATCCAACTGTTCACATTTCCCAGTTCCCAACTGTATAATCCCCCTCATTCCCTGTAACTGGATTTAGGGCCTATAGAATTGCTTGGAGCAGTGTGCCATGTGATCTTCGCAAACAACCCAGTGGTACTGGCGCACATATTTGGGAGAGTACACTCACAGGCATCGCACTTCCTTCCAGATTAAATAAAAGCAGTACGAGAGGTAATCTCAAACTGTTCCATGGCGCCCGTGCTTTCAATTAGTTTGAGGGCTGTCATTGCATTCACGACACTGCATTCAGACATTCATTTACGTCACTGGACATTTCAATTAACATCGGCGCACAGTTTGGCAGGTACCTTGTTGGGGCTTTTGTACCTTTAAAGCATGTGGTAAATGTACTTTGCTGTGAAGAGTGAACAATGCCGATGCAGATTTGGCGAGGCACTTGGGCAAAGAGGTCCCAGTGCAGCCCCTCTGGCAGAGAAAGGGCTGCTCTCCCCATTGTTTTCTATTCTTAAAGAAATGAATGGTAATTTTTTTTGAACTTACGAGCTTCCTTCTTCATTATTTCCTCATTCAATGTCAACTTTGTCTGAATATATTCAGGCGGTAGGTTTATCAACTGCCCCCCGAACGTTTATTGCTGGACGTGAGGAAGGAATATTGCAGGTCTCTGCTGTGGATCAGCTGTAGCAGGTTTGAGTTCCAATTGAGGGACTCGAGCACAGAATGTAGTTTGAGTACTCAGGTACTGCTGCACAGTCTGAGGTGGGGGTCCTTCAGACAAGGTGTTAATTGGAGACCCTGCCTGCTCTCCCAGGCAGATGTGAAGGATCCCATGGGCATTATTTGAAGATGAGCAAGTGAGTTCTCTGTGGCACCTTGGCCAACATTTATCCTTTAACCAACATCCCTCAATAAGTATGCTTCATCTGGTCATTATCGCATTGCTGTTTGTCGACCTTGCTATGTGCGCATTGGCTGCCGTATGTCAACAATGCCCCCGGCATCTGATCAGCTTGAGGGATAATAGGCTGCACCCTGTGTTCTACACAGCGGGGAGATGAGGGATAATTCCCTCTTTTCCCACCTCTGGAATGACTGAAGAAGAAGCCGAAAATCTTCTGGTCTCACCTGCCACGGGAATCGCCATGGGCGGGACAGAGAATTCGGCGGACAAGCAATCGGTCTCAGTTGACCTCAGCTGGGATTTCTCGGTCTGGGATGGGGCAGGACTAGACAATGCTGCCTAACATGTTTTACAGTAAGAAGTCTTACAACACCAGGTTAAAGTCCAACAGGTTTGTTTCAAACACGAGCTTTCGGAGCACGGCTCCTTCTTCAGGTGAAGAAGGAGCCGTGCTCCGAAAGCTCGTGTTTGAAACAAACCTGTTGGACTTTAACCTGGTGTTGTAAGACTTCTTACTGTGCTCACCCCAGTCCAACGCCGGCATCTCCACATCATAACATGTTTTAAAGAGTGTTTAAGCCCGAGTGCTGCAACTGTCAGGAGCAGACAAATGACAGGCTGTCTCATAAGTTCAAAAATAACATAACTTTATTATTCAATGGCCGAATATAGGTGACGTCGCACCGACTTGCAACTCATACAGATACACCCCTATATACATACACAAGAACAGATTTTGGGGTGAATTCTCTGCTGGTGGGGCTCTCCGTTCCGTCGGCAGTGCACCCCTCTCTGCGAGTTTCACGGCGGTGTAGGATGGCTTTAATAGGAATTCCCACTGGCAGCGGGGGAACAGAGATCTCGCTGCCAGCGATGTCTCGCTACTGAGAAACTCACATCTGGGAAGACTGGGAATTCGCCCCTCTGATTACAAATTAGCATGGGTTTAGGTCTTAAATGTTCACGAGTTCTTTGTCATGCATGCTTTTCCCCGGGTGAAGACTGAAAATGATGGAGGTTGGCATTCCTTTTTAAGCCTACTGAAGAAGAGTCTGAGGTTTAGGAAGACGGGTTTCTGTTGTTTATTGACCCCAGTACCGGATTTCTCTTGTTCCATTCCAAATCAAGATGCAGCAGTGAAGCTTCATGGCCAATCCCTGGTCTGATTCCTCAGGTAGCGAGGCCGAGGACTACCCAAGTTTCTGCTTATTGATGTTTTTATGCAGGTTCCTTCTCCTTCTCTGGTATAGGTATTTTTGTCATGTCTTGTCTGCTGCAAAAAATATGCCTTGTTAAATCTCCTGATCAGAAACCCAGTTTCAGTCATGTGACCAAAGCATCTCCTTCCCTTCTCCTGACAAATAGTTTTGGATGTGGCTACGTCATAGAACAGTACAGCACAGAACAGGCCCTTCGGCCCTCAATGTTGTGCCGAGCAATGATCACCCTACTTAAACCCACGTAACCCGTAACCCAACAATCCCCCCATTAACCTTATACTACGGGCAATTTAGCATGGCCAATCCACCTAACCCGCACATCTTTGGACTGTGGGAGGAAACCGGAGCACCCGGAGGAAACCCACGCACACACGGGGAGGACGTGCAGACTCCACACAGACAGTGACCCAGCTGGGAATCGAACCTGGGACCCTGGAGCTGTGAAGCATTGATGCTAACCACCATGCTACCGTGAGGCCCCATCGCTGGCAGCGAGATCTCACTGACAAGCAATGGAGTCCGAGTATCACCTCTCTGCATATCTTATCAAAAAAATAGAATTTTTCACACCAATTCTCTGGGTTCCCAGTCTGGAATATGGAAGATTGCAGAAGTATTGTAAAATCAGTTTGCTTTAACTGGTTGGAGAAATATAGGGTGCGATCCGACTAAATGGGAACAAAGTCCCATTACAAGCGCATTTAGCCGAGTGTTTTCCGACGCTCGCAGAGCCAAGAAACACATGGCTATAACTCAGCACTCACTTCAATTAAGGGACCACAGCGGGGAACGTGTAGCCGAGACCGCACACAGCCGTGTTTTCTACACTGAGGAGCTCCATTGGCTGGTACTCCTCAGTATAGCGAGAGATTGGTATGACAATTTCAAATGGCGTCCCCATCCCTGAGGCCACCGATGCAACCCCCGACTCTCCCAAGTCCCAACACACAGGTGTGGCGACTGGGGGATTTTCATAGAAACTTCATTGTTAATGTAAGCCTACTTGTGACACTAATAAAGATTATTATTATTACTACTATGGGAGGGTCCCCGCCCCTCCAGCAGCCGCACCAACACCCATATAGGGCAACCCTATCCCGATCACCACGCAAAATGTGCCAGTGTGCCACCATGGCAGTGTCAGGCTGTGGCACCCAGGTGGCACTGCCAGGGTACCTGGCTGGCACCAGGTCCTCAGGTGGAACCACCAGTGCCAGGGTGCCATCCTGCCCTCTGATCCCCTGGGCACCCCCATGAGTGCCATTCTGTCTGGTCTCCGTTTGTGCCCGACATTTCTGAGGTGAAGGAGATAGATCCCATGCTCAGGAATCTGCACATTAAAGTGAGCCTAGCCGTCTGGCTTTAATATACCGATTTGCTAAAAGGTGGTTCCGCCCACAACAGGCGGGATTTACATCACAACATCCCGCAAGATTTTGTTAGAGCTCGGTGAGACGTTGCGAGCCAGGCAGATCCCGGGAGCGGGATCTCCTGGCTTCTATTGGCCACGCTGCACCATGGCGAGCTGCTTTTCAGGCACAGCATGGCCATTGGATCGTGTCCATAGTAATTATTGAGACAGGGTCAATTGCATTTTAATGACTTCACCAAAACTTGTCTCGACATGCAGGTGATAGTATAAATATTTCCCACTTTCCCACTAGCTTTGACAAAGGGTTATCTGGACTCGAAACGTTAGCTCTCTTCTCTCCCTACTGATGCTGCCAGACCTGCTGACTTTTTCCAGCATTTTCTCTTTGGTTTCAGATTCCAGCATCCGCAGTAATTTGCTTTTATCCAGTTCTCCCTGATGTCCTGGCCAACGCACCTCTCATAAAACACCACGAAAACAGATCATCTGGCCACTTAGTTAAATGTTGCTTGTGGGAATTTGCAGTGTGCCTATTGGCTGCCCTGTTTGCCATGTTCCAACAGTGACTACGCTTCAAAAAGTACTTCATTAGCTGCCAAACGCTTTGGGAAATCCTGAGGTTGTGAAAGGTGCTATACTTCTTCCTTACTTCACCCCCTTTCCTCCCTCCCTTTCTTGAAAAGCCTGCTTCTGCAACCCATGGGGATGCAATTAAAACACTTGCTGTCAATCCACAGGCATTTTGAATGCACTCAATACACTGCACCTGGCCTAACTATGCTACAGGGACAGGAGTAGGCTCAGAGGTCTGCATGTCACAGAATGGTTATCACGCAGAAGGAGGCCATTCGGCCTGTTGTGTCCATGCTGGCTCTTTGCAAGAGCAGCGCCCCACTCTCCTGCCTTTTTTCCCAAAGTCCAACTTTCCTTTACTCTGTAGGTAATAATCCAATTCTGTTTTTAAAGCCTCAATGGGTCCTGCTTCCACCACACTCTCAGGCAGAGCACTCCAGACCCAAACCAGTCGCTGTGTGGAAAAGCTATTTCCTGATGTCGATATTGCTTCTTCTTCAAATTACCTCCCTTCCGCCAACGGGAAAAGTTTTTTTCCCTATCCATCGCATCCAGGCTGCAAGAGTCCTTCCTGTCTATTTCCTTTGTTGCCATTTTTTTATTTTATCGTTTTTGGTCCGTGGATCAATAATGGTGGCGTACCTTTAAGTAGAGAAGAAAGTGGAAGACTTAAAGTTTGAAGCAGCCTGCTTGCCAAGATACAGCATTCCCAACTTTGTGTTTTTTGAAGCAGGAGAATCCAGACTCTTTGAGGAGGCAGTGGCGTAGTGGTATCGTCGCTCGACTAATAATTCAATATGGAATTGACCATGGCTAGTTCAGGGCGTCGTAACAAGACTCCCTCATGATTTTGAAAACATAATTCAAATCTCTTCAACCTTCTCTTCTCCAAGGACAAGAGCCCCAACTTTACCCATTTCTCCAAGCAACTGATGTCCCTCATCTTTTGAACCATTCTCAGGAATCTTTTCTGCATTCCCCACAAAGGCCTTCACATCCTTCTTAAAGTGTGCTGCCCAGAACAGTACGCAATACTCCAGTTGAGACTGATGCACTGTTTTATACTGATATAACATAACCTTCTTGCTTTTCTATTCTATCCCTCTATTTACAAAACCCTCGATCCCATTTAAAAAAAAATGTATTTTATTACAAACTTTAAAAAAAATAAATTTAGAGTTCCCAACTCATTTTTTCCAATTAAGGGGCCAATCCACCTAGCCGGCACATCTTTGCATTGTGGGGACGAAACCCAAGCAAACAGGGGAAGAATGTGCAAACTCCACACTGACAGTGGTCCAGTTCCGGGATTCGAACCTGGGACCTCAGCGCCGTGAGGCAGCGATGCTAACCACTGTGCCACCGTGCTGCCCAAAAATTTCTAATTTGTTATTTTTATTACAAACATGTATCAAAACAGAATACAGCAAATAAACACCCCGGGAAACATACGTCCCAGCAGCACTGTGGTGCAGTGGTTAGCACTGTAGCCTCACCGCGCCGAAGTCCCAGGTTCGATCCCAGCTCTGGGTCTCTCACTGTCCATGTGGAGTTTGCACATTCTCCCCGTGTTTGCGTGGGTTTCATTTCCACAACCCAAAGATGTGCAGGGTAGGTGTATTGGCCACGCTATATTGCCCCTTAATTGAAAAAAATGAATTGGGTACTCTAAATTTAAAAGGAAACTATGCAGTCTGTACAGATTTTTCCCCTTTTTCACCCCCCAAACCTCCACCACCCCCTGCGATGAACAGCTCCTCATACACGGTCACAAACATGCCCCACCTTTTCTCAAAACCCCCCTGCAGATCCCCTTAACTCATACTTTATCTTCTCCAACCGCAGGAAGTCGTACAGGCCACCCAACCAAGCCGTTACCCCACTTGGCGATGCCGACCGCCAGTCCAATAAAATTCGTTGCCGTGCAATCAGAGAGGCGAAGGCCATGACATCGCCCTTCCTCCTCTCTATGAGTTTCTCTGAAACCCCAAATATCGCATCCAAAGAGTCTGAGTCCACCTCCTCCCCCACTATCCTGGCTAGGACCACGATCCCTCACCCCCAGAATCTTCCCAATTTTTCGCAGCCCCAAAACATGTGCGTGTGATTTGCTGGCCCCTACCCACACTTCTCACACTCATCTGCTACCCCCTGAAAGAACCCACTCATTCTCTCCCGAGTCATATGCACCCTGTGCACCACCTTAAACTGTATCAGGCTCATCCTTGCACAGGAGGTGGTCCCGTTTACCCTTCGCAGTGCCTCACTCCATACTCCCCAATTGATCTCCCCTCCCAACTCCCCTTAATCTTCACCACCCGTTTGCCTCCCTGCTCCCCCAGCCACTTGTATATATCCCCAATTCTTCCCTCCCCTTCCACATCTGGAAGCAGCAGTTGCTCCAGCAGGGTGTATCTCATCAATCTGGGGAACCCCCTCCAGACCTTGTGCGCGAAGTCCTGAACCTGCGGATACCTGAACTCACAAAACCCAGAATCCCATATACATTAATAACCGCTTTCCCAACCAGCCTGGCCGCCTTCAATGCTTACATACCTGTAAGTCCCTGTGTTCCTGCACCTGTGTTAGAATTGTACCCTTTGTTTTATATTGCGTCTCCTGAACAATGAATGGATGCACAATTGTAATCGCTTCTGTGACAATAGTTTACAAGATCCATTCTTTAAACTACATGCAGCTGGTTGTCATCAGCATGAGATATGAATACAGTTCAGGAGAGTAGCGGACGTCTTGCAGTTAAGAATCACGGCTTTCTGCATATCGCCAGTGGGACCGAGATTTGAAAAAAAATGTTTTTTCCTTGTGGATCAATGTGTATGGAGAACAGACTTGTCAGCAAAACTAATTTGTGTCATGCCGATTTACACCCTCAAAGAAAAGAGCTGGAATGGAATTGAATGTTTCAGGGCTGAATATAGACCTTTCAAATACCTCACGCAGCATAACGGTTGCTGAGTTGCATGGTCTTCACAGTAGGTGAAGAAAGCTGTCGAAACCTTTTATGGAATTTACCACACAGATAGAGGCCCAACTGGTCTGAACCAGTGTTCCACATCAGCCTCCACCCGCCCTGTTTCAGCTCAACTGTTCAGAATGCTTATATTTTCCTTTCTCTCTCATTCATTCAAGGGGAGGTTAGTTAAGTACGCCTGTGCTATTGCCTCAACTACTCCATATGGTAGTGAGTTCCACGTTCTCAGCAACCTCCGGGCAAGGAAATTTTTCCTGGATTCCCGACTGAATTTATTTAAAGATTTTCTTATATTCATGACCTATGGTTCTGGCTTCTCCTGCAATCTCCACATTTACCCTATCAAACCCTTTCTGCCATTAAAAAAAAAACCCTATTGAGTTAGCTCTCAATCTTGGCGCGATTTAATGGAAATGAAACAGATGCCCCTGTTGGGCGCGTTTTGCTGGGTGTTTCCTGGTGCTGGCAGTGCTGAGTACGACACCACCATTAATGGCACCCTAGAGGTGCCCGTTCCGGCCTGGCACTGCCACATGTACACCCCTGAATTGCCAGGGTGGTACGTGGGTGGCACTTCCAGGGTGCCAGGCTGGCAGTGCCATGGTGCCAACCTTCACAGTGCCTGGCCACTCAGGGGTCCTTGGGCGACCCCACCCTGGGTGGCACTCCTTCCTCCCAAGTGCCAGTACTCCTGGAACACTTTGTGGAAACCACTTCTAAATGGCGCCCGCTTGGGGTCTACGAGGCCAGGCCGTTTGATCCCGCATCTTGGGTAACTCCTGTCCAGACATATTCAAGTGAGACTAACTACTCACTTGGATCCAATCTGGATACCAACTTCAATGGGTGGGTCCAGATCACGAGATCTTATTAGATCTCACGAGGCGTGACCAGGCCGGTAAATCGCATGAGAGGTCTCTTGAAGAGGCTGATCGATCGCACCCCCGTGTTTTTTCTCCAGAAAATGCCAGTCAGCTAGGATTGGAGTTTGGAGATTTAGCTGTCTTCTGGTTCAGGATGTATAGCCACAGGTTTTTTTTTTCCCCCTCGAGTGATTAAGAGGAGTCAATGATGGACAACAATATTCACATTATGTGGAAGAATTGGCCTTGTTTCCTACTTCTTTATGTTTCGTGACGTATGCATGGCCTGAGAAAATTTAGAAGAATACCTTACATTTGACTTTCTTGGTCGGTTGTGAAGGTGGTATGTTGTAGTGAATTCCAGGTGCCAGTACTGCTGGTAGAGTTAGAAGATTCAGGGTTCAAGCCCCACTCCAGTGACTTTGTAAATCTTTTTAAAATATATATTTTTATTAACCTTTGTCATTTTATACAAAAATACAAATAACAGTAACCGTAAACTAAAAAGAACAATAAACAACTCCTCCTCTCAAAAAGAACACCCCCCATGTACACATTCCCCTGCCCCCCCTAACCCCTCTCTAACAGCTGATGGTGACCAATTCCTTGAAATATAGTATAAACGGTTACCTTCTCTGGTTAAACTCTTCAAGTGACCTGCTCACGATGTATTTGACCTTGTTCAAATGTAAAAACTCCATTAGGTCCCCTAGCCACACCAAGGCACTGGGTGGTGTTGCCAACCTCCAACTAAACAGGATACTCCGAGCAACCAACGAGGCTAAGGCCCCGCGCCCGTCCACAGCTCCGGCAAGTCCAAAACCTTTAAATATAGCCGCTCAGGGACAGGTATCCAGCTCAATATTCAGGATCGCCGAAATAGTGCTAAAAAAGGCAAACCAAAAGCCCACAGGCTTCGGACAGGACCAGAACATGTGCATGTGATTAGCGGGCCCCCTCGAACAGTGCTCACACCTATCGACTTTGTAAATCTAAGCTGACTTCACTATAGTATTGAGATAATGCTGTCCTCATTGTGATACACTCTCTCATGAGAGATGTTAAATCAAGCTCAGTTTGCATTGCCTTCTTGGATGGATGCAGAAGAAGCCGGAGCACCGTTTGAAGAAGGGTACGTAAGATCGACCCAAAGCCCGTTTCGACAAACATTGCAAGTATATTTTCTGGTTATTTATCTTATTTCTGTTTGTGGAAAATTGGATGTTGCATTTCCCTACATTGTTATAATTGCTACGCTTCTAAAATAGCCATAAAGCACCTTGGGTCTTGTATCATGAAAGGCGCTATGTAAATGCAAGTTTCTATTGTATGATTGAGCAACATGCAGACCATAGATTTCCAATGAGCTTAGCCATGCTCCAGTGTGCCACGTTCAGTTACAACGGTCCATTCGAGAAATGGACATAACTCTGTTTAACACAATAATTAATCTTTATTATTGTCGCAAGTAGGCTTACATTAATGCTGCAATAAAGTTACTGTGGAAATCCCCTAGTCGCCACATTCCGACACCTGTTCGGCTACACAGTGGGAGAATTCAGAATGTCGAATTCACCGAACAAGCACGTCTTTCGGGGCTTGTGGGAGCAAACCGGAGCACCCGGAGGAAACCCACGCAGACACGGGGAGAACGTGCAGACTCTGCAGAAACAGTGACCCAAGTGGGAATTGAACCTGGGACCCTGGCGCTGTGATAACCATTGTGCTGCCCATGCCAATAATGTTATCCGCAGCAGAGCTCCAGCAGCACCTCGCATAATGAGCCATCAAGGCCATTTTGGATTCCCTGCAGAAGAATATTCAAGTAAAATGACGAGCACACACTAACTCAGATACAGAGCATGAGAATCGTAGCAATTGCTGCAGTTTTCCTTCAATTGTAATATAATGGAGGATTGACAACCGGCCACAGATTCCAATTCTACGCTGTTGGCATGGGCAGGTTTGTCGAATGCTCAAATGATCAGTGGTGACAAATAAGGCCAAGCTTTAACCTGACAGTTACACAATGAATTAAGTTATTCTATTTTTCAAACTCTGCAGCCTAGATCTGTTTATTACCCTTTGTCACCTTCCTCAATTGAACCAATCACACTTCAGTTATTCTCAACAGATCTGAATTTCAATAGAAGCTTTCAGACGCTTGGGATGTATAACGTCGTGTGAGCGTTGCACGTAATGTAATCGAAAGTGTTCTGATAGAAAAGGCTGCATAGTTCTGATGAGTGCATTTTTATACCTGCATTATAACGGAAACATTCTGCTCCCCTGTAAACCTGGGATTTAAAGACGTAACAGGGAAATTGCAAATCTTTCTGCAATAAAAGGAAATTACTGCGGACGCTAGAATCTGAAGCAAAAACAGAGAATGCTGGAAAATCTCAGCAGGTCTGACAAAATCTGTGGAGAGGGAAACAGCTGACATTTTGGGCCTGGGTGGCCAGACTGCTGAGATTTTCCTGCCTTATCAGTTTTTGTTGCAAATTGTTCTGCCGCACAGCTGGTTGCCACAATGGTCCAACGTTTACAAGCTAGGTCCCATCAAAATATGCTCACAGCACGTTGCATCCTCCAAATAGTGGGTGTTAGTAATCAGTCATCTTGTGGCAGAATGTCGATCTCTGAAGTCTTTATTATGAACCTTTGGCTTATTCTTCATATTTTAGTTAACTTCAAAAGCAGCTGCCTGACATGCAGGGAAACCCATGTTTAACACTCACCTCCAGTTGCTGAGGTTATCCAGAGGAGTGGACTGTGTTTGACCAGACATAGGGGCGGGATTCTCCCCTACCTGGCAGAGCAGGGGGTCCCGGCGGGATGGAGTGGCGTGAACCACTCTGGCATCGGGCCTCCCCAAAGGTGCGGAATCCTCCGCACCTTTAGGGGCCAAGCCCTCACCTTTAGGGGCTAGGCCCTCACCTTTAGGGGCTAGGCCCTCACCTTTAGGGGCCAAGTCCTCACCTTTAGGGGCTAGGCCCGCGCCAGAGTGGTTTGCGCCCCGCCGGCCGGCGGGAAAGGCCTTTGGCACCACGCCAGCCGGGGCCGAAGGGACTCCGCTGGTCGGTGGAAGTCCGCGCATGCGTGGGAGTGTCAGCAGCTGCTGACGTCATCCCCGCGCATGCGCAGGGGAGGGGGTTACGTCCGCATCAGCCATCGCGGAGGCGATGGCCAACGCAGAGGGGAAAGAGTGCCCCCCCCGGCACAGGCCCGCCCCGCGGATCGGTGGGCCCTGGCCACTGTGGGGGCACCCCCTGGGCCAGATCGCCCCCCCCCCCTCAGGACCCCGGAGCCCGCCCGCGCCGCCAGTCCCGCCGGTAAAGGAGGTGGTTTAATTCACGCCGGCAGGACCGGCATTACAGCAGCGGGACTTCGGCCCATTGCGGGCCGGAGAATCGCCGGCGGGGCCCACCGACTGGCACGGTGCGATTCCCGCCCCCGCCGAATCTCTGGTGCCGGAGACTTCGGGACACGGCGGGGGCCGCATTCACGCCGCCACCCCCGGCGATTCTCCAACCCGGCCGGGGGGGGGGGGGGGGGGGGGGGGGGGGGGGGTCAGAGAATCCTGCCCAGAAAGTGCATTCTCTCCCTGTACAGACACATCAGAATTAGTTAAGGGTTGAGTGTTTGGGTATAAGTTATCAAACAGTCAAAGCTTAGGGATATTTGCATTGGGTTATGACTGAAGGTTAACTTTTTAAAAACACCCAACCCATCTTTATAAAACCATTAGGAGGATCTCTTTTTGGCTATTTTGCCAGGATGATTCTACCTGTTGAGACACTAGTTTACAGGGTTATCGGAAGTCAGGAGTAACAGATCCCAGGCCCCCATTGATAGATCTACCAAACACTTTGACTAATCATCAGTGTTGCCCGGGAGTTAATCATAGACTGTCTGGTTCTGGTGATAAATGATCAAATCTACTCGAAACGGCTAATGCCAACCTTCCAATACCAGTCTGTCATTTTGGAATCAACCTGCTTCCAGTGACATCCTGCTTATCTCCTCCCTCCACTCTAGAAACATATCTACTCACTGGCCATTAGATAACGCAAGCATGCTTGTTTAAGCCCTTCACTGAAGGACAGCAGAAGTGAATAGCATGAGTAAGCATAAGTAAAGTCGCCATAGTCCCAGATGACCATAGGCAGCTTTCCCTTTTGAGGGGGAGGGTGGACTGGTGCTGATTTACTGAGGGTCACCACACCTCAAGCGAGGGGCAAGGCTGAGAAGATGTAGCCTTCATCAACAACCTCAGCCGGTAGTGGAATTGAACCCACGCTTGTTGGCCTAGCTCTGCATCATGAACCAGCTGCCAACCAACTGAGCTAAACCAACCTTCTCATACAATGAGGTATGGAGGTATTGGCTTTGTGAGTACAATGTGGGCACACACACTAGCCACTCAACATGTGTTCCAACAGATGGAGGAGCAGCTTCAATCGGCAGCCGGTAATCTGTCTCTTGTGCCAGTCAGTCACGAGTAGAGATTGAGCTCTTATCATCCAGTCCTCAGGTAATAGCTTTCGGATGTTCATGTCCTCTTTGAGGGAGGTTGAGCATGTTGATAGTACACTATTCAGATAAACACGCACAGCACTGGCATACAAGTTTCAATAGAAACATTTAATCCTTGTCACAATCCATCTCTGAATAGGAGTTTCACAGAAATATATTTTCATTTAACTCCGAAGCCCTGCTTAAAGACTGATTACGAATACTACGAGCTATGACTAATGTCTATGTGCAGTGTCAACTTGTCTTAGTAGCCAGATAGTAGGTTTAATCTCCACTGTGGATTTGATTATATTATTGAGGTTAACACTTCAGCACGATACTGAGGGAGTGTCACATTTTCAGTGACTTTGTAACGGTGACTGCGGGCTGGATTTTACACTCTCCCACCCGAATGAAGGTTCAGGATGGAGGCTGCAAGTAAAATCCAGCGGGAAGCCGTCCCGCCCCCTCGGCCCAGACTTGTCTGACATTTTACAGGGGTTGGGAGGAAGTTTCAGGCGGATTTCCTTCCTGCGGACCAACTGAGGCCCATAAGTAGCAAATTAATGGCCACTTCCTCTAGTACTCTTACCCATGTCCATGCCGTGTGGCATGTCTGGCAGCTTTAGCTGCGTGAGCTGCTATCTGGCAAGAGTGGACTTGGAACCCCTTCTGCAGGCCCCCTGGACCCATCAGGGCCACCATTCACCCAAGGTTATGTCCCTCTTTAACCCTCCCTTTTACCCCTCACACCCGGCCTCTTCAACCTAGCCCTCACATTTCTCCCCACTGTGTCCACTTCCTTCTCTGGATGCCAGACTTAGCTGGTGCGGTCGGTTGTATGTAGTTCCAGCACTTGCCACCAACTGGCGCTGTTGGGATTGGCGAGCTGACAAGTGATCCGAGATAATCCACTGGTTGTAAAACACTTTGGGATATGCTGATAAGTTAAGGTGCCTATGTGAATATTGGTTCTTTACATACGAACAATAATTATAACAATAATAATAATTGCTTATTGTCACAAGTAGGCTTCAATGAAGTTACTGTGAAAAGCCCCTAGTCGCCACATTCCGGCGCCTGTTTGGGGAGGCCGATACGGGAATTGAACCCGTGCTGCTGCCTTGTTCTGCACTACAAGCCAGCTGTTTATCCCACTGTGCTAAACCAGCCCCTTAACGAGCAGGAGTAGGCCAATCAGCCCCTCCAGCTGGCTCTGACATTTAATAATGAGCGGCACGGTGGCTAGCACTGTTGCCTCACAGCCCCAGGGACCCGGGTTCAATTCTAGCCTCAGTTGATAGCCTGTGTGGAGTTAACACTTTCTCCCTATATCTGTGTGGGTCTCCTCCGGGTGCTCCGGTTTCCTCCCACAGTCCAAAGATGTGCAGATTAGGTAGATTGGCCATGATAAATTGCCCCTTAGTGTCCAAAAAATGTTAGGTGTGGTTACTGGGTTACGGGGATAGGTTGGAGGAATGGGTTTAAGATTAAATAGGCTGCTCTTTCCAAGGGCTGGTGCAGACTCGATGGGCCGATTAGCCTCCGTCTGCATTCTAGGGATACTATGATTCTATTCTATGAAATAAGATTGTGGATGTTCTGATAGTAACCTCAAATCTGCATCCCGTCTACCCCTCTGTTATAATCCCTAGGAGACCCATGGGGACAACCGATTGATTTCCCCGTAGGGTTGGTGGAGTACCAGCTCCCCGTTGAGGGGAGGAGGCCCAACAGTGGGTGTGTTAATTCACCGAGATAAAAGCCGACCCAGGAAGGAGCCGGCATCTCCGTTTGGTCCTGGCGGGCACTTGGACTGTATTTCCTAACTGTGAGTAGGAAATAAACTACTCGGACAACAGGGTGGCACAGTTGTTATCATTGTTGCATCACAGCACCAGGGTCCTGGTTCAATTCCCAGCTTGAGGAGTTTGCACCTTCTCCCCGTGTGTGCGTGGGTTTCCTCCGGGTGCTCCGGTTTCCGCCCACAGTCTAAAGATGTGCAGTTTTGGTGGATTAGCCATGTCAAATTGCCCCTTAGTGTCCAAAAGGTGGGGTTATTGGGTTACAGGGATAGGGTGGGGGCATGAGCCTAGATAGGGTGCTCTTTTAAAGGGTCAGTGCAGACTCGATGGGCCGAATGGCCTCCTTCTGCACTGGAGTGATTCTATGATTCTATTTTTTACATACCCTTTCAGGACTCCACATTGACTGGAATATCCTTGATAACCTATCACCCCCTTCCTTACCAAGAATCTATCCACCTCTGCCTGAACAATATTCAAAGACTCTGCCTTCACATTCTTTTCAGGAAGTTAGTTACAAATACGCACGACCTCGGAGAAAAAAATGCACCTCAACTCCATTTTAAATGGGTGACCACTTATTTTTAAACTGACCGTTAGTTCTAGATACTCCCACAAGAGGAAACATTGGGTGGAATTCTCCCCCCCCCCCCCCAATGCCGGGTTCCTGCACCCGGGGGGGTGGGGGTGGGTCTCCGATGGGGTCTGGCCCGTGATCGGGGCCCACCGATCGGCGGGCCGACCTCTCTAGAGGAGGACCTCCTTTTCTCCGCCGCCCCGCAAGATCCACCTTCTTGCAGGGCAGCTTCGGGGAGGACGGCAACCACGCGTGTGCGGGTTGGCGCCGGCCAACCCACGCATGTGCGGGTGGCTTCATTTACGCGACGCTGGCCGCGTCATGTACGCGGCGCCAAAGCCCAGAGCGCGTAAAATACGCAACGCCGCTCCTAGCCCCCCGGGGGTGGGAGAATAGGGGGCTGGGAGCGGGCTCCGACGCCGGAGTGAAACATTCCGGTTTTCACTCCGGCGTCGGGACTTTGTCTCCATTTCGGAGAATCGCGCCCAATGTCTCTACATCCACCCTGTCAATACTCCTCAGCATCTAGTATGTTTCAATCAAGTCGCTTCTTACTGTTCTAAACTCCAGCAGATACAAGCCTAACTTGTTCAGCCTATCCTCATAAAATAACCCCCCATTCCAGGTAGTATTAGTCTGGAAAACCTTCTCTGAACTCCCTCCAATGCAATTACATACCTCCTTGAATAAGGTGACCAATATTGTACACAACTTACTTTCCTACCTATCTTTGTGTCATCAGCAAATTTGCAACCATCCCTTCTATCCTCTAATCCATGCCATTCAAATAAATTGTAAGTTGTTGAGATCCCAGCACTGGTCCATATGGCACACCACTTGTTATACCTTGCCAAACTGAAAAATACCCATTTATGCCTATTCTCTGCTTAGTTAGCTAATCTTCTTTCCATGAAAATGTGTTACCCCTATGCCATGAGCTTTGAATTTCCACAATAACCTGTGATGTGCCTTCTGGAAATCTAAGTACAGTACATCCACTGGCTCCCCTCTATCCACAGCACATATTGTTTAAACAATAAGTTGTTTAAACACAGGGGGCGGGATTCTCCATGGCAGAGTGTCCACGCCGTGATAAAAGCTGTCGCGTTTTACGACGGCGTGACGGGCTGTTCCCAGGACTAATTCTGGCCCCTACTGGGGGCCAGCACAGCATTGGAGCGGTTCGTGCCACTCCAGCTGCCGATCCCGGCGCGAACTGTGCGCCGCGGGGTCCGCTCATGTGCCGTTGCGCCGGCGCCAACGCACGCATGCGCAGTGGCCTCCTTCAACGTGCCGGCCCCGACGCAACATGGCGCAGGACTACAGGGACCGGCGCGTAGGAAAGGAGACCCCCAGCCACAGTGGCTGGCCCCCTTCCCCACCCCCCCCCTCCCCCACAGGCTGACACCTGACCCTTCAATGCCGAGGTCCCGCCGGCTCAGAGCAGGTTAGAACTGCGCTGGCAGGACCCGGCTCTTTTCTTACGGCGGCTCAACCCATTTGGGCTGGAGAATCGGGGGGCTGGCCACGTAGAGCGGCTCGCGACCGGTGCCGCGCCAACCACACCGGCGCCAGTGGCACCAATTCGGCGTGGCCTGTTCGCGGGGATTCTCTGGCCCGGCTAGGGCTGGGAGAATCACGCCCAATTTCTCTTTCACAAAACCATATTGATTCTGAATGTTTACCTTGAACTAATCCAAGTTCCCGGCTTTAACTTCTTTAATAATAGCTACTGACCTTTTCCCGTTGACAAATGCTAAGCTCACTGGCCTATAGTTTTTCACTTTCTGGCTCCATTCCTTTTTGTACAATAGAGTGACATTTGCGATCTTCCAATCTAATGGGACCTTTCCCGAATCGAGGACGTTTTGGAAAATTCAAACTAATGCAACAACTACTTCACAAGACATTTCTTTTAATAATAATAATAACCTTTATCGTCACAAGTAGGCTTGCATTAACATTGCAATGAAGTTACTGTGAAAAGCCCCTAGTCGCCACATTCCAGAGCCTGTTCGGGTACACAGAGGGAGAATTCAGAAAACCCATGCAGACACGGGGAAAACGTGCAGACTCCACACAGACAGTGACCCAAGCCGGGAATCGAATCTGGGACCCTGGAGCTATGAAGCAATAGTGCTACCGTGCCAAGCCTAGGATGAAGTCCATCAGGAGCTGAGCTCTTATCAATCTGTAGTTCCAACGCTTTATCTCTGGTAACTGTAATTTTCCTGAGTTCCTCCCTTCCTTCCGTTTCCTGATTTATAGCTGCTTCTGGGATGTTACTTGTATCTTCTATATTGACGACTAATACAAAATGCCTGTTCAATTCTTCTTCCATCTCCTTGTTTTCCATTTTCAATTCTCCAGACTCACTTTCTATATGACCAATGTTCACTTTATTAACTCTTTACTTTTTTAAATATTTAGAAAAACTTTTACTATTTGTTTTAATATTTCTGGCTAGCTTTCTCTTGTTTTTCCCTCCGTATTTTTCTTTTAGTCATCCTTTGTTCGTTATATTCTGTCCAATCTCCTCATCTTCCACTTGTCTTTGCACAATTACAAACATTTTCTTTGAGTATGATTCTATCTTTAGCCTTTCTAGTTAACCACGGATCGTAGGTCTGTCTTTTGGGCTTCTTCTTAATTGTTAGAATGTATTTATTCTGTGCATTCTGAAATATCCCCTTAAATGTTTGCCACTGAATCTCTGTCAACCTATCCCTTAACCCAATTTTCCAATTCACTTTCGCTGGCTCAGCTTTCATGCCCTGATGCCTTGGTTTAAGTTTAAAATCATTGTCTCAGACCCATATTACTCTCCCTCAAACTGAATGTAAAATTCAATAATATTATGGTCACTACTATCTAGGGACACCTTCACTATGAGATCATTAATTGCTCTCATCTCGTTGCACAATACCAGGTCTAGTATAGTTCTGGTTGGCTCCAGTATATGAAAATGAAAATTGTTATTGTCATGAGTAGGCTTCAATTAAGTTACTGTGAAAAGCCCCTAGTCACCACATTCCAGCGCCTGTTCGGGGAGGCTGGTACGGGAATCGAACCGTGTTGCTGGTCTGCTTTAAAAGCCAGCGATTTAGCCCAGTGTGATAATATGATGTGTGACTCTATCCTGAAAACATTCAGTTAACTCCTCATCAAAGCTATCTTTGTCCATCTGACCCTTCCAGTCTATAGAATCTCCCATAATTATCACTGTACCTTTCTGGCAAACTCCAATTATTTCTTCCTTTATGCTCCATCCTACCATATGGTTACTGTCAGGCAGCCTGTTCATAGCTCCCACAAGTAACTTCTTGCCTTTACCATTTCTCATCTCTACCCAAACTATTTCCACATCTGGGTTCCCTGAACTTAGGTCCTCCCTCTGTATTGTGCTAATACCATTATTTTTTTTTTTTTTTTTATAAATTTAGTGTATCCAATTTTTTCCAATTAAGGGGCAATTTAGCCTGGCCAATCCACCTACCCTGCACATCTTTGGGTTGTGGGGGTGAAACCCACGCAAACACAGGGAGAATGTGCAAACTCCACACGGACTGTGACCCAGAGCCGGGATCGAACCTGGGACCTCGGCGCCGTGAGGCAACAGGGCTAACCCACTGCGCCACCGTGCTGCCCGCTAATACCATTATTAACTAACAGAGCCAACCCTCCAACTTTTCATCGCTTCCTGTCCTTCCGAAGTATCCTCTACACTTCAATGCCCAGGTCCTGAATCATGTCCTCCTGCAGCCATGTCTCCGTAATGTCTCTCAAATCATACTTACTTGTTGCTACGTGTGCTGTCAGCTCATCTGTTTTGTTACAAATGCTACATGCATTCAGATACAGAGGGCGCGATTCTCCGCAAATGCGGCGAGTCTTAAAGGCTGCCGTGAAACTGGCCGTGTTTCACGGCAGCCTCCGTGCCCCCTCCCAGGACCCGATTCTCCCCCCCGGGTGGGGCTAGCAGCGGGGCCCCGTGAAGCACAGCATCGCGGGCTTAGCGACCGTCGCTAAGTCCGCGCGCCAAGCGTCACGCCGGCTGACGTGAACGATGACGTCAGCCGCGCATGCGGAAGGCTCTCCCGCTATTCTCCGACCCGTCGTGGGCAGCGGAGGATTGCGCCCAGAGCTTTTCGTTTTATCCATTAATTTCTTTAATAACCTCTAATCTCACCTGTCGATTTATACTCTCTATTTGTACTCTCTATTTGTACTCTCTATCCCTTCCTGTCACGGTCTGTTTTTAATTTTCCTTAATGATATCTCTTTTGTCTTGTCTCTACTCTTTGATTTACCATGTCTTCCCAAATTTGATCCCTATTTCTCTACTTCCCTAGTTATATGGTTTGAAAGAACACTGGTCCCAACATGTTTATCGTGCAGACCATCCCAACAGTACAGTTCCCACTTTCCCTAGTACTGGTGTCGGTGCCTGTGCCCAGAACTCAATTATCCCACATCTTCGACCAACGCATTCCTATCTCCCCCCCCCCCCCCCCCCCCCAGTTTGATTTGTCCTATGCAAATTTGAACGTGGCTCAGGTAATAATCCAGAGATTATGACATTTGAGGTTCTGTTTCTTAATTTGGTGCTGAGCTCCTCATACTGACTAGACAAAACCTCTTCCTTTGCCCTGCCTATGTCGTTGGTACCGACATGGACCACGGTGACTATGTTCTCCTCTTCCCACTGCAAGTTCCTCTCCTGCTCTGAGCAATTGTCCCGAACCCAACATTGGGCAGGGAACACAAGTGTCTGGCCCTTTGCTGCACAGAACAGTGTCAATCCCTCTGACTATACTGCCCCCTACTTGCACTACATTCCTTTTTGCTCCCTCCACTTAAATGGCGTCCTGTACCACAATGCCGTGGTCAATTAGCTCATCCGACCTGCAGCCCTCGCTCTCATCCAAACAAGCGGAAAAAAATCTCAAACCTGTTGGACAATCGTAAAGGCTGAAGCGCCTGTACTCCTGCCCTCTGAGGCCCCTTATCTGCCTCCCTTGTCACACTCTTTGTCCTGTTCCTGACTATTGACCAAATCCAAAAACCCTCTCCAAAGAGGTGCGACTGCCTCTTGGTACAAAGAATCCAGTTAACCTTCTCCCTCCCTGATGCATTGCAATCTCTGTAGTTCAGCCTCCAGCTCAAACTTACTGCAGTTGCGTTTACCCAGGATCAAACTGGCATTCAGAGCTTTCTCATGCTGCCGCTGTGATGCATCACCAGTCCTGCCCTCCTTCATGTGCTCTAATTCATTATTTAATCCAATTATTTATTTTACTTTTGTTTTTATATATTTAATTAACCCATCCCCAGTTGCTATACAATTTTGAATCTCAAGAATGTAATAAACCTTTGTCACTTGCCAGGTACTCACCAAATATCTCACTTCTTCTCCTGTAAGACCACCTCTGAATGCTGAGGAAGATAGAAAAGACAAATACAAAAGAGCATCTCTTTCCCTAACTCCCTTTAATTATCCAACTCCCAGCACTCTATTCAAAATCACACTCGTGTGAAGCTGCACTAAGCTGGCTGGCTATACATGCTGCTGAGGCAGAAGTCAGCTGAGTGAGTTACACAGGAACTGGTTTGAGCTGCCATTAATTAGCTCAACCCAATTGCTCTTCCAGTGCAGGCTTTGTTAAAACCCTGCTTACGGCTGTGAACTTTAGAATTTAACTCTAGATTTCAGTTAAATTCCAACTGCCACTAAAATTTATAAGATTAAAGAAGCGAAAACTCCTTACTCACCCGCATCCAGTCCCAGCTCAAACTTGAGCTTCCTGGTGTGGTGAACCACTGTGTGCACCTGTATTAGGGGATGTATGGTAGGACCTGCACTACAGGTTCGCCGGTAGCCCCTGCTGGCTAGCTCCGCCCACAAGGAGCCGTATAAATATGCATGACCTCCTCCTGATCAGCCATTTCGCCAGCTGCAGCAGGAGGCCACGCATCTGACTGTAATAAAGCCACAGTTGTAACCAATCTGAGTCTTTCGTTCAATTGATTGTGCATCATCTGGGAGGCTTTTTATGCACCCATCAGCATTCAGTCTTTTCTCATGGTATAAGATTTAAAAATGTTGACATCCTGTCATTGGGCTTGAGACATCTGTATGCTACCAACTGCAAAATCTTTGCGTCTACACTTTGTTAGTCAAGCTCAGCAAAGAGTTGATAGGTTAGGGGAGGGTACATTGGGAGGGACAGAATCAGGTCACTTCTGATCACCAACCAATGACCTGCATATGGCTGTGGTGTGGGGATGAGGATCTGACTGGGCCCTCAGAGCAGTAGCAAGAACAATACAAAGCGGACGAAGGTACTCTCCAAGAAGACAATCCTGGAGCTAGAAATCTATAACTTATCAAATGACATCCAAAGGAATTTGCTCTGTTTTCGCTGAATAAAAAAATATAGAGTCAGAAATGGACACAAATGGAACTATGAATATTATAATAAACCTGATTGTATTAAGCCGCATATGCTGAAATTTTGTCGGGGCTACATTTATGGGGTATAGATCTGGTTGTAGGTATTGGGTGTACTTCTAGCAGTGATTTGTTGGGATTTGCCACTAAAGTCTCCTGAGACCAAGTCCGTCTGCCTATAGTGGCGTGCTACAGGTAGCACAGTGGCACACCGGTTAGCACTGCTGCCTCGGGTGACTGTCTGTGTGGTGTTTGCACATTCTCCCAGTGGCTGAGTGGATTTTCTTTGGGTGCTCCAGTTTCCTCTCACTAGGTGAGATTGTGCAGGCTAGGTGGATTGGTCATGAACAATGAACAGAGGTGTGGGGATAGGGCAAAGGAGTGGGCCGAGGTAGAGTGCTCTTTCAGAGGGCCGGTGCAGGCTCAATGGGCCGAATGGTTTCTTTCTGCATTGTAGGGATTCTATGGTACTAAACAATGGGCTTTATTTTCCTCCACACTCTTCATGAAAGTGATAGCATACAACCGGCGGTGCCTTTGAGTGACCGAGGTGCTCTTTAATTATTTTTATTTTACAACACTGTCATCACTCTGTTCCTCCACACTCGATTTATTCAATCCTTTATGTTTGCCCTTCATAAATTTGAGTTAGGCATCAGGGTTTCCCATGAGGCAGTAGAGAGTAGGAGGTTTATCAAAATTCACAACACACAAATCTCTAAAGACCTCCGTGTTATTGGTGCAATTTCTGAATTTTTACCAGTGCCCTTACAGCTGATTTGTATTTTTCTCACCTTGCACCTCAACAGGTCTTACACCCATAGAGCAATGTTTCCTCATTATATCATTCACTCTGGAACTGCACCTAATCACTGGAGACACTGAATAAAAACGTGTACTTCCTGCCATCTGGAACAATCTCTTTGAATCTTGACACCATCATAGCTCTCTTCCCTCAAAAACTTCTTGAAGTTTTACTGCTCGACGTCTGCCTGTATGAAAATGAAATGAAATGAAAATGAAAATCGCTTATTGTCACAAGTAGGCTTCAAATGAAGTTACTGTGAAAAGCCCCTAGTCGCCACATTCCGGCGCCTGTTCGGGGAGGCTGGTACGGGAATTGAACCGTGCTGCTGGCCTGCCTTGGTCTGTTTTAAAAGCCAGCGATTTAGCCCAGTGTGCTAAACCAGCCCTTGTAACCATCTTTCTTCCCACGCCTGCCGTCTCTTCACCATTTGGTGTTTTTCACAGCTACAGGGAGTTGTCTAAAAAGCTACGTGCTACCCAATCTATACTAAGGGGAGGCTATGGCATAGTGGTAATCCAGAGAGCCACCTACCAGCCAGCCTGCTTGGCTGACACGTGACTCCAAACCCACAGGATACGGTTGACTCTTAACTGCCATCAAAGCTTGGAAATGACCTCGCAAACCACTCAGTTCAATGGCAATTAGGGATGGGCAATAACTGCTGGCCCATATTCCATGCTCAGGAAGGGGTTTGTATGGCTGGAAGTTGCCACTATCTGTGCTTGCGACAGATACAATAGTCCTCTTCTGATCATTATTCAGTGACCCTTGCTGTAAATGTACGGCTTTGGTATGGTGTGGGGTGAGGACCTGAATGAGCCATTGGCTCTTTGGGAGAAGGAAGAAAGATAATTAACAAGTAAAATGGACAAGTTATATTTCCTGGTCTCAAAGAATTGTTTTTCCGTCCTGAAGTGAAAACTGCCTGGAGTTAATATTGTGTTGGGACATGACTCCAAATAATTGTGTAATAGCTACCAGTTATTTCAGAGACATTGCCAGTGGCGAACTTGGGTGATGACCAAGGGTGTGCACCAATTGCTGAAAGAAGCAGGAGAGGAAAATGCCTGAAAAGGGTTGTGATTAAGTGATGCCAACAGTGTTTTGATCAGACTACACCTTTGATACTGAGGGGGCTATTTCAGTCCCAGAGATGGTTTGAGACCGAGACATGTGACTGAGTCCAGGATCATGAGGAAAGACTAGAAGAACTTGAAAAGAGGGACTTAAGAGGGCACCTCACCCCAGTGGACTAACTAGTTATTACTGTAGAAAAGATACTGGACTACTACTTTGGAGATTCAAGGCAAAGGACAGAGGTTCAACCATTATTGGACGGATGTAAGACCAAAGTCCAAAGTTGTTCTCCAAATAACTGGGGATTAACACTTGGAATGGACTTCTGGTCGAGGTAGTGGAGAGACAAGCTTGAAAACTTTGTGTGGTGGTGTTGGGGTATGACGGTCTTTCAAGCTGGGTGAGATGGGATGTATCGAATGGCTTTCCTCATCTGTCTCTCCCTCCCTGCAATCTAATGAATGAGGTGGTTGGCCAGCATCGGATTGATGGGCCGAATGACCTCCTTTGGTTCCCCAGCGATTCTCTGGTCCACTGAAATTCTTTACATTGGCAGTGAAAGGGCAGGGGTTTGGGATTGAAAAGGGATTTATTCTACTGGAATTTGAAGGTGCCAAGAAATATGTCTTCATCATCACCTGCAATACACCAGAGTCAACATCACCTTTATCTTGAGAAAAGGTACTTCTATTTCCCCCCTCACATTTCAGATGTTAATATTTTCTTCTAAATATTGTCTTTAAGTATCAGTGGAGTGACACTTATTACTTGATAGCGTATGAAAGCTCAACAATGCTGGTATAAAACTCAGCTGTCCTTTAATGTGGTAAAATCATTCTATCCATGAATGGGTTAATGTCCTCCCTCAAAATAACAGTGGGAATACGTTCATCTTTCATATGGTAATGTCACACAAGATGGTCTCAGAGCACTAGCATTTAACATAGTTATGTCAAGAGCGTCTGTATTTGGCAGGGAACGCTGACATCTTGAGGGATACTGTGGAGAAAAACACAGCAATTCTTTTTTATGTTGCAATCCCTCTTGTCTGCTCCAATCATTTGGAGAAATGGTGATGGTTGCATGGATTGGAATGGATTTTCTTTAATAAAGTATGAAACGAGTCATCTATAATGATGTGAAACAGCGTTTAACGTATAGGGAGTGTTTCTGTGCTGGCTGGAAGCATCAAAGGTGAAGGTGGTGTCACTTTGATTCCGAGTAGGCACAGAGCTGAAAATTAAACAGTCCAGCAATTCAGCACAGATGGCCTGAAACTGGCCGTGCGAGTCCATTGTTCCTATCGTTTCAAAGAGGAATAAATGCTTCCAATTTGGCAGCGGGGAGATAAAATGCTCTGATATCATATGCATATTGGTAACGTGGGCACTGTGTTGTGTGTATGTATGTGTGTCCATCCATCCCTCGGTATGTTTGAAAAGAATGGCAGCAGTGTCATTGGCAAGGCCAATATTTATTTCCCATCTCTAATTGCCCTTCAACTGAATGGCTTGCTCAGCCATTTCAGAGGTTATTTAAGATTCAACAATCTCGAGTCACATGTAGGGCAGACCAGCTAAGGGTGGCAGATTTCCTTCCTGAAAGGGGTGCGACAATGGTTTCACATCGAATTCAAAATTCACCGTCTGCCGTGGTGGGACTTGAACCCAAGACCCCGGAGCATTAGCATGGGTCTCTGGGTTACCAGTCCAGCGACATTACCATCCCTCCCCACCCCCAAAGCAATAATTGCTTGCCTCTAAAGCAATAATGACTGCACACAAAAATAATTAATTAGCCGTGGAACTCTTAGGGGATGCCCAGAGGACCTGAAATGCATTATAAAAATGCAAGTTCTTTACTTTGGCAGATCGAGCTGCCTCCCTATGATACTCACAGGTGAATTGCAACGGAATTACGTTAACAGCGGGACAAAGGGGTCTTTAATTTGGTTTTGTTCCAGTTTATATGCCCTATTTATGTGCCGTTAACTCTCGAGTAGCAATTAATTAATGCATATTGCAAGTTTATCATTTGTGAATCAGCAATTAATGGCTTGCTTAAGGCATACATATTAAACCAGTCCCTGAACAATTAAAGTGGCCAATTTTGATCAACAGTCACTTGCAGCTCAGAATCGTGAATGGATTATTTTTCTTGGGTTGGCCTCACTTTTCGTTCTATATCCTGCTCGCCCCTCGCCTGTCTTGTGCACTAACCCTTGGAGGCCTTTACTTTCAGTGAAACAGGGGAATCAAACCTGGGACCCTGACGCTGTGAAGCCACGGTGCTATCCACTTGTGCTACCCTGCTGCCCACAAACTATAGTTTCCTTGGGGAAAAGAAGACGGAGGAAAAAGGATTCTATGAAAGGGAAAAGGGATTCTATGAAATGCAGCAACCAATTTGTATGCAGCACAGTCCCACAAATAGCAATGATCTGTTTCAGTGATGCAGGCTGCAGGATAAAGATTGACCAGGCCATTAAGGAGGACTCCCCAGCTCTTCCTCGAAACACTGCTTTCGTAGTCTTGGAGGAGTCCGGAAAGGAGTGTCAAAAAATGGTTTGTTTCCAAAAGGAAAGTATTTACAAGCAACAGTCAGAATCCCAGCCAGGACTCTGTCTCTCGGCTCCGACCTGGGCCGGCTTCTATGGCAATGAATTAATGAACCCATTGAGGGGCGGAGCTCAAACTCCACACGGATCACAGGGAGATTAATTGGGTCGTCCCTGTGGGTCTCTTGGGGGTTATAACAGTGTTATTCAAACTTTTTTTCCTGGGACCCATTTTTACCAACCGGCCAACCTTCACGACCCACGCCGGCCGACCTGCGCGACCTACGCCGGCCGACCTGCGCGACCCACCATTTTCTCTTACCTTGTTTGCTGCTGACAAAAATGGAGGAAATGGTTTTGGGTCCCTTTGGCCCTCGTACACGCTCCTCCAATGGAACCTGTTGGATGAAGGTGAAGCCTTCCGGTGTCGGAAAATATGGAGTCTCCATCTGTCCAAAGTTCTGATTTTTTTTCCTGTAAAACTTTTTCAAATAAACCCCCCCGAACTTGTAAAAAAATAAATAAAATGAGTAAAATAAATGAAAAAAATGAAACCCCCCCCCCCAAATTTGTAAAAATAAATGAATAAAATAAATTTAAAAAATGAATAAACCCCCATCTGGAACTTGTAAAAAAAATTAAATGAATAAAATAAATAAAATTAATGAAAAAAATAAAAATTAAATGAATAGAATAAATGAATAAAAACCACTACAGAACTTGTAAAACAAAAAGCTGCAACCGTTTAAAACAAATAGCGGCTGCACTCCGTATTCGTGCCCGATCATCGTGCGCACATGCACAGTGCGGCCAAATTTTTCTTAACATGTTCGTGGAATGCGCATGTGCGCCGATCATTCAACAAGAACATCACAAAACAACAGTCATTTGACCCATCGCATCTGCACCGACCCTCTGAAAGAGCACCCTACCTAGGACCAATCCCCCGCCAATCCACCAAAACTGCACACTTTAGGATTGTGGGAGGAAACCGGAGCACCCGAAGGAAACCCACCCAGACACGGGGAGAATGTGCAAACTCCACACAGACAGCCACCCGAGATCAGAATTGAACCTGGGTCCCTGGAGTTGTGAGGTGCCAATGCCACCCTAGAAAACAATACCTGAGAACCCCGGTACTAAGAGTAAATAAGCTAACTCTTACAGCGCAGTTTCAACTCTTCTCCAGACCCACATTGGAACAGGCAGCCACATTCATGGTATCCTTATCCTCACCATCAGGGAGACCTTGTTGGTTGTCACCTTCTAAATCACTGTAGATTCTGGAACAGTCCCAGAAGATTGGAGGGTGGCAAATGTAACCCTGCTGTTTAAAAAAGGACGGAGAGAGAAAACACAATTTCAGATCGGTTAGCCTACAACAGTAGTAGGGAAAATTCTGGAGTCTATTATAAAGTAACAGGAGACTTAGAAGATAGCAACAGGATTAGACAAATTCAACATGGATTTATGAAAGGGAAATTCAAGCCCACTGGAGTTGTCTTTGATGATGTGACTAGTAGAATAGATAAAGGAGAACCAGTAGATGTGGTGTATTTGGATTTTCAGAAAGTTTTTGATAAAGTCCCCCATATTGTGCAAACGTAAAGCACAGGAGTGAGAATTGGTGAGCTGACAGGAAACAGAGAGTAGGAATAAATGGGTCTTTTTCACTAGTGGGATAATGCTCGGAGTGCTTGGGCCCCAGCTGTTCACAATATACATCAGTAATTTGGATGAGTGAACCAAATGTAATTTTTGAAAGTTTGCTGATGACACAAAACTAGGTGGGAATGTGAGTGGTGAGGAGGATGTTAAGAGATTTCAAAACGATTTAGACAAGTTGAGTTATTGGGCAAATACATGATAGGTGCAGAATAACGTGGATGGGAACTTAGGAACAGGAGTAGGCCATTCAGCTCCTCGAGCCTGTCCCGTCATTTAATGAGATCATGGCTGATCTGTAGCCTAACTCCATATGGGTTATGTCCTTTGGTCCATATGAAGTTGTCCACTTTGGATGGAGAAACAGACTGGCAGGGGATTATTTAAGTGGTGATAGATTTGGAAATATTGCTTTGCAAAGGGACCTGGGTGTCCTTGTACACCAGTCACTGATAGCAAGCATACAGGCGAAGCAAGCAGCTAGGAAGGCAAATGGTATGTTGGCCTTCATTGCAAGAGTATTTGAGTTCAGGAGCAAGCATGTCTCACTGCAGCTATACTGGGCCTTGGTGAGACCACACCTGAAGTATTGTGCGCAGTTCTGGTCTCCTCACCTAGGAAAGGATATTCTTGCCATACAGGAAGTTCAGCAAAGGTTTACCAGATTTATTCCTGGGGTGGAGCACTGTCGTATGAGGAGCGATTGGGTCAACTGAGTTTAGAAGAATGAGAGGAGATCTTATTAAAACATTTAAAACTCTGACATGGCTGGACAGACTGGATGCAGGGATGATGCTTTCCTCTTGTTGGGGTTGTCTAGAACAAGGGGCCACAGTCTCAGGATACCGGCTAGGCCATTTAGGACCAAGATAGAACATAGAACGATACAGTGCAGTACAGGCCCTTCGGCCCTCGATGTTGCACCGACATGGAAAAAATCTAAAGGCCATCTAACCTACACTATGCCCTTATCATCCATATGCTTATCCAATAAATTTTTAAATGCCCTCAATGTTGGCGAGTTCACTACTGTTGCAGGTAGGGCATTCCACGGCCTCACCACTCTTTGCGTAAAAAACCCACCTCTGACCTCTGTCCTATATCTATTACCCCTCAATTTAAGGCTATGTCCCCTCGTGCTAGCCACCTCCATCCGCGGAAGAAGGCTCTCGCTGTCCACCCTATCTAACCCTCTGATCATTTTGTATGCCTCTATTAAGTCACCTCTTAACCTTCTTCTCTCTAACGAAAACAACCTCAAGTCCATCAGCCTTTCCTCATAAGATTTTCCCTCCATACCAGGCAACATCCTGGTAAATCTCCTCTGCACCCGTTCCAAAGCTTCCACGTCCTTCCTATAATGAGGCGACCAGAACTGTACGCAATACTCCAAATGCGGCCGTACTAGAGTTTTGTACAACTGCAACATGACCTCATGGCTCCGGAACTCAATCCCTCTACCAATAAAGGCCAACACACCATAGGCCTTCTTCACAACCCTATCAACCTGGGTGGCAACTTTCAGGGATCTATGTACATGGACACCGAGATCCCTCTGCTCATCCACACTACCAAGAATTTTACCATTAGCCAAATATTCCGCATTTCTGTTATTCTTTCCAAAGTGAATCACCTCACACTTCTCCACATTAAACTCCATTTGCCACCTCTCAGCCCAGCTCTGCAGCCTATCTATGTCCCTCTGTAACCTGCAACATCCTTCCGCACTGTCTACAACTCCACCGACTTTAGTGTCGTCTGCAAATTTACTCACCCATCCTTCTGCGCCCTCCTCTAGGTCATTTATAAAAATGACAAACAGCAACGGCCCCAGAACAGATCCTTGTGGTACGCCACTCGTAACTGAACTCCATTCTGAACATTTCCCAACAACTACCACTCTCTGTCTTCTTTCAATTAGCCAATTTCTGATCCACATCTCTAAATCACCCTCAATCCCCAGCCTCCGTATTTTCTGCAATAGACGACCGTGGGGAACCTTATCAAACGCTTTACTGAAATCCATATACACCACATCAACTGCTCTACCCTCGTCTACCTGTTCAGTCACCTTCTCAAAGAACTCGATAAGGTTTGTGAGGCATGACCTACCCTTCACAAAACCATGCTGACTGTCCCTAATCATATTATTCCTATCTAGATGATTATAAATCGTATCTTTTATAATCCTCTCCAAGACTTTACCCACCACAGACGTTAGGCTCACCGGCCTATAGTTACCGGGGTTATCTCTACTCCCCTTCTTGAACAAAGGGACCACATTTGCTATCCTCCAGTCCTCTGGCACTATTCCTGTAGCCAATGATGACCTAAAAATCAAAGCCAAAGGCTCAGCAATCTCTTCCCTGGCTTCCCAGAGAATCCTAGGATAAATCCCATCCGGCCCCGGGGACTTATCTATTTTCACCTTGTCCAGAATTGCCAACACTTCTTCCCTACGCACCTCAATGCCATCTATTCTAATAGCCTGGGTCTCAGCATTCTCCTCCACAATATTATCTTTTTCTTGAGTGAATACTGACGAAAAGTATTCATTTAGTATCTCGCTTATCTCCTCAGCCTCCACACACAACTTCCCACCACTGTCCTTGACTGGCCCTACTCTTACCCTAGTCATTCTTTTATTCCTGACATACCTATAGAAAGCTTTTGGGTTTTCCTTGATCCTACCTGCCAAAGACTTCTCATGTCCCCTCCTTGCTCGTCTCAGCTCTCTCTTTAGATCCTTCCTCGCTTTCTTGTAAATATCAAGCGCCCCAACTGAAACTTCACGCCTCATCTTTACATAGGCCTCCTTCTTCCTCTTAACAAGAGATTCCACTTCTTTGGTAAACCACGGTTCCCTCGCTCGACCCCTTCCTCCCTGCCTGACTGGTACGTACTTATCAAGAACATGCAATAGCTGTTCCTTGAACAAACTCCACATATCCAGTGTGCCCAACCCTTGCAGCCTACTTCTCCAACCAACACATCCTAAGTCATGTCTAATGGCATCATAATTGCCCTTCCCCCAGCTATAACTCTTGCCCTGCGGGGTATACTTATCCCTTTCCATCACTAACGTAAAGGTCACCGAATTGTGGTCACTGTTTCCAAAGTGCTCACCTACCTCCAGATCTAACACCTGGCCTGGTTCATTACCCAAAACCAAATCCAATGTGGCCTCGCCTCTTGTTGGCCTGTCAACATATTGTGTCAGGAAACCCTCCTGCACACATTGTACAAAGAATGACCCATCTAATGTACTCGAACTATATCTTTTCCAGTCAATATTTGGAAAGTTAAAGTCTCCCATAACAACTACCCTGTTACTTTCGCTCTTTTCCAGAATCATCTTCGCCATCCTTTCCTCTACATCCCTAGAACTATTAGGTGGCCTATAGAAAACTCCCAACAGGGTGACCTCTCCTTTCCTGTTTCTAACCTCAGCCCATACTACCTCAGAAGAAGAGTCCCCATCTAGCATCCTTTCCGCCACCGTAATACTGTCCTTGACTAGCAGCGCCACACCTCCCCCTCTTTTGCCCCCTTCTCTGAACTTACTAAAACACCTAAACCCCGGAACCTGCAACAACCATTCCTGTCCCTGCTCTATCCATGTCTCTGAAATGGCCACAACATCGAAGTCCCAGGTACCAACCCATGCTGCCAGTTCCCCTACCTTATTTCGTATACTCCTGGCATTGAAGTAGACACACTTCAAACCACCTACCTGAACACTGGCACCCTCCTGCGAAGTCAAATCTGTGCTCCTGACCTCTATACTCTCAATCTCCCGTACCCTAAAACTACAATCCAGGTTCCCATGCCCCTGCTGAATTAGTTTAAACCCCCCCAAAGAGCACTAACAAATCTCCCCCCCAGGATATTGGTGCCCCTCAGGTTCAGATGTAGACCATCCTGTCTATAGAGGTCCCACCTTCCCCAGAAAGAGCCCCAGTTATCCAGAAATCTGAATCCCTCCCGCCTGCACCATCCCTGTAGCCACGTGTTTAATTGCTCTCTCTCCCTATTCCTCATCTCACTATCACGTGGCACGGGCAACAACCCAGAGATAACAACTCTGTTTGTTCTCGCTCTGAGCTTCCATCCTAGCTCCCTAAAGGCCTGCCTGACATCCTTGTCCCCTTTCCTACCTATGTCGTTAGTGCCAATGTGGACTACGACTTGGGGCTGCTCCCCCTCCCCCTTAAGGACCCGGAAAACACGATCCGAGACATCACGTACCCTTGCACCTGGGAGGCAACATACCAAACGTGAGTCTCTGTCGCTCCCACAAAATCTCCTATCTGTGCCCCTGACTATTGAGTCCCCAATTACTAATGTTCTACTCCTTTCCCCCCTTCCCTTCTGAGCAACAGGGACAGACTCCGTGCCAGAGGCCCGTACCCCATGGCTTACCCCTGGTAAGTCGTCCCCCCCACAAGTATCCAAAACGGTATACTTGTTACTCAGGGGAACGACCGCAGGGGGTCCCTGCACTGACTGCTTCTTCCCAGTCCCTCTTACAGTTACCCATCTATCTCCAGTCTTTGGTGTAACTATTTCCCTGAAGCTCCTATCTATGACCCCCTCTGCCTCCCGAATGATCCGAAGTTCATCCAGCTCAAGCTCCAGGTCCCTAACACGGTTTTTGAGGAGCTGGAGTTGGGTGCACTTCCCACAGATGAAATCAGCAGGGACACTGACGGCGTCCCTCACCTCAAACATTCTGCAGGAGGAGCATTGTACTGCCTTCCCTGACATCACCTCTAGATTTAAAAAATAACAAGAAAAAGAAAAAGAAAGGAAGAGCTTACCTGATATTACCTCAAACCCTGCTCCCGCTCAAAGGTAAGCAAATTTAAAGGCACTCACTCACCTTCACGACAGGCCCCTGCTCCCGCTTCCCAACCACCGTGGGGTGGGGGGGTTGGTTAGAGGAGGAGGTAGGGTGGGAAACACTCACGAAGTGTTTCGGGTTTAACTGTCACTTGCCAACAGCCTCTCCACAAACCACCTTCAACTTAGGCTGACCGCACTGCACGTATGCAAATTTCCCCAGAACAGCTGATCAGTAGCTCTGCTCTGCTGCCCTCTGCTGGATGATTGCCTTCACTCAAACTCCTCGGGTCCCCTTCGCAGATTCACCTTCAACTTAGGCTGACCGCACTGCACGTATGCAAATTTCCCCAGAACAGCTGATCAGTAGCTCTGCTCTGCTGCCCTCTGCTGGATGAGGAGAAACATCTTTACTCAGAGGGTGGTGTACCTGTGGAATTCTCTACCACAGAAGGTGGTGGAGGCCAAGTCTCTGAGTATATATAAGAAGGAACTGGATAGATTTCTAGACATTAAAGGCATCAAGGATTATGGGAGAGAGTGGGAGTGTGCCGTTGAGATAGAGGATCGGCCACGATCACATTCCAGACTTGAGGGGCTGAATGGCCCATTCCTATTTTCTATGTTTCGATATGGGAGAAGGGTGGGTCTGTAGTGTTAGGTCACAGCTCAGCCATGATCTCAGTGAATGGCAGAATGGGCTTGAGGGGCTGAATGACCTTATTCAGTTCCCACGTTCCTATGGGGTGAGCCTAATGCTATCGAGTCACTCTACTGACACATTGCTGTTCAAAAGGAGTAAGTTGGCCAATGCAAAACCACCTCTTTCTCCCCCCCCTCCCCCCACTCCTACAGCTCCCCTGTAGATCTTGAGGTAAAATGCTTTCATGTGGATCTCTTGACCGTGCTCAGATTTAGCCATATCAGGCATGTTCAAATGAGGTTTGAACACCGGACCCAACAATGAAAACATAACTACCTGTACTTCCTCTGCACTACCTCTGTAATCCAACTGGGCAATTCCTGCTCCATGCTCGGTATATTAGGGCTGATGGAGGGTTGTCACTACGTAGGCACTAGCCTTTTCAAACACTTGCGAAGAGTTTGCCAACAATCAGTCCAGCTGTAAATGAACAGTTCATCTGGCTGAACTACACGGTGTGTAAATCAAAAGGAGTTACAATTATATTCCTGTTCTCAGTCTCCAGTTGATTATTCAGTCATGACTTGCAAATTTAATCTGAATCCCCAGCAGCTCAGTCAGTAGTTGAGAGATACCAGGGCATTTACTGTCGAAAGCTTTATACCTCAAAGAGTCAACTAGTCTCTCGGGGAAAACTATACAGAGAGGGAAGACTAAGCAGCAACATTTAGACTAGTTCTCAATGTCGCTTGTTCGTAATTACTTTCCCTTTCCTTACCATGTATTTTTAGTACAATAAAACCCCGATGAATCGAATCCCAGGGGATCCACCCACAAATTGTGTTAAGCGGCGGTTTGTGTTAACCGAGGAGGCCGCATACAGATGAGTATGTCCTGATGTAACTCAACATGCCCTCCAGATGCAGTCTGTGTCAAAAACAACAGATTCAAATGTCAGATGAAAACACAGTAAACCAGTAAATGTGTGAACAATATTTTTTCAATTTGTTCACACCTTACAATGGCCTGACCTTGTAAAAGGCCAAGGTTTTACATTGAGCCATGTAGGGAGTTACCTTTGGAAAGGCTCGGTAATTTTTTTCCCGCTTAGTCTACTGAAAATGAAAATGAAAATCGCTTATTGTCACAAGTAGGCTTCAAATGAAGTTACTGTGAAAAGCCCCTAGTCGCAATATTCCGGCACCTGTTCGGGGAGGCTGGTACGGGAATTGAATCGTGCTGCTGGCCTGCCTTGATCGGCTTTAAAAAACAGCTATTTAGCCCAGTGTGCTAAACCAGCCCCTGTGTTTGGACCTGCGCGATACAGTCCACCATGTCGTCAATGCAGTCAAACATGATATGAGCTGACAAAGCTTTGACTTACACAGGGTACGAGGCAGGGATGCCCGCTGTCACCGCTGCTATTTGCGCTGGCTATAGAACCATTGACGATGGCTCTCAGGGGGTCAGCAGAGTGGCAGGGGATAATGAGGGGACAGAGGGAGCATCGGGTTTCGCTCTATGCCGATGACCTCTTGCTGTATGTTTTGGATCCGTTGGAGAGTATGGGAAGGATTATGGGCCTGTTGGGGAAGTTTGGAGGGTTCTCGGGATACAAACTGAATGTAGGGAAAAGTGAGGTATTCCCGGTGAATGAGCTGGCACAGCGGGCTAATTTAGGGGGGGATACCATTTCCGGTAGCGAGGGATAGGTTTAGGTACTTGGGGATTCAGGTAGCGAGGGAATGGACGGGGCTCCATAAGTGGAACTTAACCAAACTGGTGGAAGAGCCCAGGGAGGATCTTAAGAGGTGGGATACACTGAACTTAACATTGGTGGGGGGGTCCAAGTGGTGAAAATGAATATTCTGCTGAGGTTCTTGTTTATCTTTCAGACTCTCCCAATCTTTATACCAAAGGCCTTTTTTCGGAAAGTGGACACAATCATCTCTGACTTTGGATGGGCGGGGAAGGTGCCGAGGGTGGGGAGGACCCTGCTGCAGAGGCAGAGGCAGCAGGGGACATTGGCGTTGTCAAACTTGCTTCATTATTATTGGGCGGCGAATGTGGACAAGGTGCGGCGGTGGTGGGAAGGAGAAGAGGTAGAGTGGGTTAGGATGGAGGAGGAATTTTGTAAGGAGTCTAGTTTGAGGGCTATGGTGACGGCAGCATTGCCAATGGCTCTGAGGAGGTATTCAGGGAGCCCAGTGGTGCAGTCCACGGTGAAGGTATGGAATCAGCTGAGGAGGCATTTTAGGGTGGAAGGGATATCGGTGCCAACGCCGCTGTATGAGAATCATGGGTTTGAGCCGGTGGGGATGGATAGTGTATACAGGAGATGGAGGGAAGTGGGGCTGGTCAAGGTGAGGGATTTGTATTTGGAGGAAGGGTTCGCCAGTCTGGAGGAGCTAAGGGAGAGGGTAGAGCTGCCGAGGGGTAGTGAGTTCAGGTATCTACAGGTTAGGGATTTTGCACGTAAGGTCTGGAAGGGGTTCCCTAGATTGCCGGGATACACCTTGCTGGAGCGACTTATGCTTCCGGATGTGGAAAGGGAGGGAAGAATTGGGGATATATACAAGTGGCTGGGGGAGCAGGGAGGCGAGTGGGTGGTGAAGATCAAGGAGAAATGGGAAGCGGAGTTGGGAATGGAGATCAATTGGGGAGTATGGAGTGAGGTACTGCGAAGGGTAAATGGGACCTCCTCTTGTGCAAGGATGAAATGAAAAATGAAAATCGCTGATTGTCACAAGTAGGCTTCAATGAAGCCCCTCGTCGCTACATTCCGGCACCCGTTCAGGGAGGCTGGTACAGGAATTAAACCGTGCTGCTGGCCTGCCCTGGTCTGCTTTAAAAGCCAGCGATTTAGCCCAGTGTGCTAAAACAGCCCCTAATAGGGTTGAGCCTGATACAGTTTAAGGTGCTGCACAGGGTGCACATGACTCTGGCGAGAATGAGTGGGTTCTTTCAGGGGGTAGCAGATGAGTGTGAGAGGTCTGGACGGGGGCCAGCGAATCATGCGCCCATGTTTTGGGGTTGTGAAAAATTGGGAAGATTCTGGGCGGGAGTGTTTGCGATCTTAGCCAGGATAGTGAAGGAGGGAGTGGACCCCGGACCCTTTGGTGGTGATATTTGGGGTTTCAGAGAAGTCGGAGCTCATGGGGAGGAGGAAGGCCGATGTCTTGGCCTTCACCTCTCTGATTGCATGGTGATGAATGTTGCTGGCGTGGCGGTCGGCATCGCCACCGGGTGTAGCAGCATGGTTGGGTGACGTGTATGACTTCCTGCAGTTAGAGAAGATAAAGTATGGGTTAAGGGGTTCAGCAGGGGAGTTTGAGAAAAGGTGGAGGATGTTTGTGACTGTGTTTAAGTAGCTGTTCATTGCTGGGGGGAGGTGGGGCGGGGGGGGGGGGGGGGGCAGGGCGGGGGGGGGGGGGGTGATGGGGAGGGGGGGTGAAAAAGGAGAAAAATCTGTACAAACTGTATAGTTGATTGTTGGGAAGAATGTTTCCCGAGGTGTTTATTTGCTGTAACCTACTAAGTTTTAATAAAACGCGTTTTTAAAAAAATGCAGTCAAACATGTACGTAGTGTTTCTGTGCCACAGTGCAAAGTCCTGGACTGTTTCAAAGGCCTTTGTAACACCGATTAAGGAAATAGGAGGGTGGGGGGCGGGGGAGGGACTGCGGGGGGAGGGGGGGGGGGGAGGGAAGGGAGGGGTGGTATGGAGCTGGAAAGGGAGGTCTTTCAGAATCTTCAGGGTCATTAACCTCCTCAGGCTGCGCGGTTGAAGAACGCAGTGCATCTAGGATTGCCTCAACTGTCAGTTCTATCTTGTATCATACGGCATCTTCCACCTCCACATACATTTCCATGATTGCCTCTTGCTGGAATTTCTATGCCATCATCCTGCAGCCGAACGAAAAGTGCCTCACCAACAGGGTGATTGGCTTGGCTTCACCTCGCTCGTCTTCGTTCTTGACGTTTTGTGTACCCTGAACCTTGAACCCAGCATGGTGGGAGCAGATGGCAATTGTGGCTTCCGTCACCATCAACTTGATGCTCTTGAGGTCAGCAACATTAGGGTGTGTGGTCAGTTGTCTGTTACGATGAGAATCTTCCTTTTCTTCCACTAATACCTTTTCATCTAATTTTCAGATCCCCACCTCAAAATGACTGGAGGCTATCCAGGCAGTTTTGTTAGTCTTGCACTGTGTGGGTAGTGTCTAGACATCCTCCAAGCAACATTGATAATTGGGACTTTCTTTTCACAAGAAGTGGCAGCTTTTCAGTGCCATCCATGTTGGTGCAGACCATAGCAGTGGCACATTCCTTGTTTTGCTTTCCACCATTGATGTCTGACAACAGGTGGCAGAACAATCCAGTTTCATCTGGGTTAAAACTATTCATGGTGCATACTTGCTCAAGACTTGGAGCCAGTCATCTGTCATTGCTGCGTTCATCGCCGCACCCTTACCACATGGAAGATGATGCAATACCTTGTGCTGAATTAATCCAGCCAACCGTCTCTGTAGATGAACCCCATGTGGCTCCTTCTCTGCTGGGGCAATTCCCCTTTCCTGCAGGATTGGACATTCTCTGCTCAGACTGCGTCGAAGCAGATTATTAGAGCTTCTTCAACGTCGGGATAGGCAGCTGTTCTCATCTTCTTCCTTTCTGGAGAGAAGACCTGCTTGTTGAAGCTCTCCCTTTGTGTTTCATATTGGTTGACAAACTGGATGGTGGAATTGCTCACTCTTTTGTGATGTTTGCTTTCCGCTTTGTGCCACAGTTTTCCACTTGCTATATCAACTTCACTTTCTGTCCGATCGACAACCTTTTTCGTTTTCTTGCAGCTTTACCATACTCAGAGGCTTTGCACATCTTATCACAGGGATACCTCAAGGTCAAATGGTAACTTGCCCACTGCTCCATGATTTTATGCTCTTGTGTGGTCCAATTCCACTCTGATTGAACTGCGCAGTCATTTGACAAGGGGTCAGATATGTCCAGCTAATCTGGATTTACCAGTGCAGAGGCTCAGTTCATCCTCGGCATTGGTCTATAGGAGTTTCTCTTCTGCTTTGGGAATAGTTGATGACTTTGACATAACCGAATTTAGTTTAATCCGGGTTTGACTCATTGCAATTTCGCTGTTGTTTCAAAGCTGGGTTCTGTGCTGTTGGAAAATGATCATCTATTGGCATTTTCCCAAACTAATTTCAGGACCAAAACAGAAAGTGATGAGACAGAAGTGATTGAGTTTAAAGGTGAAAGTGGAACTGTTCCTTCAGGCACCACTTCGAACCAAGGTAAACATCAAAGTCATTTTATTACAATAGCATGATTCCCAAGATAAAATAATTATAAATTCTTGCATCTGCATGCACTTCCCGGCAGTCAGCATGCAACTATTTTCTCTTGTTGTGCATATTTCTGCCATGATTAAACTTACCTATTTATTTTACTGGTTTAGTCCACCATTCTGTAGGGATAGGTTGTGGACTCTACATCGCCACCTGCCTTGGAGGTACTATATTGCAGTCTTTGTCTCCTCCCAATTCACACCTGTGGCGGGATTCTCCTAGCCCTGAGCTGGGCTGGAGAATCCCCGCGACCGGGCCACGCCGCCCCAACGCCGGCACGCCATTCTCCGCAGAGCAGAGAATCGGCACATTGGCGCCGGCGTGTTTGGCGCTGTGCCAGTTGTGGGCCGCGCTACGCAGCCGGTCTGCTGAGCGGCCGCGGTTAAAATGCTGAGTCCTGCCGGTACCGTCCACACCTGCTCTCAGCCAGTGGGAACTCTGCGTGGAAGGATCGGGTGGCGGTCTGTGTGGGAGGGGTGGGGGGAGGGGGGGGGCTCTGACCCCGGGGGGGGGGGGGGGGCTCCGATGCGGCCTAGCCCACGATCATGGCCCACCGATCAGCGGACCAGCCTCTCTGTCCCCCAGCCTCTTTTCCTACGCCACCAGCCCCTGTACTCATGCGCCATGTTGCGTCGGGGTGTTGAAGGAGGCGACTGCGCATGCGCGCGTTGGGGCCACTGTGCATGTGCAGATCCCGTGGTGCACAGTTTGCGTCGGGATCGGCAGCTGGAGCGGCGCGAACAGCTCCAGCGCCATGCTGGCCCCCTGTCGGGGCCAGAATTACTTCTGGCAGTGGCCTGTTTATGACGACGTGGACACTCTGCCGCGGGATGGGAGAATCCCGCCCGAGGTCATTCGTTCCTCCATTTGACCAGATTCGACTCAGAAACCATAATCTCACTTCAAGCTCCCACTGTATCTGTGATTCTACATCACCAAGAGTCAAGAAGCCCCCCCCCAACTTCAATCCTTAAATCCCAGGCCTTGACTGAATATTCTCCAATACTAATAAGATAACCCCGAACACCATTTCCACATTCAATGCATCCTCTTAATATTGGCATTAAGAATCCCTTCCCTTTTCACTCTCACTCCAGATTCCTCTTCCTCAGATTGTTGCCATACTCCCAACATTGATCTCCCACTTTTTTCAGACCATGCTATCCTCTTCCAGTAGTTTCAAATACCACTGCCATGCCCAAAGCTCCCACATTCCACAATGCCCTTACTAATTCCCAAAGACACTGGCATCCTTTTGATACCATGCATTACAAATCACCGGGTCCACCCTCCCCCCATTACCAACCCATATGTCAATTGTGGGCAAACTCTCGGAATCCTTAATTTGAGATACAACTAGTGAGTATCTGGAAGTGTGTGGATTTGCCAAGGACCTTTGGAGACAGTACAGGGTCACCTTTGTTCTTAAAAGATTATAAGGCGTTGGAGCGGAAGTAGGCCATTCGGCCCATTGAGTCTGCTTTGCTATTCAATGAGATCATAATGCAGCTGATGTGATAATCCTCGACTCCACTTTCCTGCCTTATCCCCATAGCCCTTGATTCCCTTACTGATTAAAAATCTGTCAGTCACAGCCTTGAACATACATACATGTTCTTAGCATGCACAACACGAATGAAACTGAGCTACAATGAATGTACAACACTGAAAGAGGGCATTTTGCCGAACATGTTCATTTTTATTTTAAAAAAAAACTAAATTTAGAGTACCCAATTCATTTTTTCCAATTAAGGGGCAATTTAGTGTGGCCAATCCACCAATCCTGCACATCTTTGGGTTGTGGGAGCGAAACCCACGCAAACACGGGGAGAATGTGCAAACTCCACACGGATAGTGACCCAGAGCTGGGATCGAATCTGGGACCTCGGTGCCGTGAAGCAGCAATGCTAACCACAGCGCCATCGTGCTGCCCTTATGCCTGTTTTTTATATTCCGTATAACCCGTTCCCACCCAACTTCATTAACACTTTCAAACTCTCCAATTTCTTTCTCTCTCACAATGAGCCGGTGGTGGTGTGTCACAGTTCATTCAGGGAGTCTGATTTGCTATGGCACCATGTTTTATGCGCATGTTGTCATCCAGGGCTATGGATAGTGATGGTAAAGACTCCAATATTCTGTCAATCACACAGTTGCCCAGGAATCTGCCTGCCAGTGGAGGGTGTTGGAATGATTTGCAGGGTGATAATTAACCTGTTGGGCTGCATCATGGAAGCACCTTCACTGGGGACTCAGATCTGGGCCGGGATTCTCCGGCCGTTCGCTAACAGCGAGATTCTCTGATCCTGCCGGCAGTGCACCCCGACCAGCGGGCTTCCCGGTGTGGAGCGGCTTCAGTGGGAATTTCCATTGACAGCGGCGGAAACAGAATCCTGCCGGCAGCAAACGGTTGTCGCCTCTCGCTGCTGGGAAACACGCAGCGTGGGAGCCTGGAGAATCCTGCTCCAGGTTTCTGGCTCAGAGGCAGCATTTCAACCCACTGTACCACAAAACCTCCTCTGTACTTATCTACCTTTTCTGTAAATGCACCTGGGTCATTTGCCTGACCAATTTCTGGTGGTGGCATGTTCCACATTCTAAGCCCTCTCAGAATTTCGACATTTCTCATCTTTAGGACTTTTTTTCCCCCAATTTTTAAAAATTATATTTTTTTGTCAATGCCCCCCCTCTCCCCCGGGTTGCTGCTGCTGCTGCTGACCCAGTACTCTATCGCTGAGCCAGAAAGTCGAGGAAAGGTTGCCACCGCCTAAAGAACCCTTGTACCAACCCTCTCAGGGCGAATTTGACCTTCTCCAGCTTAATAAATCCCGCCATGTCATTGATCCAGGTCTCCACGCTTGGGGGTCTCGCATCCTTCCACTGCAGCAAGATCCTTCGCCGGGCTACTAGGGACACAAAGGCCAGGACACCGGCCTCTCTCGCCTCCTGCACTCCCGGCTCCACCCCAACCCCAAAGATCGCGAGTCCCCAGCCTGGCTTGACCCTGGATCCTACCACCCTCGACACCGTCCTCGCCACCCCCTTCCAGAACTCCTCCAGTGCCGGGCATGCCCAGAACATATGGGCATGGTTCGCTGGACTCTCCGAACACCTGACACACCTGTCTTTGCCCCCAAAGAACCTACTCAACCTAGACCCGGACATGTGGTCCCGGTGCAGCACCTTGAATTGGATGAGGCTAAGCCGCGCACATGAGGAGGAAGAGTTAACCCTCTCCAGGGCATCAGCCCATGTCCCATCTTTGATCTGTTCCCCCAGTTCCCCCTCCCACTTAGCCTTTAGCTCCCCTACTGACGCCCCCTCCACCTCCTGCAATACCTTGTAGATATCAGATATCTTCCCCTCCCCGATCCAGACCCCCGAAAGCACCCTGTCCTACACCCCCCTAGCGGGAAGCAAAGGGAATCCCTCCACCTGCCGCCTAGAAAATGCCTTTACCTGCAGATACCTGAACATGTTCCCCGGGGGAGCTCAAATTTCTCCTCCAACTCCCCCAGGCTCGCAAACCTCCCATCAGTGAACAGGTCCCTCAGCTGTCTGATGCCCGCTCTGTGCCAACCCTGGAACTCCCCATCAATGTTCCCCGGGACGAACCGATGGTTCCCCCTTAGCGGAGCCTCCATCGAGCCCCCCACCTCCCCCCTATGTCGCCTCCACTGCCCCCAAATCTTGAGGGTAGCCGCCACCACCGGACTCTTGGTATACCTCGTGGGAGGGAGCGGCCACGGCGCCGTTACCAGGGCCCCCAGGCTTGTATCTCCACAGGACACCCTCTCCATCCGTTTCCATGCTGCCCCCTCCCCCTCCATTACCCACTTGTGCACCATCGACACATTGGTCGCCCAATAATACCCCGAGAGATTGGGTAGCGCCAGCCCCCCACCATCTCTACCCCGCTCCAAGAAGACCCTCTTCACCCTCGGGGTCCCATACGCTCAAACAAAGCTCATGATGCTGCTAGTCACCCTCCTAAAAAAGGCCATAGGGATAAAGATGGGCAAACACTAAAAAAGGAACAAGAACCTCGGGAGCACTGTCATTTTGACGGATTGCCCGCTACCCGCCAGCGATAGCGGCACCATGTCCCACCTTTTAAATTCCTCCTCCATCTGCTCCACAAGCCTGGTAAAATTAAGCTTGTGGAGAGTCCCCCAACTCCTGGCCACCTGCACCCCCAGGTATCTGAAACTCTTCACTGCCCTCTTAAACGGGAGCCTCCCAATTCCTTCCTCCTGATCACCCGGGTGCACTACAAATACTTCGCTCTTGCCCAGATTCAGCTTATAGCCTGAGAAGCTCCCAAACTCATCCAACAGCTCCATCACCCCCGGCATTCCCCCCTCTGGGTCCACCACATACAGCAGCAGGTCGTCCGCATACAGCGATACCCGATGTTCCTCCCCACCCCGCACCAGACCCCTCCACCTCCCCGACTCCCTCAACGCCAAAGCCAGAGGTTCAATCGCCAGTGGAAAAAGCAAGGGGGACAGGGGGCACCCCTGCCTGGTCCCACGGTAGAGCCTGAAGTACTCTGATCTCCTTCCATTAGTAACTACACTCGCCATCGGGTCCTCATAAAGCAACCTCACTCATTTGATGAACCCCTCCCCAAATCCAAACCGCTCCAGCACCTCCCAAAGGTACCCCCACTCAACTCTATCAAACGCCTTTTCTGCATCTAGCGCCATCACTATCTCCGCCTCCCCCTCCACTGCCGGCATCATAATAACATTTAACAATCTCCGCACATTCATGTTAAGCTGTCTTCCCTTGACAAATCCTGTCTGATCCCGCTTCAGGATCAAAGAAATCAGCGCCCGTGACATCGTCGGGGGCAAAGCCCCCCCCCCTCCCATGCCTCATTGAAGGTTCGCACCAACAGGGGGCCCACCAGGTCCACATACTTTTTATAAAATTCCACCGGGAACCCATCCGGCCCCGGCGCCTTTCCTGACTGCATTTGACCAATCCCCCTGACTAGTTCCTCCAACTCAATCGGCGCCCCCAGCCCCTCCACCAGCTCCTCCTGCACCTTTGGGAAACGTAGCCTGTTCATGAAGCTCTCCACCCCCCCCCCCCCCCCCCCCCCCTCCCCACCCAAACCAGTGGCTGACCGGTACAGTTCCTCGTCAAAGTCCCTAAAGACCCCGTTCACCTCTGCCCCCTTCCGCACCACATTCCCACCCTTATCCGTCACTCCACCAATTTCCCTAGCTGCATCTGTCCTGCGGAGCTGATGAGCCAGCATCCTGCTCACCTTCTCCCCATACTCATAAACCGCGCCTTGCACCTTCCTCCACTGTGTCTCCGCCTTTCTGGTGGTCAGCAAGTCGAACTTGGCCTGCAAGCTGCGCCGTTCCCCCAGCAATCCCTCCTCCTGGGCCTCCGCGTACCTCCTATCCACATCCAGGAGCTCCCCCACCAGTCTCTCCATCTCCCTCCTCTCCCTCCTTTCCCTATGGGCCCGGATGGAAATCAGCTCCCCCCGGATCACTGCCTTCAGAGCCTCCCAAACCATCCCCACCCGGACCTCCCCCGTGTCGTTGGTCTCAAGATACCCTTAATACTTCCCCGGACCCTCCTACACGCCTCATCAGCCAGCAACCCCACGTCCAGACGCCACAGCGGGCGCTGGTCCCGCGCCTCCCCCATCTCCAGATCGACTCAGTGCGGAGCATGGTCTGAAATTGCTATGGCCGAATACTCGGCATCCTGCACCTTCGGGATCAATCCCCTGCTCAGGACGAAAAAATCTATTCGGGAGTAAACCCTATGCACATGGGAGAAAAAGGAATACTCCCGCGCCCTCGGCCTCCCAAACCTCCAGGGATCCACCCCTCCCACCTGGTCCATAAACCCCCTCAGCACCTTGGCCGCCGCCGGCCTCCTACCCGTCCTTGAACTGGACCGGTCTAGTGGGGGATCCAGCACCGTGTTAAAGTCTCCCCCCCATGATCAGGCCCCCTGCCTCCAGGTCCGGAATGCGGCCCAACATACGCCTCATAAAGCCAGCATCATCCCAATTCGGGGCATACACGTTTACCAGCACCACCTTCTCCCCCTGCAGCCTACCCTTCACCATAACAAATCTGCCCTCCTTGTCCGCCACCACCTCAGACGCCTCGAACGCCACCCTCGTCCCCACCAGAATCGCCACCCCCCCGGTTCTTCGCGTCTAATCCTGAGTGGAAAACCTGCCCCACCCACCCCTTCTTCAGACGAACCTGGTCCGCCACCTTCAAGTGGGTCTCCTGGAGCATAGCTACGTCCGCCTTCAGCCCCTTCAAATGAGAAAATACCCGAGACCACTTAACCGGCCCATTCAGCCCCCTCACGTTCCAGGTGATCAGCTGGATCAGAGGGCACCCCGCCCCCCTCTCCCGCCGACTAGCCATAGCTCATCGACTGCTCGCCTCAGGCCAGCACACCCCGCCCGACCCGTTCCCCATGACGATAACACCTCTCCTCTACCCCCCGGCCCACACCAGCTCCTTCCTGGCCATTCCAGCAGCAACCCGGTATTCCCCCCCCCCCCCCAGGCTAAGACCCCTCCTAGCCGCGACGCACCGTCCATGGTACTTCCGTGAGTCAGCTGACTTCTGCTGGGTCGGCAACTCCCGCCAAAACCCGGTCCCTCCCGACATGGGGTCATCCCCCCTCCTGCCACACCTCCTTGGCACCGCCTCAGCGCGGGAAAAAACCAGTAGAGGCCACGCCCCCACCGCCAGCTCCACCCCCCCTGCCCCGCAGCGCGGGAAACCAGAGGAAAGCCCGCGCTTTCACACTGCCCCACCCCACCTTTCTGACGCATCTCCCAAACTCCAGCTCCACCCCATCCCCCAGCCCCGTACAGAAGAAAAAAACAAACCCCCAACATTCCCCACATAACACAAAACCATACCCAAAAGAATCACCCGGAAACAGAGCAAGAACCAGCATAAAAAACACATGTCAAAATTACAAAAACAGCAACAGCAAAAACAGCAACGACCGTAGTACACAGGACCCCTCAGCCCCCAGACCCTAGTTCGAGTCCAGCTTCTCCGCCTGTACAAAGGCCCACGCCTCTTCCGGGGACTCGAAGTAGTAGTGCCGGTCCTTATATGTTACCCACAGACGCGCAGGCTGCAGCATTCCAAATTTGACCTGCTTGGCATGCAGCACCGCCTTCATCCGGTGCACCACTGCACTCCAGTCCTGGTAGATTCGCACTACCGAGTTCTCCCACTTGCTGCTCCTCTCCTTCTTGGCCCAGCTCAGCACACACTCCAGGTCACTGAACCGATGGGACCGCACCAGCACCACCCGCGGGGGTTCATTTGCCTTGGGCCTCCTGGCCAGCGATCTGTGAGCTCCCTCAAGCTCCAGGGGCAAATGGAAGGACCCCGCCCCATCAACGAATTCAGCATCGTGGCCACATAGGACAGAAGATCCGACCCCTCCAGCCCCTCCGCCAGTCCCAGGATCTTCAAATTCTTTCGCCTCGTGCGAAAGTCCAGCTCCTCCAAGCGGTCTTGCCACTTTTTGTGAAGTGCCTCGTGTATCTCCACCTTCCCCACGAGGACCACGGCCTCCTCCTCCCGATCAGTGGCCTGCCGCTACAACTCCTGAATGGCTGCCCCCTGGGCTGTCTGGGTCTCAAGCAGCTTGTTGGTAGTCGCATTCAGGGACTCCAGCAACTCAGCCTTCAGCTCCGCAAAACAGCGCAGAAGAGCAGCTTGCTGCTCCTGCGTCCACTTCCACCAATCCTCGGGTGCTCCGCCGGCCGCCATTTTGTCCTCCTTCCCTCGCTTTTTCTGGGGTGCTGCTGCAGCCTTTTCCTTTGCCCCACTCCGGGTGCGCACCATAAATTTCGGGGAATGTTCCTCCAAACACCTTCCCCCACCGGGAATCGTCAAAACAGCGGCGTTTGGTGCCCTAAAACAGGCCCGAAAGTCCTTTGATAGCGGGAGCTGCCGAACATGCGGCTTAGCTCCACATCACTGCAACCGGAAGTTCCCTTTAGGACTTATTGAAGGCGGTATTGGTGTTGGATAATGCCATTTTAAATAGGAAGGATATACTGGATATCTTTGGGTCTGAATTTATTTGCCTTGAGTTGGGGAACGGGGGGGGGGGGGGGGGGGCAGTGCAGCTGTCATGTTGTGTATAGCGAGGAGAACTTTGAGCAAGATTGTTCGCAAGCAGGATTTGAACTGAGGAATAGAGGTCCGGTTGGGGAATCAATACTGAGAGTTCATCAGTGAGCTATTATCACTGAGAGTGCGGAGGGAGGTTAGGGGAAATCTTTTTTAAGGTAAGAGTTGTTGAAGCATGGAACACTGTCATAGGATGAAGCAAAGACTATTGCACCTTTTGAGAGACAACTGGATAAGCATTTGAAACAGTAGAAGATAAAGGGCTCAAGCAGACAGCAGGCCAGTGAGATTAGTTTGGGATTGTTGTAGTAAAAAACAACATAAATAATGTGCTCAATGTCCTCTGTAGCTCTTCTCCCTTTATTGTTAATTTAGTGTATAAATCATCCAAACTTGATTGGTTTCAATTAGGTTGTTCACTCCTAGGCATCCATTACTCCATATATAATCTCCTCAATTAGATTCCAGTCTGCAACTCACTCCTGCTGTCTATTGTTCTTTAATTACTTACTTCTTTTCCCTTCTTTTTTTCCTTCCCTGGTGATTAGAAAAGTTGGTTAGAGGTCTGGCCTTCACTTGGCCCTGGGTGTCAGCAAAACTGGAGCAGCAGACGCTCTTTTGAATGTGTTGCTTTGGATTTGATCGGTGGGGTGATGTACCATCAATTGAACGCGAGACGAGTTGCTGTACAAAAGTATGGCTTTAATCAGCTAGATGTTAGCCCTGCGGTCGGTTACAGTATAAGGACAACCGCCGGGAGTACTGGGTACTGGAGGCGGGGTTAACACAGCCTCTTGACCAATCGGGGAGCCGTCACATGACTGGTCTCAACCAATCGGTCGAGAGGCACATGACCGACCAGGGCCAATGGTAAGCCGGTGTTCTGTACCAATGGCAGGCAGCTATGGCAATCATACCACCACATGGGGTAAGGGTGGGGTAGGTTGGAGATGTGATGGCGGATGTGCCTGTATCTGAGTGCCTTCTCCTGTTAGTGCCATCAGTATCTTGCTGTATATTGTCGGCAATAGAAGTAAGAAATATATGTGCCCTGGTGCCATGTAAGCTCTTCTGAAGGGCATTTAGGGATTGACAATCAATACTGGCCTTGCCAACCATGCTCACATCCCATTTAAAAATAAATTGCAAGACCTGTGGTGGACTCGGGTTTTAGACCCCAGACTAATTTCTTTTCACGCTCATCACGTTGTATCATTTTTGTTTCTGAAGCAGATGGTTTCAGGAGCTGATGTTTCTGTTTTCAAGCAGCTGTGCCCCCGGAATGAAGCCTGCAGTTTGATATTAATCTTTGTTTCATTTAGTTACGTGCTTCCCCGCGCTGTGGTTACCTGACGCTCCTCCCCAGCTGCTTGCTATAAATTCCTCCACATTTTGGGAAGGTTCCAAACTATTCAGTGACAAGCGTAGTGGAGGGAGATGAAAAGGAGAAGGTGGGTTATTGGAATAGAAAGAAAGAAGACACCTCTGGGTGTCCAACGAGCCTTTCGGATTGCTTTGAGATTTTTACATCAAAAGGAACTGGAATATTCATTTTATGCAGCCGATGAGAGCTTTCAAACCTTTCCATAGAATAGATGCAAAATGAATCTGCTCAACCCTCAGGCTCTGAAAAACACCTGCTCTGGATGAGTGGGGTGATTTCATTTCCCACACTGGCCATCCGCAGGCACCTGTTAGCGTGATTGCCAGTTAACTCCTGTATCATGCAGAACCTTTATGTGCCTGTTGGCTTATACGTTATCCAAAGCTAATTTCATTTCACATTGACACATGTTGTAGGGTATTGGATACTGTTCGATAGGTATAAATTAAGCCTTCATACTCTTAGGAAGGTTAAATTTGAATGTATTTACTACAAGAACAAAATACATTCAGACAGTAAAGGGTTCAAGATAAGAGCTGTCTCCATGCTGGCTTGTGCACAAGTCTCTGTCTAACACTAGACTGACCCCGAGGTGTGGGTCATGTATTCTCTTACATCTCTGTGTAGTATGTACTCTACTCAGTCCTACAGCACACGGTGGCACAGTGGATAGCACTGCCGCTTCACAGCGCCAGGGACCTGAGTTCAATTCCGGCCTTGGGTGACTGTCTGTGTGAAGTTTGCGGGGGTTTCCTCTGGGGGCTCCTATTCTTCCCACCGTCCAAAGGTGAGCAGGTTAGGTGGATTGGCCATGCTAAATCAGCCCTTCGCGTCCAACGGTTAGATGAGGTTACGTGGATAGGGTGGGGGAGTGGGTTTAGGTAGTCTGCTCTTTCAGAAGGTCGGCACAAACTCGGTGGACCAAATGGCCTCCTTCTGTGCTGCAGGGATTCTATGGATTAACCCTATATGTGCCAGATCTTTGTATTACAATACAAACAGGTGAGACTTCTTCACCTGTCAACAGGGTCTTTCTTGGTCTAAGTTCAGACCCCCAAACTGAAAGGGACTGTGTCCCAAACTAATCCAGAGGCAACAAACTATATACACGTTTAAATGTAAATTATCTTTCAGATGGTGAAGGAACTCTGACTTTATTCCTCTTTGGCACAGTAGCACAGTAGTTAGCACTGTTGCTTCATAGCGCCAAGGATCTGGGTTCAATTCCTGGCTTGGGTCACTGTCAGTGCAGAGTCTGCACGTTCTCCCCTTGTCTGCGTGGGTTTCCTCCGGGTGGTCCGGTTTCCTCCAACAAGCCACGAAAGACGTAGGCCGGGATTCTCCGATATCCCTGCCGGGTCGGAGAATGGGCAGGGGGCGGCGTGAATCCCGCCCCTGCCGGCCGCCGAATTCTCCGGCACCGGGGATTCGGCGGGGGTGGGAAATCGCGGCGCACCGGTTGCCGGCTGCTCGCAGCGGACTCCCGGCGATTCTCCGAACCGCGATGGCCCGAAGTCCCGCTGGTTCTTTGCCAGTCCCGCCGACGTAAATTAGACTAGGTCCCTTACCGGCGGGACCTGACGGTGCGGGCGGGCTCCGGGGTCTGGGGGGTGGGGGTGCAGGGCGATCTGGCCTCAGGGGATGCCCCTACGGTGGCCTGGCCCACGATCGGGTCCCACCGATCCGCGGGCGTGCCTGTGCTGTGGGGGCATTCTTTTCCTACGCGCCGGCCATGTCAGCCTCCGCGATGGACGACGCTTAGGTGAACCCCCCCTGCGCATGCGCGGGGATGACGTCAGCTGACGCTCTCGCACATGCACGGACCTGCGCCGGCTGGCGGAGTCCCTTTGGCCCGGCTGGCGCGCCGCCAAAGGCCTTCCACGACGGATGGCGGGGCACAAATCACTCCGGCGCTGGCCTAGCCCCCTCCCCACCTTTGGGGCGGGCCGACGACGGAGTGGTTCACGGCACTCCGTCCCGCCTGGGCCCCCCGCCCCGTTGGGTACGGGAGAATCACGCCAGTGCTGTTTGGTTAATTGGACATTCTGAATTCTTCCTCGGCGTAGCCGAACAGGCGCCGGAGTGTGGCGACTAGGGGCATTTCTCAGTAACTTCATGGCAGTGTTAATGTAAGCCTACATATATGACAATAATAAAGATTATTATTCTCATTGAAAAAATATCTAAAGTGTTTAAAACTTTGCCTGATTTATATAGAATTATAAATCTTTATATAAAAATCCTAGATCAAAGCTGTTAGAGAAGGACTCACCACTTCAGTACAAGACTGAAGGAGTGCTTCCAACAGTGCCAGAAACAGATGATCCAAACAATTATCACCTTGCTGGTTGTGGGACCTTGCCATGTACGAATTAACTCCTAAATCTTCCAGTAGTAAAATAATGACTAGCCTTTAAGAGTTCTTCATCAGCTGTGAGGCATCTTGGGAAGTCCCTGGCTGGGGGTCTCGATTCTACGTGATGAGACCTTGAATAAAACGAAGGGCTGAATCGCCTATTTCAGCTCCTACATCTTAGGATCTGTGGACTGTGCCAGCACTCACTCAGTATTGCACTGAAATGGCGGCCTAGATTTTGGGCTTGAAACCACATGCCTTTGACACAGAAGTGAGAATGCCCCCAAATGAGCTTACTTCTGGCCAGTGTACCAGTACCTTTAGGAATGCACAGGAATATGATCCACACCTTACACCATGTTAATGATAGAATTTTTTTTTTCATAGAATTTACAGTGCAGAATGAGGCCATTCGGCCCATCGAGTCTGCACCGGCTCCTGGAAAGAGCACCCTACCCAAGGTCAACACCTCCACCCTATCCCCATAACCCAGTAACCCCACCCAACACTAAGGGCAATTTTGGACACTAAGGGGCAATTTATCATGGCCAATCCACCTAACCTGCACATCTTTGAACTATGGGAGGAAACCGGAGCACCCGGAGGAAACCCACGCACACACAGGGAGGATGCGCAGACTCCGCACAGACAGTGACCCAAGCCAGAATCGAACCTGGGACCCTGGAGCTGTGAAGCAATTGTGCTATCCACAATGCTACCGTGCTGCCCATTAACTGACCATCTTGAAGAGTTCTGTAATTGGCCTCCATACCCAGGAACAAGGCAAGGGAAGTCAGCCAGGCATGCTGCGCCTGAATAGCACCGCTGAAATGTGCAAATGTAGACTTTGGATAAGGGCAGTGTTGGGTTCAACTGCAAAGGTGCCCCGCCAAGTCAAATAGCTTGCCTACACTTGCTATCTAGACTTGCATAGTCAGTGGCAGAGGAATAAAACAAGTGCACCAATATCTCCCCTGAAATAACTGCTCCAGGAAGAGGGGAAAAATCGAGGCTTTAAAGTGATCGAGTACCGGCCAGACAAAAATGCAAGTGCTCGAGCTGCCGATAGTGGATAGACAGCACAGAGGTAACAGAAAAAGAATGTGCATGATTCTCTTGGGCGGTGGTGTGGGGAATGTATGGGCCATGCAATAACAACAGCTTTGTTTTAGTTTCTTGTTCATTTTTCTTTCCATTAAGAAGAACTGAACCGGACAAAATAGAGCAATTTAGTTTTAATGCAGAACTGCGATATTGCTTTAGGTTGCTGCAGGGGAGATGGCATCTCTGGAATAAAAAAAAAATCCATTATGATAGTTACAGGTTTACATGGAACCCAGTTTTCCCCCGATATTTTATTTCTCCATAATGTTTTGACAATACACAATTATAGATTTCAGAGGGCGAGTCGCAACTCCATTTGTGGGGCCTATCCATGTTGATTCCAATCAGAAATGGGTGAGAGTGACTGCTGACAATTTGTCAATGGGTGGGACTGCCATGAGCTAGGATTTGACAATGGCCACAAGTTGACTTCCAAGATTTTGACTGGCCTGTTTGTTGAGAGGGGCCTCAATGTTGGTACAAAAGAAGAGTAGTAATGTGGGTTCACAAGCAGCGTTTAGGCATGACCCTGGAATTGGCAGAGGCTCTTGTTTTGGGGGCAGTATAGGAAAGTGGGGAGGAGAGCTGTGGCGATGAACAGGAATGAATAACAATGCAAAAGGTCTCTCCAAGGGAGAGTCAGTTTGATTTTCAATAAACATTGCACCATATATATCCCAATTCAATCTGATCTGTACACACATTGGTTAGAAAAAAAACTAACTGAAAATGTATAAATGTTTAATATCTCTGCCTCGCCAGCAGCAGGTTTCTCCATTCCCGTCACCTGCCAATGGGATTTCCCATTGTGGCCACACCATGCCGCCGGGAAACCTATGGGTGTGGGTGCACTACCAGCGCAACGGAGAATTCCACCAGCAGAGAAACGTGCTGCAGAAGTGTCTACAGATTGCAGTGATAGGCTGGTCGTGGCAACAGTCAGAGCCCGTTATTCAGTGTGTACAATTGCATGTTGTACAATAAAATTCAATACATTCGAGAAGGCAGTTTCTGCATTGCCAGCTCAAATGCACAGAGGAAATTGCGAGATTAAACATTTTGATACAATGCTGAGGAAGAAGGAACTTCATCTTTGTAGCGCCTTTCACAAATGTTTGAATTGTAGCCATTGTCGAAAGGTAGGGTAATATAGTAACCAATTTCCCCAGAACAAAAATTCCACGAACAGCAATAAGGGCCCAATATTCTGATTTTTAAAAAAGGCATTAATAAATATTGAGCAGTATATCAGGAACGACCCTTCAGTGCTTTGACATCGCACCGGAGGATTTTCTATGGCCGCCTGAGAGAGCGACGTGCACAAAGTGAAGCCTCCAGCCGTGCAGCACTCCCTCAGTACTGCACTGGAGCGCCAACCTTGGCCTGTTTGCTCAAGTGCCTATTGGAACAGGAGGCGAGTTGGGGCTTGATAACCTGACCTAGTTGTCCCAGTTTCCTGGTGTAAGGGACAGACAGTTACCAAAGTAATGTCTCGTGTGACACCCGCACATGCTGCTCCAATGCCTTCTCACCGCCTCCAAAACGGTCAGGATCATAGAATGTGAAAGTTTGGGTCCACATTGGGCATCTTCCCAGCTTGGTGGTGTAGCGGTAATGTCACTGGATTAGTAATCCAGAGGCCCAGGCTAATGCTCTGGGGACAGGGGTTCATACCCACCACAGCAGCTGATGGAATTTAAATTCAATTTATAAAAATGTGGAATTGAAGCTAGTCTCAGTAATGGTGACCATCTAACCATCGGCGATTGTCGTAAACACCCAACAACTCCTAATATCCTTTAGGGAAGGAAATCTGCTATCCTTACCTGCTCTGGCCTACATGTGGCTTCAGACCCAGAGCAATGTGGGAACTGCCTTCTGTAATGGCCTGGCAAGCCACTCAGCTCAAGAGTAATTAGCTGACCGTACCAATGACACCCACACCCTGTCAAAGAATAAAACAAGAAATTTGTCTTGGCGTCAGGTGTACCATTTTATGAATCACCAAAGGACATATATTTAAATGGAGAAAGACTGCAGAAAACTGCAGAACAGAGGGATTTGGGGGTCACCATGCATAAATCACAAAAAGCCAGCATGCAGGTTCAGCAGGTAATTGGGAAGGCAAATGGAATGTTGGCCTTTATTTCCAAAAGAGTTGAGTGTAAAAATAGGGAAGTCCTGCTAAAACTATACAACGCAATAATTGGACCACACCTGGAATGCTGCGAACAGTTTGGTCCCATTATCTAAGGAAAGATATACCGGCATTGGAGGCAATCCAGAGAAGGTTCACTAGGTTAATCCCAGTTATGGAGGGATTTTCTTATGAGGGGAGGTGAAGTAGGTTGGGCCTGTACTCATTGGAGTTTAGAAGAATGAGAAGCGACCATATTGAGACACAGAGGGCGTGCTTTACCGGTCGCGTCCTGTCGGAATTAGGGCAGGACGTGACCGGTAGATCCTGGGAGAGGTGTCTCCTGAAAGCCCCTCGAAGCCACGCGAAGGTGGCCGGCAGCAATAAACCAGCCGCCACTGGTATTTGCAGCCCCAGTTGACCTCTGATCCCTCCCCTGGCAAGCCAAGGAAATTTGATGCAAGATGTCTGCCACGCTTGTCAATAGTGACGACAGTTCATTTATTGGCTATTGAAGAGGACTGGGACAACGGGAAGACATGAGTGACACCATATAAATGCAGGTTTCCTTGATCAGTCGATGAATTCCATGACTTAACACTCCTCTTGTAATCTATGCCACAATCCTTGCTTAACTGCAAGGATGAATCAATGAAACAGACTGGGCGACAGCTGTACTGACACCGTTCTCAATGCTTGGTTGCTACTGAGAGCAGCTAATTCACTGCTCTGACCTGGGGCTCAGCTGCGAAAGGTCCAGAAATGTCACAGAAAGCTACAACCAACGCTGAGCCTTTGCCAACTCTCAGCGTTGTGGAAGACGTTGAATTAATTTGTGTGCTCCTAAATTTATAGTGCATGAAAATCAAAGGATTGGATTGAATCAGTGAAAGCTTACTGCCCTGAATTCCTTATACTCTGTAACAATCTAAGCAATAATCTGAAGTTCAATTGTCTGACTGTGCAACTTGAATTGGAAGTATTATCCAAAAATAAAAAGACTTGCATTTATATACTGCCTCAAAGTGCTTTACAGCCACTAAAGGAAGTGTAGTCACTGTTGGAATTTAGGAAATGTGGCAGCCATTTTGTACACCGCAAGATCTCACAAACAGCAATGAGATGATGACCAGATAATTTATTTCTTGTGATGTTGTTTCAAGGATAAATATTGGTTAAGGTACTGGGGAGAACATACCTGTTCATCTTTGAAATAATGCCATAGCGTCGTTTGCATCCACCGAGAGGATAATAAAGTCTTGGTTTAATGTCTCATCTGATAAAAGACATCTCTTTTTAAAAAAAATTTAGAGTACCCAATTATTTTTTTCCAATTAAGGGGCCAATTCACCTAACCTGCACATCTTTGGGTCGTGGGGGTGAAACGCACGCAGACATGGGGAGAATGTGCAAACTCCACACGGACAGTGACCCAGGGCCGGGATTCGAACCCGGATCCTCAGCGCCGTAGGCAGCAATGCTAACCATTGTGCCACGTGCCGACCCATAAAAGACATCTCTATCAGTCATTCTTCCCTCAGCACTTTTGAGCTCAAGTCTCCAGGGTGTGATTTTCACCCAGAACCTTTTGTGGCTCAGAATAGTCAGAGCGAATAGTGTCCTGCAATAAAGAGACAATTGTAGTAATCAGATTTAAAATAGTTCAGCAGACTTCAAAGGTAAATCAAATATCTGATGCCATTTTAATAGTCTGGGAATCCAGAATTAAAGCAATTTTGAGTGGTTTGCACAGCAGTCAAGACAAAGAAATCACAATCCAATGAAATCATGGAACGTTTCACCCTGCGTAACAGATTCCAAAAAAACAGGGAGACTATCTCCCACTTTGTAACAGATCTGCACTTGCTAGCACAATGTTGCAACTATGCTGATTTAACAGACTCAATCATCAGAGATCAATTAATCTATGGTCTTGCTGACGGAAATCTAAAAGAATCATTAATGCTGCAAAATGACTTAACACTGAAAACCTCCAGAGATAAATGCTTACTACAGGAGCAGAAAAAGGCGCAGTTACTGGAGCTGTTTGACAAACAAAACATGAAAAAAACTCACCACGAGGCAGATGTGAAAATGGTGACCTCTCCTCACAGGCCCTCTCTTCCGGTCGCCGGCCCGTCTGTGCATGCGCGCCATCCTGAAAGACGCGACCCCGGAAGTACTCGGTACGCGCACGCGCACTTCTGTCGCAATACCGGCACCAGACTGAAAGCCGCACTGCGCATGCGCGAACGCAACATACGCATGACATCATGGACGTCATGACGTGTCATCGCTGTGGCTCCGCCCATTTAAAAGGGCAATGTCCTGCACAAGGAAAAAGGTGCAGAAAAGTCTCCAAAATGAACCATTACACCTCCCAATGTCAGTCCACAGCCAAATATTACTCCACAATGCAAACGCATGGAGACTTTAAAGTACGCACCGTTGATGTAATGGACACTCTGGCACCCGAAGAAAATTTCTCCGACCACGAAGAATTCCACTCCTGGGAGAACACGTATGACATTGGAATCATAAACGCCACAGCGGAACCACAGGAGCTGACAACAAACCTCAACACGTGCATGCCATCGACTCCAGAAGCGAATGGAGTGCTATGGTGCAAGTCAATGACTTCCCCATCACGTTCAAGCTGGACACGGGAGCCTCCGCAAACTTGATGACGAGCAAAGATCTAGCATCCGTCCCAGGGACGAGATGTTACCTGCCACATGCAAGTTAACTGATTACAATGGAAACCAGATCACCTCAAAGGGGTCCTGCCACCTACAAGTTACCAACAAGACAGTCACAACAGGACTACGATTTGAAATTGTAGACGACAAAAGATCCTCACTGCTAGGTGCTCAAGCCTGCAAGGATTTGCGGCTAATTCAAAGGATCTTCATGCATGCTGCTGACTCATCACGCATGGCCGAAGACATACAGCTGCTACTCAACGAGTACCCCAACGTCTTCTCTGGCATGGGTACGCTACCCTACAAATACAAAATCCTGCTCAAAAAGGATGCCATACCGGTCGTTCATGCCCCACGGAGGGTGCCGGCTCCATTGCGGGACAAGCTAAAAGCTGAACTTCAACGTCTCCAATCTCAAGGCATTATCTCACGAGTCACACAGCCGACTGACTGGGTCTGCTCGCTGGTGTGTGTTAAGAAGCCGTCTGGTGAACTCAGGATCTGTTTAGATCCCAAGGATTTGAACAAGAACATTCGCAGGGAACATTACCCTATCCCCAAGCGAGAGGAGATAACGAGCGAAATGGCTCAAGCTCGCATAGTTACCAAACCTGATGCCTCACAGGGCTTCTGGCAAATGCAGCTCGATGAGTCCAGCCGCCCGCTGTGCACCTTCAACACGCCGTTTGGAAGGTACTGTTATAATCGGATGCCCTTTGGCATTATATCTGCATCCGAAATATTTCACAGAATAATGGAGCAGATGATAGAAGGCATTGAAGGCGTCCGTGTCTATGTGGATGACATCATAATATGATCAACGACAGAGGAAGACCACATTGCGAGGGTGAAGCAAGTCTTCCAGCGGATCCACCACTTTGGACTGAAGCTCAACCGGGCCAAGTGCACCTTTGCACGGTCCTCTCTGACCTTCCTGGGCGACACAATATCAGAGCACGGAGTGAAGCCGGACGCTGAGAAGATCGCCACAATTCAGAGCATGCAGAGACCACATGACAAGAAAGCGGTGCTAAGATTCCTGGGATTCATCAACTTCCTCGGCAAATTCATACCGAACCTAGCAGCACGGACGACGGCGTTGAGGAACGTGACAAGGAAGGACACGGAGTTTGCCTGGACCCAACATCACCAAGATGAATGGGATGATCTGAGACACCAATTGATGGCAGCTCCAACGCTCGCATTTTTTGACCTGGCAAAACCTACAAAGATCTCCCCTGACGCCAGTCAACATGGAATTGGTGCGGTGCTACTGCAACAGAATGACCAGTCGGACTGTGTCCCAGTGGCTTCTGCTTCACGAGCGATGACTGCCACAGAGTGCAGGTACGCACAGATAGAGAAGGAGTGCCTAGGGCTGATCACAGGCGTGACCAAATTCCACCACTATGTGTACGGTCTCCCCATGTTTCTCAGGAAACTGATCATAGGCCGCTGGTCAACATCATCGACAAAGATCTAAATGATATGACACCGCGCCTACAACGCATGATGATGAAGTTGCGGAGGTACGACTTCACGCTGGTCTACACCCCTGGCAAGGACCTTGTAATAGCTGACACATTATCACGAGCCATGGACGCCGACAACCCGCCACTGGCTTCCATCAATGATGTGGAAGCTCATGCACAGTGGTGCAAGGAGACACTCCCAGCAACGGATGAGAGGCTGCAGCAAATTCGTCAGGCAACACAGGAGGGCGCCACCCTCCTTCAAGTCATACACAACCTTCAGCATGGCTGGCCAAATGGGCGGTGCCCACAGTTCCAAAATGTCAGGACTGAACTGTCCGTGGGAATCGTCATCCCACTGGCGCTCCGGGCAGACATGCTCCGCAGGATACACGAGGGGCACCTTGGTGCCGAAAAGTGCAAAAGGAGAGCACGACAATCCGTTTACTAGCCAGGGATAAACGAGGACATAACGAACATGGTGCTCACCTGTGCCACGTGTCAAAGACACCGACCGGCACAATGCAAGGAGCCAGTGCAGCAGCATGAGATGGCCACGTCACCGTGGGACAAAGTTGGCATTGACTTGTTCCATGCCATGGGCCGCAACTATGTTCTGCTCATCGACTACTACTCCAACTCTCCGGAAGTACTGAAACTCCCGGATCTCACAGCGGCATCAGTCATCAAGGCCTGCAAAGAAACCTTCTCCAGGCATGGCATCCCACGGACGGTCATGTCCGACAATGGTCCTTGCTTTGCCAGCTGGGAATGGATGGACTTCGCCAAGCACTACAACTTCAAGCATGTGACGTCGAGTCCACACTTTCCGCAATCAAATGGCAGGGTGGAGAAAGGTGACCACCATATCAAACAACTAATCAGCAAGGCTGCGGACTCAAAGTCCGACATACACTTGGCCCTCTTGTCATACCGTTCATCACCTTTGAGCTCTGGACTATCACCGGCTCAAATGCTCTTCAACTAAGATATGCGGACAACATTACTGGCACTACAATTCACCAATCCCGATCACTTGCCTGTTCTGGATAAGATGCGTCACCAACATCAGGTGCAAAAGCAGCACTATGACCAGCAGGCAAAAGTACTGCATCCGTTGGCAATCAATGATACAGTGAGGTTGCGACACCCGGCTGGGGGCTGGTCTAAAATGCTGACGGTTCTCCGCCAAATATCGCCACGATCCTACGTTGTGCAGTCTGACGATGGAACACTGTTTTGACGAAATCGCAGAGACCTTCTAAAAGTTACACCTCGTCGACAGGTATTTCCAACACTAGATCTGCGGGACTCTGTCATGCAACGTCCTGGAACTCCAGCAGCAGGTGTCCAAATGGATGTGAAAGACTCTGGATCTCCATGCCCACTCAGGAGGTCTACCCGGATCAGACGTGCACCCAACCGTTTGAACTTATGAAGATGGACTGACAATATCATTGCTCTGCCTTGTCTTTGTATATAAACCTAACTGTGTTTGAATTTGTGTTTAGTTACAGCTCTGCAACTAAAAAAAAGGGGGGATGTAGTGATCCTCGCCTGAGTGTGTACAAAAGGGGCTGATGGGAAATGGAAGTACCACCAGGGGGCAGCACGGGGACATATAAGAGTGACGCCGAAGGCCCGCCCTCGCTCACTTTGGCTGGAGAGACGGTGGAGCAGGACAGGGACGGAAGTTGAGCTCAGGGCTGCGAGTGTGGTCAGGCCTAGTTGCAGAGCGTAGAAAAGCAGTATCTTTACAAGTGCTATTCTGTAAGTAAAAGCTAACAAAGCCATTTATTGTGGAGCACAATAAATCATCCTTCAACTGCTGAACGACTTCTAGCATTCATTTAAGAAACATAACACTGGGGACAGAGGTAGGATGGGGACTCTGGTGCGAAGTACTGAGCAGGGTGAGCTCCACCTCTTCCTGCACAATGCTCAGCCTAATGCAGCTCAAAGTAGTGCACAGAGCGCACCTGACCAGAACCCGAATGAGCAGATTCTTCCCGGAGGTGGAAGATCAAAATGAACGGTGCCAGAGGGGCCCGGCCAACCACACCCACATGTTCTGTGTTTGTCCCGAACTTGCCGGGTTCTGGACAGCCTTCTCCGAGGCAATGTCCAAGGTAGTGGCAATCTTCGGGGTATCGGAGCAGCCAGAGCTACACAGGGGGAAGGGGGCCAATGCCCTTGCTTTTGCTTCCCTAATGGCACGCCGGAGAATCCTGCTCGGCTGGCGATTGGCAGCACCGCCCAAAGCTGCAGACTGGCTCGCTGACCTCTCAGAATTTCTCCACCTGCAGAAGATTAAGTACGACATCCGAGGGTCAGAGGAAGGCTTCCTGGATACTTGGGGGCAGCCGACTCAAAGAAAAGAAAGACTTCTATTTATATTGCGTCTTTTATGACCTTGGAATGTCCAAAGGTGTTTTTTAGTCAATAAAGTACTTATGAAGTTTAGTCAATGTAAAGAAATACAGGAGCCATTTTGTGTTCAGAAGCTCCCACAGACAGCAGTGAGGAAAATAACTAGGCGGTGGCATAATGGTATTGTCACATGACTAGCAGTTCAGAGACAAAGGGCAATGCTCCAGGGTCCTGGGTTCAAATCCCACCATGGCAGGTGGTGAAATTTGAATTTGCTAGTTCTGGAATTTAAAAGTGTAAGCATGACCTTTAGGAAATTTGTGACTCCTCTGAAATAGCAAGGGCCTTGGCAATAAATGTCCACATCCCATGAAAAAACAAAATCTGATTCAATGATGCTGGTTTAGAATGATGCTACTTCTGTGTCCATCTGAGAGGGCAGACGTGTGCGATTCGTCACGCCCAACAGGATCTGGAAGTCTCTCTCGCTGGGCGAGATCCAGACATGCATATTTAAATATTCATTTGCAGGATTGTCCCAGGGCCTCCGTGGGAGGCCTCAGCAGGGTGTTGTTTAGTCTTTCCTGGGTGTATGGTTGGCATTGCTAAGGAACGAGGCTGGAGAGGGGGGCCGTGACCATGAAAGGGGTGAGTGAGGGGGTACAGAATTTGGGGGGGAGGGGGAGGTGAAGAGGGGGTATGAGGAGACCTCAGAGGTTGGGGGGGGGGGGGTGAAGTGGGTCCTGAAAATGGAGGACAGCGAATGGGAGGCTCCTGAAAGGGGGAGACCCTCAGTGACCTCATAGTGGGGTGTCCTCACTTGGGGTGGCAGCGGGTGGGATGTGTGGGGGGCCCTCAAGCGCAGTTAGAGATTGGGGAACCTTTTCAAAATGGTGGCCCGATCTCTGAGGAGCCCGTTTCACTGGTGGGTTCAGCAGCCAACTCCTGAAATTATTTTGAAGTGTGGGCTGAATTGGGGAGAAACTATCGAAGGCCCAAAATTTTCACAGTAACTTCATTGAATGTAAACCTACCTGTGACACTAATAGAGTCATAGATGTTTACAGCATGGAAACAGGCCCTTTGGCCCAGCTTGTCCATGCCGCCCAGTTTCTATCACTAAGCTAGTCCCACTTGCCCGCATTTGGCCCATATTCCCCTATACCCACCCTGCCCACGTAACTGTCTAACTGCTTTTTAAAGGACAAAATCGTGCCCGCCTCTATCACTGCCTCCAGCAGCCCGTTCCAGATACTCATCACCCTCTGTGTGAAGAAATTTCCCCTCTGGTCTCTTTTGTAGCTCTCTCTTCTCACTTTAAACCTATGCCCTTTAAACATTTGCCCTCTAGTTCTAGACTCCTCTACCTTTGGGAAAAGATGCCGACTATCTACCTTATCTATGCTCCTCATTATTTTATAGACTTCCCCTGACTGTGGCGGTGCTGGACTGAGCCCGCAGCGGCCACACTGGGTTCCCGACGGGTGAGACCATGAGAGACCCACGCCGTTATTAAAAGTGACTAAGGGCACGATTTATCGTTAAAAAAAACAGAGTTCCATGTTGAATGCCTTTAGCAGAATGAACCCGCTATTAAATGGGATACTGTTCATTTTGTGGGCCTCGGTGATTACGACCACATCTAGACCGTGCTTACTTTCATTTCCTGCATTGAGGAGCTCAGCTTGTCAGTGAAGGAAGTGATCAATGGCACCCCAATCACTCAACATCCAAATGCGACCCCTGGACCCTTTCAATGTCCCAACTTACTGTTTAGAGGGCACTCGAGTCCCACACACCCCACCTCATTAGGGCAGGGCACCCTTGCGGGTGATTCCTGGCATGGGCAAGATGCCACGTGGGCATGCCTGCCTGGCAACCTGAAAGTACCCCTGCCAGTCTGGCAGTGTCACCTGGGCACCCTAGCAGTGCCAGGGGAGCACCTGGGCAGCACTGCCAGGGTGCCTGGTTGGCACTGCCAGGGTGTGAGGCTGGAAGTGCCATGATGCCTCGGTGGCATCAACAGTACCCGGGTAGCACCCTGCCCAGAGACCGACTACCCGGGGGCCTCCGATCACCTGGAGGAGCCCCACAAGTGCTGTTCCACCTGGGCCACGTTTGTGGAGAGCAGCGCTAAATGACACTAACTCAGGGTTTCCGAGACGAGGGGATTCGATCTGGGTCCCGCCCATTGTAGGCAGGATCCAGTTTGCGAGATCCTGTTGGACTAATGAGCGGGTAAATCTCGCGAGAGGCCCTTAGATCACGCCCAAAGTGTGGGTGAATACCAGCGTGGATCTCACCCAGAAAGCCATCAGGGCACTGTTATGGGCCAGGGTTTAGAGAACCCCAAAGTGTATCATGGAGCTCACCTGACCCACAACGTTTAATAGATTGTGGTATGGGGAGCACACGGCCCACTCTACAGGTGTGGTAGAGCAGAAATGGAAAGGTATTTTTTAAAGCAAAACAATGTTTATTCTATAAATTCAAGTTAACCTTTTTAAAACATCCAATGAACATCTTAGCAACCATTAATTCAAATACAACCCCCAAAGACTACAACACTAAGTTAACCTTTAAGCTTTCCTTTTTAACATACATACGACTTAAAAACAAAACCTTTATCAGAAGCACATCAGGTTAAAGTCACTACTGTTATTAGTTTTAAATCACCAGGATCGATTTACAGTCTTTAGATTACAGAGGGAGATTCATACACTTTCTGGCTGTGACTGCAGCTATCCAGCTCTGAAAACGAAACTAAAACACACCCTGCAGCAAACCGCCTAAAACGAAAGTAAAAAGCCGACAGACAGCCCAGCTCCACCCACTCTCTGACATCACTGTAGTAGTAAACACCCATTTCTTAAAGGTACTCTCACTACAGATAATTATATACACACCCATTTATAAACACCCATTTCTTAAAGGTACTCTCACATGACAGCACAACATGCCAAACACGCCAAAAGTGACGTTTAGAGATTACACCCAGCACCCCTGACAATGCACTCACTCTGCAATGGAATTTTCGTCAGCATTGTGTGCTGGATTCTCCGTGGTGGGACGTGAACTTTCTCCGGTCCGCCAACTGTGTTTTCCAGTGTGGCCCCCCCCCCCCCCCACCCCCCACCAATCCCCCTGCCGGCAGCGGGGTTCTCTGTTCCTACTGCTGGCCAATAGGGTTTCCCATTGTGGCCACCTCACGCTGTCGGGAAACCTGGGAGTGTGGGTGAGCTGCTGGCAGACGGAAGGATCCTGCCGATAGAGAATTCCGCTGATATCCTTTCTGCTTAGAGGCGAGATTGCCTGAATGAGCACAAATTGGAGAATGGCCACCGGCCACGCGAGCTGAGATGTGGAGTGTGTGGCGTGGGTAGGTTGAAATTGTGACCCATAAGTACTTTCTCGGAGGGGAAAAAGCGGGTCATTCCAAACATTTCCAGAGTTGCAGACAAACAGGGAACTCCTCAGGATTCGAAGCACCCACTCAGCAAAGCTCAGGTCAGGTTTGAAGTGTAATAAGCAACTTTTGCTGTGAAACTCAACAGCACTTAGATACAAGGGAACTCATCATGATTTGAATCCATTAAGATTAGTGATTATGGCATCCACTTTAAACAGTCAATGCAGTTGCCAATAGCAACGACCATGTAATAATTTCTTGAATGGATTGAAGAGCACTGTCTAATGAATCGTGAATTGCTATAAAGCTCAGTTTCTTCCTCCTGTTTCAAAACTGCTCAGCAAATGTTCGGTTTTCCTGGCATCACGATTGAATTCCTAGCCATCTGCACTTTAGCAAAAAAAAAAGAAAACACTCCTCTCGTGACCTCAAGACATCCCAGAGCACTTTTCACCCGGTGAGGTGGGCATTCGCCAGGCCATTGGGGTCAGTTTTGGGGCGAGGGAGGTGGGAACTTTCTGGAAATTGGAGTTTGGTCAGGATCTCAACATGATCCTGCCCTCTTCCAGATTTCCCCAGGCAGCATTGAAGGTGAGGGGGGGGGGGGGGGGGTGGCGGGGGTGGTCTCTGCACCACACCACCGTCTTCCCACTTCTCAACCCACCCCCACCCCTATGATCCATCAGCGAAGTACACAAAAATGTTTGCGATTGTTAAGATGTCAAGAGGTCAATTATGAGGTCCTTGAGCTGACAGATCAGGGGCGTCATTATCGGCGTAATCAGCGTGGAGAATCCCTTCCGACGCCCAAATCGGGGGGGGGGGGGGGGGGGCGCCGGTTTGACGCCGGTTTTCAAGTCTCCGCCCCCTCCAAAATAGCATCGTGGTGCACCGCACGCCATTGAAATGGCGTTGGCGCACCATCAGAAGGCCCTTCCATAATGCTCCGCCCCCGATGGGCCGAGTTCCCAAATGTACGGTTGATGTGTGGTCTCAGCGATTGGGAATCCAGCGTGGTGGCAGCGGACTGTGTCCAGCGCTACCCACCCGTCCGGGATCCATGCCGCTTGCCAGGGGGAGCTTCGTGAGGGCTGGGGACTGGTGGGGGGTGGCTAGGCGGTGGCCTGTGGGGTCGCATTTGGCGAATCGGATCTGCGCACGGCAGCGCCATGTTGTACAGCGCAACCGCTGCAGGTCGTCACTGTGGGCAGGTGCGGCCAAGGACCCGGCCACTCTCCGGCCATTTTTGGTGCGGGAGCCGGGGGTTTCACCTGGCGCCACTGCTCGCCCCTCATTGGTCCCGGAATCAGTGAGGGTTTGGTGCTGATTTTGGCGTCGAAAAGGCGAGAAGTTCTGACTATTATTACGGCAGAGGATGTCATTTAGCCCATCGAGTCTGCACTGACCTTCTGAACGAGCACCCTACCGAGACTCGCTCTCCTGCCCTATCTGCGTAATCCTCCGAGAATTCTGTTTCCCCCATTCTGGCCACTTCTACCTCCCCCATTTCCTTTGCCCCATGAGTGGTGACAGTGCCTTCAACCGCCTAATCCAGCTTCTCTACACCGTTGGGTACACCAACTCCTGCCAACCAGAACCCTACGCTAACAATTGCATCTGCCCCCATGTGAGTGGAGTGTCTCTCTTCCAGTGGCCTCAGCATTTGCAGTTTAAATTAGGTTCAGAGTCAGACAAAGGATTGTTATTAAACCTTTCATAATAACAAAAATCCTAATCTGTTCCTATCTCTGCATGTGGCTCTGCAGATTGAAAATGGAAGCAGAGCAGCATAAACGGAATCCATGGGACGCTTACAGACTGGTCACGTATCTCAGTGTGACTTTCCATTTGTGTTAGAAAGGAGTAACATCATCATAAATATTCATTTATGTGTGTTCCAGTGAGCCACAGAGAGCACAGTTGGTTTTATTTAATTCCTGGTTGTGAATCCAGTGAGATTGTTGATTTTGCCGATTGGTTTCATCCACCCGTAAAACAATATGTTGTTGGAGATGTTCCATGATTGGGTGGCTGCCAAGAGCCAGCCTGTGGCTGCAGGAGCCCATGCACTTGGCTGCTTGAGTCTGGAAACGTTATAAAACAGGGGTGGGCAAACTTTTCCGTGCAAGGGCCACATTCAGAAATTCACAATTTTAAAGGGCCGCATAGTATATTAAGTAAAATAATTAATATTTAAAATAGCCAAAATAAAAGGTTTTTAAAGGAAAAAAAAGCAATTAATTTTTATTAATTAATATTTTAAAGTAGAAACTTTACATGAAACACATTTATTTGAAAAACAAAGTAACTCAGTTTGAAGAAAAAAAACAATTAATTTTTATTAATTAATATTTTAAAGTAGAAACTTCACATGAAACACATGTTGTGCCGAGCAATGATGACCCTACTCAAGTCAACGTATCCACCCTATACCAGTAACCCAACACCCCCCCCCCCCATTAACCTTATTTAAAAAAATTTAAAAATTAAAAAAATTTTTTAAAAAAATGTTTTAAAATTTTTTTTAATGACTTCATCTTGGTGGGCCGCATAAAGACCTTTGGCGGGCCGCATGCGGCCCGCGGGCCGTAGTTTGCCACCCCTGTTATAAAATATACTGTCAAATGTCAGAACCTTCCTCGTGATGTGCTTTAACAGTCCAGTGAACAGCTTTCATTAAAACAAAATGAGCTGTATTTAAATAGGACCAGACCCTGCCTTTCCTAAACTCCCCAAAATGATTCATCGACAATCAGTTACTTCAAGGTGCATCGATAGTGGCTGGGCAGACAAACGTGGCAGCAACTGTTCACACAGCAAGATCCCACAAGCAGCAATTAGTTGAACAACCTGTGTCTTCAGTGGATATAGGGACCCGAATTCTCCATTGCGAGTCCACCCCGCTACCGCTGCTAGCAAGGACGGAGAATTCAACGCTCAGCCAAATCTCCCATTCACTGCAGCGGGAGCGGAGAATCCCACTGCCGAGACTGGATGGAGAATCCCGCCCATGCATGTTGTGATGATAACAGAGATTTGGCTCAAGGGATGGCAGGACTGGGCGTTAAATATTCCCGAGTGCAAGGTGTTCAGTAATTATAGGAAAGGAAGGAAAGGAGGAGGGCTGGCGTTATTGGTTAAGGAGAGCATTGTATTGTCGGAGAGAGAGGATGACCCAGAGGCGTCAAAGACAGAATCAATTTGGCTGGAGTAGACTGGGACAGTGGCAGTGTAAAGGGCGGAGAGGGGCAAACATTCCTAGATTGTGTTCATTGAAAAGTTTCTGCAGCAGTATGTGCCTTGTCCAACAAGAAAGGAGGCACTGTTGGAAATGAGGTGGGCCAGGGAGATCAAAATGTCAGTGGGGGAACATTTAGGAGATTGTGATCACTGTATTGAAGGATGAAGAATGATGGCAGAAAAGGACAATGGGTAATTCAGGGGAACAATAATTCACTGGACGAGAGCTGACTTCAACGGGGCAAGAACGGGCTGGAATGAAAGGTTGGCGGGGAAAACTGTAGCTGAACAATGGCTACCTCCCAAAAATAAATGGTCCAGGCACAGCCAAGGGGCTGGATTCTCAGTTTCTGAGTCTAAGTGCTGACGCCAGCGGAGAATCCGTGGAGTTTCACGTCGGAAAAATCGGCACCACACCTGCACCGATTGCGTTACTGGTGAGGGGCTAGCACCGGCTCTGCATGGAACACCAGCAAAATGGTGTGGGAATCTTTGGGTCCATGATGGATACTTGTGGAGCTGACTAGCTGCAGCCGTGCTTTAACTATACACCCTCCACACACACTGATCGCGGCCAAAAATATGGGACAGGTTGTGCTGGAGCGCCCATAAAGCTGATGGGTAGGCTGGGGCCAAAGGGCGCCCAGGGGAGTGCCCCGGGGGGGGGGGGGGGGTTTCTCACCTATATGACCCAGGGCACCAGGTTGAGAGTGGGCTGTCAGTGGCATGCGCAGTTGCATAGCTGCCCTGCCGGCTGCGGCAATGGTGTTGCGTACGTCATGCACTATCAATTACCACAAAGACGAGAGTAGGGGAATAATCGAGGCTTTATTTTCAAAGATGTTGTGCCTCCTGTAGCTGCGACCAGAATGGCTGCAGCACCGGCGAGCACACACATTTATACACCGCCTACTGGGCGGAGCCAGCAGGCAGGGATTTACCCATGTACCTCCAGTATACGTGTCTTACCGTAATACATATAATACTGCTAGTGGTGACTAGATTTCGGCGGTCAGGAGCTATTCTCCACTCGATCGCACGCCCAGATTTCGGCGTCAGGAGCTATTCTCCACTCGATCGCACGCCCAGATTTCGGCGTCAGGAGCTATTCTCCACTCGATCGCACGCCCAGATTTTGGCGTCGGCCAATGGAGAATCCCACCCAAGGTATATTCCCTCAAAAGGCAAAGGTGGGGCAAACAAATCCAGAGCTCCCTCGGTGACAAAGAAAATAGAAATTAAGCCAAAAAAGGAAAAGTATGTTGATGACAAGTATCAGGTCAAAAATACATCTGAGAATCAAGAAGAATATAGCAGGTTCAGAGGGGAGGTTAAAATGCACATTAGGGAAGGGAAAAGGAACTGGCAACCAACATAAAGAGGAATCCCAAAATTTTCTATGGGCACATAAATAGTAAAAAGGTGGTAAAAGGCGGAATAGGACCGATTAGGGACCTAAAGGGAATTTACACGTAGAGGCTGGAGGCATGGCTAAGGTATTATATAAATACTTTGCATCCTCTTTAGCAAGGAGGTAGATGCTACCCAGGCCACGGAGACAGACAGGGAAACTTTGTCCCTAGGAAAGTTAAAATTGACGAGGAAGAAATGTTGGATAGACTGTCAGTACTTAAAGTTGTCAAGGCACCAGGATTGGATGAAATGCATCCAAGGATATTGAAAGAAGTGAGAGTTGAAATTGCAGGGGCACTGGCCATATCTTTCAGCCTTCTCTAGACTCAGGGGAGGTGCCAGAGAACTAGAGAATTGCAAACATTACATTCATTTTCAAAATAAATCTGTAAAGTTAAGCCCAGGAATAACAGGCCAGTCTGTTTAATTTCACTGGCGGGGAAGTTTCAAGAAGTTTTGGGATAGAATTAATCGTCAAATGGAAAAGTGTGGTCGATTAGGAAGGTCCAGTGGGGGTTTCTAAAGGGGAAATTGCATTAAACTAACTTGCTGGAGTTTTTAAAGAGCTAACAGAAAGGGTTGATGAGGGTAATGCTGTTGATGTGGTGTACATGGACTTTCAAAAGGCATTCGGTGCAGTGCCACATAACAGACTTGTGAGAAAAGTTATAGCTCATGGAATAAAAGGGACACTAGCAATGTGGATACAAAATTGACTAAGTAATAGGAAGCAGAGAGTAATGGTCAATGGATAATCAGGCTGGAGGAAGACTTATTGTGGAGTTTCCTCACGGTTGATATCAGGACCTTTGCTTTTCCTGATATAGAATCAAAGAATTTACAGTGCAGAAGGAGGCTATTCGGCTCCACGAGTCTGCACCAGCTCTTGGAAAGAGCACCCTACCCAAGCCCACACCTCCACCCTATCCCCATAACCTAGTAACCCCACTCAACACTAAGGGCAATTTAGCATGGCCAATCCACCTAAACCGCACATCATTGGACTGTGAGAGGAAACCGAAGCACCCGGAGGAAGCCCACGCACAGACGGGGAGAAGGTGCATACTTCACACAGACAGTGACCCAAGCCGGGAATCAAACCTGGTACCCTGGAGCTGTGAAGCAATTGTGCTAACCACTGTGCTACCGTGCCACCCACAGCAATTATCTCGATCTTGGCGAGCAGGGGATAATTTCAAAGTTCATGGATGACACAAAATTTTGAGGCATTGTAAACAGTGAGGAGGACAGTGTAGAACTTCAAAAGGACAGAGACAAGTTGGTGGAGTGGGCAAATAGGTGGCAGATGAAGTTCAATTAGGAGAAGTGTGAGGTGTTGCATTTTGGTAGGAAGAGCATGGAGAGACAATATAAATTAAAGGGTAAAATTCTTAAAGGGAGTGCAAGAGCAGAGGGACTGGATGGGTATGTGCCAAAATCATTGAAGGTGGCAGAACAGATCAAGAAAGCAGTTAATAAAGCATTGGGCCCCACATCTCAGGAAGGACATACTGGCACTGGAGCGTGTCCAGCGGAGATTCACACGGATGATCCCTGGAATGGCGGGTCTAACATATGAGGAACGGCTGAGGATCCTGGGGTTGTATTCATTGGAGTTTAGAAGGTTAAGGGGAGATCTAATAGAAACTTACAAGATAATACATGGCTTAGAAAGGGTGGACGCAAAGAAACTGTTTCCGTTAGGCGAGGAGACGAGGATCCGTGGGCACAGCCTTAGAAATAGAGGGGGTAAATTCAGAACAGAAATGCGGAGACATTTCTTCAGCCAGAGAGTGGTGGGCCTGTGGAATTCATTGCCGCGGAGTGCAGTGGAGGCCGGGACGCTAAATGGCTTCAAGGCAGAGATAGATAAATTCTTGATGTCGCGAGGAATTAAGGGCTACGGGGAGAATGCTGGTAGGTGGAGTTGAAATGCCCATCAGCCATGATTGAATGGCGGAGTGGACTCGATGGGCCGAATGGCCTTACTTCCACTCCTATGTCTTATGGTCTTATGGTCTTATATAGTATTCTGAGTTTCATTAATAGGGGCATAGAGTACAAGTGAAAGTCAAAGAGGGACAACAGAAAAAAACCCAACACGGCTGAAGCCGACAAAGGTAGAAGAGAAGGGGGAGGGGGGAGCAAGGGGAAGGGGGAGCAGCACCCCCCCCCCCCCCCCCCCCGTATCGACCAGGGGGGATAGCAAGGGGGGTGGGTGGGGGGAGACGGGGAGGGATTAGAGAAAGGGGGAGTGGGAGGGGGGAGGTGCAGGGAGGGGGCGGGACACGCCAAACTAGACGGCAGCAATCTGTAAATAAAGTAAAGTAAGATAAAAGCCTTTTTGCATCACACTGTACAATAAAAACACAAATGTCAACGTACATAATGTTGAACATGCCAATAAAAAGATTTTTTTTGAAAAAAAAAGAGGTTATGCTGAATTTTCACAAGAATGGTTCCAGGGATGATCAACTTCAGTTCTGAGGATAGATTGGAGAGGTTGAGACTGTTCTCCTTGGAGAGAAAAAGGCTAAGAAGAGATTTGGTAGAAATGTTCAAAATCATGAGGGGGTTGGACAGAGTAGATAGAAAGCAACTGTTCCCCCTCATAAAAGGATCAAGAACGAGAAAGCACAGATTTAAAGTGATTTTCGAAAGAAGCAAATGTAATGTGAGAAAAAATGTTTTCACAGAACGAGTGGCTGGGGTCTGGATTGCACGGCCTGGAATTGTGATAGGGGCAGGTTCAATCGAGGCATTCAAGAGGGCATTCGATGGTTATTTGAATATAAATAATATGCAGGGGTGCAGGGAAAAGACATAATGTTCATTTGGAGAGCTGGTGCAGACATGATGGGCCGAATGGCCTCCTTCTGCATCATAACGATTCTGTGATATTGGGTGATAATAATAATCTTTATTGCCAGAAGCAGGCTTACATTAACACTGCAATAAAGTTATTGTGTAAAGCCCCTAGTCGCCACATTCCGGCGCCTGTTCGGGTACACAGGGAGAATTCAGAATGTCTAAATCACCAAACAGCATGGGCGGGATTCTCCTGCAATTGGCGGGATGGCCTGACGCCGTTGCCAAGAACGGCGCGAACCACTCTGGCGTCGGGCCAACTGGAAGTTGCGGAATCCTCCCCAATTCCGGGGCAAGGCCGGCGCCGGAGGGGTTGGCGCTGCGCCAACCGGCGCTGAAGGGCTGGCGCGAGTTGGCGCATGCGCAGAACTGCTGGCATGGTTCCGGGCAAACGCAGACCGGCCGGCGTGTTCCTGCGCATGCACAGGGGGGTTCTTCTCCGCGCCGGCCTCGGCCATGGCGAAGCCCTACAGAGGCCGGCGCGGAAGGAAGGAATACCCCCGCGGCCCTGATCGCGGGTTAGGCCACTGTGGGCGCCCCAGGGCCGGATCTCCCCCCCCCCCCCCCCCCCCCCCCCCCCCCGAGGACTCCACTAGACAACCTACCAGCCAGGTCCCGCCGTGTGTTCTCGGGGCCCGGAGAATTGCCGGGGTGGGGGGGGGGGGGGGCGCTGCCAATGGCCATCGACCGGCATGGCATAAACCCCGCCCGAAAACCGGCGCCGGAGAATATGGCAGCCAGCATTGGAGCGGTGGGGCGGGTTTCACGCCCCCCCCCCCCCCCCCCGGGGATTCTCTGACCCGGTGGGGGGGGGGTTGGAGAAGCCCGCCCCATGTCATTCGGGATTTGTGGGGTGAAACCGGAGCAGCCGGAGGAAACCCACGTAGACACAGGGGGAATGTGCAGACTCCGCAGTGACAGTGACCCAAGCCGGGAATCAAACCTGGGACCCTGGCGCTGCAAAGCAACAGTGCTAACCACTGTGATACTGTGCTGCCCGATATATAAGATGTGGTGACTGGATCACTGCTGTGGCTGAGCGTTGTTTCAAATAGTGTCATCTGTCCAAACCACTGGAATAGGATTACAAGGCCTTGGTTTTAAGATATTATTTGAAATGTGATACCGTTGATAATACAGCACCTCTCGATATTTTAATGGAATGCCAAACTAGAAGATGAGCTCGGGTTCTGTAGTGGTCTTTGAACCCATAGCTCAATATTCAGAAGAGAGAGTGCCACCAACTGATCCGTCCCTCTGCAACATATTTTCCGGTGGCGGGGTAGCCCGTCGTTGGCCGGTGATGGGGGGGGGGCTGGATTCTCCGATGCCCGACGCTGAAATCGGGTTCGGCGACGGGGCAGAGAGTCCCAAATGATGCCCAAATCGGGGGCGGTGCCGCTATCGCAATGCTCCGCCCCTGAAAAGTGCCATACCTTAGGGGTTCAGCGCACGCCTTATCCATGGCCTCAGGCCATATCCTGAGGCGCGGCCCGCGATGCACCATCCCTGACCGGCTGAGTTCCCAATAGCATGGGACTCTCATAGTCTCACCTGTCATGAACTTAGCATGCCGGCTGTGGACTCAGTCAGGCGCCGCCACAGTCGGGGGAAGGTCAGATCCGCGGGCGGGGAGGGAGGGGCTTCATTCGGGGCTAGGGACAATGTGGAAGGGGCGGTCTGGGATGCGGGAGTGGCCAAAGTGGGTACTATTTTTGCAGTCCGGGGCCACAGGCTAAGTCCGCCATGTAGCATGGTGTGGTCGCTGCAGGCTGCCGCCATGCGCATGTGCGGCCACAGACCCGCAATGCTCCGGGTCGTATTGGCAGCTGGAGCTGGGAGCTCTACGCCGACTCCCTACTACCCCCCCCCCCCCCCCCCCCCGGGAGCAGGGAATGGGTGACCGTTTTGCGCTACTTTTCCTGGCGTAAAACATCACCATTTTCATGCTGCCGTGGGGACTTAGTCTCCCAAGCGGAGAATCTAGCCCGGGATCTTTCAGTCCCGCTGATGTCTACGGGGTTTTGTGTGGCCCGTACCGTCCACCGCTGGTGAAACTGCCATGAGGGGAATGTGGTGGGGGGGGGGGGTCAGAAGATCCTGCCGGCGGGACGAGCTGGAAAATTCCACCCGTTGCTTCCTGGCTCCCGAAAATCTCCAACTGAACGTTGGCCGGAATTCTCCGGATGTTGCGATTCACTTTTCCCGCGGGCAGCGCACCCCCGCCCATGGGTTTCCCGGCGGCGTAGGGTGGTTACTATGGGAAATCACACTGACAAGCGGTGGGACGATTGAATCCTGCCGCCAGCAAACGGGTCGCAGCCGAGAAATTCCCGACTGGGGAACCGGAGAATCCCGCCCATGTCTCCAAGTTCTTTCATGGCTTTGACTCTCCTCGTGTAATCAGCCTTACAAGCCCTCCAGAATCCTGCATTCCTCCAGCTCTTGTGCAACAGCCACTCATTCCAAACCAATATTGGATGTCAAACCTTCAGCCATCTTGGCCCCACATTCTGGAATGTTCCTTCTCCCCTCCCTCCTTTAAGATCCTCCAAAAAACACACCTATAGAACATGCTTCTAGTCACCCCATCTCATATATCCTTCTCTGACTCCGCATTGATTTTTGTCTGATTATTTCCCCCATTAACTGCCTTGGGACATTTTCCTGTAGCAAAGCGGCTAAATAAAATGCAAATTATTCTTGTTTGACGATTTTTTATAATGGAATTAAAGAATCCCCGAACAATAACCTCAATTAACTTGCCATGGCAGATATTTGTACTCAGTCGGGTAAAGATTAGGCACCAAGTAGAGCAATTTATTCAGCGATGTAAGTATTACTCGGTATGGAATATTTGTTTATTTTGCAGGGTAAGGATTATTCCGTGTGGAATATCTGTTCATCCAGCAGGGTAAGGATTATTCCATGTGGAATATCTATTTATTCATCAGGGTAAGGATTATTCCGTGTGGAATATCTGTTTATTCATCAGGGTAAGGATTATTCCGTGTGGAATATCTGTTTATTCATCAGGGTAAGGATTATTCCGTGTGGAATATCTATTTATTCATCAGGGTAAGGATTATTCCGTGTGGAATATCTGTTAATTCATCAGGGTAAGGATTATTCCATGTGGAATATCTATTTATTCATCAGGGTAAGGATTATTCCGTGTGGAATATCTGTTTATTCAGCAGGGTAAGGATTATTCCGTGTGGAATATCTATTTATTCAGCAGGGTAATGATGATTCAATGTAGAATATTTGTGTATTCAGCAGGTAATGATAAATCAGTGTTGAATATCTGCTCATTAAGGATCCAGTGCCTTTGCTGTTGTGCACAATAGTCATTTATTCCGTGGGTTTGAGTTCACTGTTGGGTACATACAGACCTCCTGTTTACTTTGAGCAGGGCAAACCTACAATGGATGTGTAATTAAGGGAGAGTGACGGGCATAAACTGGTGAGTTATTGCTCCTGTCTGCGGAATTGGGATGAAAGAAGGAATGGGAGAGTGAAAGTGGGGAAATTAGAATAAAACAATCATTAGGGAATATCTCTCTGGATTTTTTTTTAAACTGCAAGAAGATTAGTGTCATCAATTAAAATAAACGTCAACTTAATGCACACAAAATGCTGAAAACAGCAGCAAGTTTGTCAGTATTTGAAGAGAATGATTAAAATGTTGTGTGTAAGTCCTTTAGCGGTATTGGGAAGTGGAGGGTGGTGGCAATCTGGAACTCGCTGCCTGAAAGGGTGGTGGATGCGGGAAACCCTCACAATATTTAACAGGCGTTTAGGTGACTACTTGAAATGCCATAGCATGCAAGACTACGAACCAAGGCCTGGAAATGGGGTCAGAATGGATAGGTGCTTGATGGTCGGCACAAACTCGATGGGCCGAAGGGCTTCTTTTTGTGTTGTAAAATTCTGACTCAATGACTAAGGTGAACTCCTCTCTAAATGGATAATCAGGATCACTCTGGATCTCAAAAAAGCACTTAATGTCTTTCTTCTTCCTGCCTGTGATGTGACAATCAGTAACTACAAGCTCAAATGGCACTTTGGAGCATTCAGGATAATTCCTTGTGACCTGACCGCTGTACTATATTGTTGTTCTAACTGGGTTGAGATGGTTGTGGGGTGTTGGTGTGTGTGGGGGGTGGGCACTTCTGATATGAGGGAAAACAATTACTACCAGAACTATTGAACGGGAGCTGATATTGATAGAGTCACTCATCTGGTCATCTGGTGGGACATGTAGGGCTGGCCACGTGTTACAAAATGTTTTTTGTCAGTAAAGAAAGTATATGACCATAAGACATAGGAGCAGAATTATGTCACTCGGCCCATCGAGTCTGCTCCGCCATTCAAGGGCAGCACGGTAGCATGGTGGTTAGCATAAATGCTTCACAGCTCCAGGGTCCCAGGTTCGATTCCCGGCTGGGTCACTGTCTGTGCGGAGTCTGCACGTCCTCCCCGTGTGTGCGTGGGTTTCCTCCGGGTGCTCCGGTTTCCTCCCACAGTCCAAAGATGTGCGGGTTAGGTGGATTGGCCATGCTAAATTGCCCGTAGTGTCCTAAAAAGTAAGGTTAAGGGGGGGGGGGGGGGGGTTATTGGGTTACGGGTATAGGGTGGATACGTGGGTTTGAGTAGGGTGATCATGGCTCGGCACAACATCGAGGGCCAAAGGGCCTGTTCTGTGCTGTACTGTTCTATCTATCTATCTATCAATCATGGCTGTATGAAGCAGCATTGCAGGGCAAGGGATAATTGGACTGGGATGTGTACACACAATCAGCTCCATGATATTTATAAACATCTAGCTGTGATTGACAGATCTTTAACACATCAAAAGCCGTTGAGTGCTTTCTGCTGAGAAAAAGAGGAAATTAAAGCACTTATCGCCAAGATGTTTTCAAACATTTTGATTAGCTTCACAGCAGGGTACTTGAGATGCATTCAAGAATGAAGGGAAATTAAAATAAACAATCCAGTCACCTAGCTGTCTGGAAGTTACCCTGTCAGTTACAGCCTAATAAAAGCTATTTATTTTTGAAAGTGAATAGAAGCCTTGCAGATCAAAGGATCTGAGGGGGTTTAATGCCATGGGATGTCTTTTGGCTTTCTATGAAGTAACAGCTTCTGCAGAAGGTGTAAGGGTCCTGGTCAATAAAAAATGAGTCATTTTTCACTTTCTGCCTGGACTGCTCTTTAGCTTTCAGTCAGGGGTTACTAATGGGGGGCCTCTGATATGAGGGTCACTGATATGGAGGTCACTGATATGGTGGTCTCTGATGGCAGGTCTCAAATTGCATGTCTGATGGGGGAGGGGTCTCTGTTAGTATCTGATGGGGGGGGTTTTGGTGGGGTGGGTCAGGGCCTACGTCATGCGTGCGTGCTGTGGGGATGTGACCTGTACTTCCTGCGGTGGTGGTAGTGGGGGGTTGGAGGATACCCCTACCTGTCAGCTGGGGGGAGCAGGATTTGCGTTGTGGGGGTGGTGATGGGGCCACCCACCTGTTTCGTATTGAGCCACTTGCTCAAAATGATGGTCAGATAGCGGGATTGTGGCACCCCTCTAGCTCTTGGCTGTGCCTAGGTTTGCTTGGCAAGGGAGAAAGAATTGCTCCTGGACACTGCTCCTACCGCCAGTGTAGTCCAGGAGTGATTCTACTCTGGCTGCCTAGTCTCCCAAACGGAGATTCCGGCCCCTGATATCATAGATATCATAGAACATACAGTGCAGAAGGAGGCCATTTGGCCCATCGAGTCTGCACCGACCCACTTAAGCCCTCACTTCCACGCTATCCCCGTAACCCAATAACCCTAACCTTTTGGACACTAAGGGCCATTTATCATGGCCAATCCACCTAACATGCACGTCTTTGGACTGTGGAAGGAAACTGAACCCCACGCAGACACGGGGAGAACATGCAGTCTCCGCACAGACAGTGACCCAGCGGGGAATCGAACCTGGAACACTGTGGCGCTGTGAAGCCACAGTGCTAGCCACTTGTGCTACCGTGCTGCCCTAAATGCCCACACGTATAATAGAAAAGGGGCGTGGTTCTCCGAAATCCCGGCCAAATGTTGATGGCAGCGGCAAAACCAGCGTGAGCGACGCCGGCGTTAACGGGCCTCCAGACCCAGTCATTCACTGTTTCCTCGGGGCTAGAACGGCGCCAGAGTGCTGTGCGCTGCTCTGTGCGCCGAAAGCCGGCACTACATGGCAAGCACGGGTCTGCGCATGCGCGCCACGGCCATCTCTACACCGGCCCTCGGGCAGTTTGGCGGAGCCATACAGGGGCCCCGCGTGGAGGAACATAAGCCCCCCCTGGAATGAGCGAGCCCGCCGATCGGTAGCCCCTGTTCGCGGGCCTGGCCACCATGGCTCCCCAGAGTCGGTTGCCCCCCGCCGCCCCACCAGGACGGCCCCGCAGCCAGAACACCGAGGTCCCGCTGGGTAGGACCATACGCGGATGATCCCGGTGTGACTTGTTGGAATCGCTGCGGCAGCCGCTTTCAATGGCCCCCGACCGGCGCTGCAGCGACTGCGCTGGCGCGATTGGTGCCGATTCTCCGGTCGCCGGAGATTCGGCAGCCCAGAACCGGAACGGCGTGGCTGGATTGCGTCCCCCCCCCCCCGGCGATTCTCCGACCCGACGCGGGCTTGGAGAATCCCGTCCAAGATCTCTGTAAACATGCTACAACCTGCAGCCAGTGCTGGTGATGTCAAAGTAGCACGGACGTTTCCATTTTTGTTGTGATTGAAAAGGGTTTTTAACAAGCAGTCCATGTTAACAATTCTTCCATCAACAGATACAACCCATTGTTCTGCCGCTAAAATCGTGTCAGGTGCCGATTTGATGCCAAATGGCATCAGTGCGTTCCGGAACGCACATACAGTAAACACCGTTTGCATATCATTAGCGGCCTGGCCCGGTATTCTCCAGGGCCTCCGCGATTCTCCACCTCTGATGGGCCGAGTTCCTGACGGCGCGGTTCACATGTGCATTTAAAAATCGTGAAACTGGTGGGTAGCTGCAGCTGAGGGAGAGAGAGGGGGAAGGAAAGTTTGCTGTCATAGTTTGCTGACAGTGGGCCAGGGGGCTTCTGCTAGGGCTGGGAGGAGTAGCTGGGGGTGTCCAGGAGGTGGGCTGTGGGGTCGGGGTGGATGGACATGGAACACCATTGCCGCAGTCGGAAAGGCAGCCATGCAACTGAGCATGCCGCTGACAGCTCACTGTGAACTTAGGGCATAGGTCGTATAGGTGTCCCCCCACCCACCCCCTAGGTGCACTCTGGCCCCAGGCACCGACCCATCAGCTGTATGGGCACGCTCTAGCACAACCAATGCCATTGTATTGACGGGGATGAGTGTGTGTGGGGAGTGTAATGCGTATATGGGACTGCCGCTTGTCAGCCTCCCGAGTATCAGTCAGGGACCCAGCGAATCCCACACCGTTTTTCATTGGTATCGATTGTGTTCCATGTGGTGCCGGTGCTAGCCCCTCCACAGTTGCTGAATTGATCCAAGTTCGGCGCCAGTTTTGCTGTCGTGAAAGTCCACAAATCTGCGTCGGCGTCAACACTTAGTCTCAGAAACGGAAAATCCCACCCCATATCTCTCTATCTTATCCATATATATGGATAGCAATACTTGGATGTTGTTTTTACATTCCTCCATAGGGATGTAGGTTTCACTGGCAAGGCCAGTATTTGCTGCCCACTCTTAATTGCCCTTGAACTGAATGGCTTGCTAGGCCATTTCAGAGGGCAGTTAAGAGTGAATCACATTGCGTTGGGTCTGTAGGCCAGACCAGGTAACAATGGAAGATTAGTGAATGGTGGGTTTTTAGAACAATTGACAATAGTTAATTGCGGTATATAAGATGATAAAAGGTCTTGACAAAGTAGACATAGCGTGGATGCTTCCTTTGGTCAGGCAATCTAGAACGAGATGTCATAGCTTTAGGATAAGGGGTAGCAGATTTAAAATAGAGATGAGGAAAAATTACTACTCTCGAAGGGTCGTGAAGCTGTGGAATTCACTACCGCAGAGTGCGGTGGATGCCGGGACTTTGAGTAACTTTAAGGAGGAGATTGTCAATTAGTAATGCATTGAAGGGTTCGGGAGAACAGGCAGGACGATGGAGTTGAGGCCGAGATGAGTGTCGGAATTCCCTGCCGTCCGTGCCGGTGGGATTCGCCAATCCCGTTGCAGTGAATGGAGTTTTGGCTCAGCACCCAATTCTCCGTTCCCGTTGGCAGCGGGACTAACCCGGAGAATCCCAGCCGAGATCAGCCACCATCGTATTGAGTGGCAGTGCAGGTTCGAGGGCCTGAATTGCCTACTCCTGGTCAGAGTCCGTATATTATGCCTCGTTCTCTCCATTACCGAGACCAGCTTTATAAAGTAAAATCACATCCCATCAGCTGCCATGGTGGGACCTGAACCCACATCCCCAGAGAACGAGCCAAGGTCACTGGATTACTAGCCCAGTAACATCGCCACTAGGCCTTGACTGATACATATCTATGTTTGTATCCCTATATTTGTGTCAATGTCTATTTCTACAACTTGCACTTATATGTTATATTACGTTATAGTAATATCTCGTTACTCTTTTGCTTACTTCCAGAATGGTCTGATGGTCGATGTACAGTAAAACTATCAGTCTTCAAATTAAGCAAATACTGTTTATTGAATAATGATTATAAATATCTATGAGTTTGTTCACTCTTCTACAAGTATAACTGAAGATTAGATAAAGTAGAACAATTATATATTGTTTAACTACATGTGGCAACTAAGCAATTGGCGGGATTCTCCTTTCCGAGGACTAAGTCCCCACCCCAGCGGGAAAACCAGCACAATCCGCTCCGGCGTCAACAGCCCCCGAAAGTGCGGAATTCTCCGGGGGCTAGGTGGACGCTGGAGAGGTTCGCGTCATGGCAGCCGACGCCAAAGGGACTGGGCGAGTTTGTGCATACGCCAAAGGGCCGGCATGATCTGGCGCATGCGCGGGGTGTTCTCTTCTCTGCGCCGACCATGGCGGAGCCCTTCAGGGGCTGGCGCGGAAGGAAGAAGGCCACCGTGGGCCCCCCACCCCCAGAGTCGGACCCCCCTCTCCCCCCCCCCCCCCCCCCCCAAGGACTGCCAGGTCCTGCCTTGTGGGACCATGTCTAACCCACGCTGGCGGGACTGGCCAAAAACATACGGCCGCTCGGCCCATCGGGGCACAGAGAATTGCCGGGGGGTCCGCTGCCAACGGCCCCCAACTGGCCCGAAAAATTGCGCCAGAGAATACGGCAGCCGGGGTTGGGGCGGCGGGGCGGGATTCGCACCGCCCCCCCCCCCCCCCCCCCCCCCCCGGGGATTCTCCGACCCGGCGGGGCGTCGGAGTATCCCACTGACAATCTCTAATACTCTGCTCAGACGGAGTCTCCTCTGAGTGAAACTTAAGTACATAGATCTGGTGGTGCCATCTAGTGGTTGTCTAGCACTATCTCACAGATGTTAACCCCTTACATACCAGCAGATATACAGCTCACTACATTATATAACACCGTTAATGCATGGAAACATCCCAAGTGGAATCAGAATGAGATTGAATTTAAGCCACGCTTTCTATTTATCCATGTATAGATACGTCTTTCAATATGTATATCTGTACCTCTATTTATGTATATATATTTGGATATCTGCTTGTAGTGTTCAAAGGGAACGATGTATAAGTATTTTTTCACTCGTGACGAGGGTTCGCCCCCTGCTGAGAAGTGCTATGCATCAGGTTGCCGAATAAAATGGGGCTGTTTTCATCAAAATTGTGAGGTGGGGGGGCGGGGAAGTTGTGAAATGCTCAGCCTTGAAATGGTGCCGGGGGGGGGGGGTGTCACTGCTGTTCTCGACCCACGTTCTTATCCTGTGCTGGAAATGGATTGCTGTGAATAAGAATGGGGTGGGAATCACAGAATTGGGTCCTGCTCACCAGTATTAAAAGCCCCTTGGCTCAGCCAGATTCCCTGGAATATACGGGTCAAATTGTGATTTAGCTCGAGTCACTTGTGCTCAATGCCTGAGAGGGCAACCCATTTCTTCCACTGCTATCTGTCTAGAGCAGCTTCCCAAAGCTTTTGTTCTCCGAAGAGCACTGATGGAACCCCTGAGAAACATTCTTGTATTGAAACAAAGATTATTATTGCAGTATTATTATAGATAGAAACAGACAAAAACAAATTTAAAATTTGTTTCTACTGTCTTATATGTATAAATATGTTATATTTGAAGTGTTCTGTTCTTCAACAATACTTCCAAGTCTTACCTCCTTTTTGTCATTTGTCATGGGAGGAGTGATGATGCTGATTGATGCGACCATCAATTCACTCGGAGACTCGAGTCGAAGTAAAGAATGGTTTTAATCAGCTTACAACTTTGCCTGCCTGCGACTGGAACATTACTGAAGGCGGTCCTGCAGGTCAGCTGCTCTTATACTTCCTATAAGGGGCGGAGCCCGTACATGCTCCACATCTCCCCCTGTGGGTGAAGCCACACAGAGGCCCACAGGGTTAATGGCATGGCATAATGCAACACAGTATACTGGTGAATTAATAGTGCTTATACATTCACCACACTGATCTTTCATTTACAAATTTTTTTTAAATTTAGAGTACCCAATTATTTTTTTCCAATTAAGGGGCAATTTAACGTGGCCAATCCACCTAACTTGCACAGCTTTGGGTTGTGGGGCTGATGTACCATCAATTGTACGCGAGGCGAGTGATTTACCAAAGTCTGGCTTTAATTGACTAGAAAACAGCTCTGTGATCGTCTACAATGGAAAGGACGATCGTCAGGCGTCTGACCATTTATACCTCGTTAATAGAGGCGTGGTTAACTCAGCCTCTCGGCCAATCGGTCGAGAGGCACATGACCGACCAGGGCCAATGGTAAGCCGACGTTCTGGCCCAATGGCAGACAGGTATGCAGATCATATCATCACATTCACCCCTTGCGGAGAAGGATGGCTGGGGGGGGGGGGGGGGGGGAAGGGTGTGAACGAGACCCGGGGGGGGGGGGGGGGGGGAGAACTGGTGATATGAGTAGCCGTCAGTAGAATAAAATTTTCTCTCCTTACCCTTATCGAATTTGGGGGCTTCCCACTGGCCCAGACATAACGATATTTACAAAAAAAAAAGTCCATGGGGCTGTGGAACTCTAGAAGGATTCGATCAGTCTTTTGGTGGTCCTTGATGTCCTGGCAGAGCGCCGCAGTGGAGAAGTTGACGTCGGATCGGCCGATGGTCCTGCTGATGTCCTGGAGTCCGGGAGCGATGGACTTCGAGTAGTCTCCGTCACCTGAGCTGGCCGCGGAGACGCCATGGATGAGGGATGGGGAAGCTGAGTGGGGTGCAGGGGTGAAAAAGGGGAGGGGGGGGTCTGTGGTGGGGGGGGGGGCGCACGCCGGCGGATGCCAGGTCCCGGAGGGAGACCGTGTCCTGCCGACCGTCGGGGTACTCAACATACGCGTACTGCGGGTTAGCGTGGAGTAACTGGACATGCTCCACCAACGGGTCGGACTTGTGCAGCCGCACATGCTTCCGGAGCAAGATGGGCCCGGGGGTGACCAGCCAAGTCGGGAGAGGGGATCCGGAGGATGACTTCCGTGTCAGGGTGAACGAAGCTTTCCGTGCTCCCGGAGTCCAGCAGGCAGTCTGTCTCGTGGCCGTTGAGGTGGATCAGCGTTGTCGTTTTGGCGAGCGTGCGTGGACGTGACTGGTCGAGTTGAACGACCGCGAGCCGTGGAGAAAGTCCGTCGTCGCCGTCCGAGTCGATGCTGGAGGGACCTTGCGTGGTAGTCCCGGACGTCGGTGGCCAGGATCCATATGTGAAGTCTGCGCCCCAAGATGGCGGCGCCCAGGACCCGCACGTGGGGTCGGCGCCCCAAGATGGCGGCGCACAGGACCTGCACGTGGGGTCGGCGCCCCAAGATGGCGGTGCCCAGGACTCGCACGTGGGGTCGGCGTCCCAAGATGGTGGCACCCAGGACCCGCACGTGGGGTCGGCGCCCCAAGATGGCGGCACCCAGGACCGCATGTGGGGTCGGCGCCCCAAGATGGCGGTGCCCAGGAAGCCCTCGTGGCCGCTGGGGGCGGAGCTAGCGTTGCCGGCGAGCCGGGTGGAGCAGCTGCGGGAGGAGGTGAGGCACGCAGGCCGGGGGCAGGAGGCCGGGGGCGGGGGGAGCAGATTCTCGCGGCGGGCAGGTAGGGACCGGGAGGGCCCTGGAGAGGCGAGCCGGTCGGGCACCGCGACCCAGGGGCGGGGGGGGAGAGGTACGCGCGGCGGGTAGGTAGGGACCGGGGGGGCCCGGAGAGGCGAGCCGGTCGGGCGCCGGGGCCCGGGGGCGGGGTGAGCAGATTCGCGCGGCGGGCAGGCAGGGACCGGGGGGGCCCGGAGAGGCGAGCCGGTCGGGCGCCGGGGCTCGGGGGCGGGGGAGAGAAACGTGCGCGGCGGGCCGGAAGAGACCTGGAGGGGCCGGGGAGGTGCGCTTGTCGGCTGGCGGGGCGCGAGTCGGGAGCGGCTGGGGCGGCCCTGGGGGAGAGAGAGAGGCACACAGGCTGTTCGCAGAGGCCTGGGGGCGGGGGAGGGGGGGGGCGGGGGGGGGGGAGTGCTGTGCTGCTTCCAGAAGCGCTGCAGACAGCGTTTTGGCCTGGCAGACCGTGGAGTAGTGGCCTTTCTTCCCGCAGCTCTTACAGAGGGCGGAGCGGGCTGGGCAGCGCGAGCGAGGGTGTTTTGCGTACCCGCAAAAGTAGCAGCGGGGCCCCGCGGATTTATCGGGGCGTCCCGCGGCACAAGCCTGAGGGAGGTCGGGAGCGGCGGGTGGGAAGCGTACCAGGAGGCCTGGCCAGGGTCATAGGTGCGAGCGCTTTGATCTGCGACCTCCAGAGAGGCGGAGAGAGTCAGCGTCTCAGTTAAACTGAGTTCGTCTCTTTCCAGCATCCGCTGGCGGATCACAGGGGACAGCATCCCAGCCACGTAAGCGTCTCTGATCAGTAGCTCCATGTGCTCTGTAGCCGAGACCGCTAAACAGGAGCAACTTCTCCCCAGGGCATAGAGGGCCCGGGCGTAATGGCTCAGAGACTCACCGGGGACCTGCTTTCTGGTGGCCAGCAGATGTCGAGCGAATACCCTGTTGACCGGTTTGATGAATTGTCCTTTTAGCTTTTGTATAGCGTCATCATAATTCGTTTCCTCTTTGATTATTGCGTAAGCATAGATACCCACGCTGGAGTGGAGGACGTGCAGCTTCTGTGCCCCGGTGGGGTGGGGGGGGGGGGGGGGGGGGGTGGTTGTAGATGCTAGGAACCCTTCGGGGCATGTCAGCCAGAGTTGGAAAAGTTCTGCAGAGTTCGGAGTTTGCGGGCTGATGCGGAGGCATTCGGGCTTGATGCGGAACTCCATCTTCAAAGTCGTAGTCAATTAAATTGATGTACCATCAATTGTACGCGAGGCGAGTGATTTACCAAAGTCTGGCTTTAATTGACTAGAACACAGCTCTGCGATCGTCTACAATGGAAAGGACGATTGTCAGGCGTCTGAGCATTTATACCTCGTTAATAGAGGCGTGGTTAACTCAGCCTCTCAGCCAATCGGTCAAGAGGCACATGACCGACCAGGGCCAATGGTAAGCCGACGTTCTGGCCCAATGGCAGACAGGTATGCAGATCATATCACCACAGGGGCGAAACCCACGCAGACACGGGGAGAATGTGCGAACTCTTCACAGACAGTGACCCAGGGCCGGGATTCAAACCCAGGTCCTCAGCACCGTAGGCAGCAATGCTAACCACTGTGCCACCGTGCTGCCCAATTCATTTCAAATTTAAGAGTGCTGCTGGAGAGCTGGATTCTCATTTCAGCCTCACACACACTCATCCCTCTGTCACACACACACACTCACTCTCTCTCATACACACATACTCACTCTCTCACTCACACACACACTCACTCTCTCTCTGGTCACACACACCCTCTCTCTCGCGCACACTCACCCACCGCTCACGCACTCACTCTCTCGCACACACATACTCACAGCTCTCTCACACACACACTCACCGCTCTCTCACACACACACTCACCGCTCCCTCACACATACACCCTTCATTCACACACTCACCTCTCTCTCCCTCTGTCTCACACACATACATTCACTGTTCCCTCACACACACACACGCTCATCCTGCTCTCATACACATACCCCTCATTCAGACACACGTTCACCCGCTCTCTCACACACACGCACCCACCCTTCTTTCACACATATACCCTGCTTTCACATGCACACACTTACTCACACACACATACCCCTCTCGCTATCTCTCGCACACACATACCCTTCTCTTACACACATACCCTCTCTCTCTCACACACACCCCTCTCTATCTGTCACACACACATCTCTCTCACACACACACACCCCTCTCTCTCTCTCTCTCACACACACACACCCCTCTCTCTTTCACACAAACACACCCCTCTCTCTCTCTCTCACACACACACACCCCTCTCTCTCTCTCACACAAACACACCCCTCTCTCTCTCTCTCTCTCACACACACACACCCCTCTCTCTCACACAAACACACCCCTCTCTCTCTCTCTCTCACACACACACACATCCCTCTCTCTCACACAAACACACCCCTCTCTCTCTCACACACACACACACCCCTCTGTCTCTCTCACACACACCCCTCTCTCTCACACACCCACCCCTCTCTTTCTGTCACACACACACACACCTCTCTGTTACATACACCCCTCTCTTTCTGTAACACACACACCTCTCTCACACACACGCACCCCTCTCTCTCTCTGTCACACACACACCCCTCTCTCTCACAGACACACGTCTACCTCTCTCCTCACACACACACCCCTCTCTCTCTGTCACACACACACCCCTCTCTATCACAGACACACGTCTACCTCTCTCCTCACACACATACACCTCTCTCTCTCTCTCTCACACATACAAACCCCTCTCTCTCTTTCTCTCTCACACACACACACCCCTCTCTCTCTCTCTCACACACAAACACCATTCTCTCTCACCCCCCCCCCCCCCCCCCCCCCACACTAACCCCACAAACACATATACACACATCTCTTGGGCCCCTGTGGCTCTGGCCTCTCTCAGGGTCCGTTCCCTCACGGGCTTTCCTCCCTTCCCGCTTTGAAGGCCACCTTCTCCCACTCACGCCCATTCTTCCCATCACTCTGCTGGTCTGAAGACTTTAGCTGAGTTTCTCCATCCGTTCGCTGGTGGTGGGATTCTCTGGTTCCGCTGGCAGCGCACCCCGCCCGTGGGTTTCCCGGCGGCTTGAGGTGGCTTCAATTGGAATTCACAATGATAGCAGTGGGAACAGAGAATCATACCGCCAGTGAAGTGCGCTGCTGTGAAACACGCGGCTGGGAGGCTGGAGAATCACACTCTCTGTTTCATGCTGTTTCCAGCTCGTTCAGTCAGAGGCTGGAGTTCTGAAAAGCTAGCTTTGACAAAGAGTCAAAGCCAGATTGCAACGTTAACTCCATTCTCACTCCACAGCTACTCTCAGACCTGCCGTCATTGGTTTTGTTTCAGATTCCTGCATCTGCAGTAATTTGTTTCGATCTCCTATTGGGCAAGCAGCTTTTCAAATTTTACATCTGTGCCTGGCCTGCCGCAGGATCCCAGGGAAACTCCAGTCTAGGGCAACTCCTCTGTTCAGAAGATCACTCTCCTGCGCTGTTGATGTCTATATTTGAAAGTCTATAACGGTTTCTGGGTTGTTCCCCTAATACAAGGCATCTCTATGTGGACAGGTCATAAGTCTGACTCCACTAACCATGAGGGCGGTGAACTGCCTTTTGACTGGCCCCTACCTTTCCACCGCTCTGGCTCATGTGGCCTAATTTGGTGTCATATTCCTGCCATTGTATCCTCCAGTTATAAGAGCAATGGAGCCATCCCATCAGATTATGGCGCAGTCCTCAAGAAAGGATTCAGGTGATGAGACTTCATTCTCTGTGACCCGCACACGCAGGCCAGGATTTTCTGGCTCCACCAGCCGGGGGCAGTGTTGGGGGTGCGCCCAGAGAATTTGAAGAGCGGCCAATAGTTTGTTGACGTTGAGTCAAAATGCCACCCACAATCTTTCATGCCCGCCGCCTTTTCTCATACTTCAATGGACATGAGAGACCGATTCCTTCACAGGGAAGGGAAATGAGGCGGCAGAAAAATAGGAAACATGGATAACGCAGCAGCTTTTCATTTATTTGTAGGCGATAAGAGGGACAATTTTAAATCTGGGCTATGAGGTAGAATATAAATTCCCTGCCCATCTGCAATGTTAACCCATGGAGATTTTAAATCCTGCATCTTGTGGCGATATACGTACAGGCATATCTATCTATAATTGTACATAGTTGTACCAATGTATATATTTGTATATAGTAGCACCACAGTACATAGCCACTGACCAATACATGTAGGGGCAGTTCTGACCTCCCGCCAGCAGGTGGAACCAAACACAGACCAGGCATATATATATCGGGGGACGGATGGGAGGCGGAGCACATGGCAGTAGGACAGGCAGGAAGACAGACATGTCTCTCCATGGTTTTACAGTAACGGAGATGGAATCGTTTGTACATAGAAATGCATGGTTACCATCAAGAATAAATACTTGTAGCAATCATATCTTCATGTTCCATGTGTACCTTCATGATCAAGGAAGCAACCGAACACAACACACCTCATCGATAGGCCCCATCCAGTCTCCCATTCGAACTCCACAGGAAACACTAACCGAGAACCCAAGATATATGCAGTGGGAGTGGTGAGGATGGTTGATGTGATTTGAGACCTGGAATGGGTGCCCCGACAGTCCGGTGGGGGGGGGGGGGGGGGGGGTAGTGGGGGGGAACTACAGTGGCTTCTCTGACCACCGATGACATCTGCATATTTAAGGAAGCTCCCACAAGTGTCCCTCTCATTAGCAGAGGAAAGAAATTAAAGTTACCTCCTGAAAGGAGCTGGCAGGTCTAGTGCTGGTAATGCCCATGCACCAGTTTAATTGCCTATCTAGTTTCCTTTAGTTAAAATCACTCCATGTTCAAAAGGATCTCAACTAAAGCAAATGAACTTTTAGTGTGTTGGGGCAATAAATTACTATATTACCCACCCTCAGAATCTGATATCTAGGTTTAATTGTACAGATTTATTTTGCTGTAGTTTGGTCTGTTTGTTTTCCAATGCTTGAAATAAAGGCATTTGATGAAGTGAAGCTTTTTGCAGCGATAAGGAAAAATTGGGGTATACGCTCCTTGGATCAGAGAAGGCTGAGGAGAAATTTGATTGGGACGTTGTGAGAGGCCTGGATAGACTATTTGGGAAGGGCCAGTTTACTTTAGCAGAGAGGTCAGCGACGAGGGGGCATAGAAGGTTTCCACTGCCTCCCCCCCCCCCCCCCCCCCCCCGGGCACCTCCAGGGACCCTAAAATCGTAAAATTTCACTTGGCCTCTGAGAGTAGGCCTTAATCGGGAAGTTGAACAATCAATCAGCAATCTTTATTGTCACAAGTAGGCTTGCATTAACACTGCAATGAAGTTACTGTGAAAAGCCCCAAGTCGCCACATTCCGGCGCCTGTTCGGGTACACAAAGGGAGAATTCAGAATGTCCAATTCACCTAACAGCATGTCTTTCTGGACTTGTGGCAGGAAGCTGGAGCACCCAGAGGAAACCCACACAGACACAGGGAGAACAGGCAGACTCCACACAGACAGTGACCCAAGCCGGGAATCGAACTTGAGACCCTGGTGCTGTGAAGCAACAGTGCTGCCCACTGTGCTCCTGGAATGTTGCTGGGAAGTGGGCATGCTTGCCCAGCACTCCGAATTTACACACCCACCCACCTCCACTCTCACTCCAATCAGGGTGGAAACTGCAGCTGTTGAAGCGCAGGAAAACGGGCTTAAACTGACAGGAGGCAGCATTGCTGCTCTGCACGCAGCTGATGCAAGGGAGTGACACGATGGGTTAATCCAAGCACAAATCACACCGTCCTTCTAAACCTGACATCCACCATGGGGTTCACAGTTTTGCTTTGAGAATCAGATTACAATCTCATTTATTGCAGTGGTTTCCTTCTTTCCAAAATCAGGCCGTAGATCTTCCTTCTTGTTCCAGATGCAACATTAATGGCTGCATATTTCATCTGAGTAAATCATTTAAATGTGCTCTCTTCTCCCCAACTGAAATATAGGGCTACAAATGACTGGCTGCCAGTGATGCTGAGCACTTAACATGTTCAGATGACATACTTCTGCCTACTACTTTAATGGATGCATTAGCTAAGACACATGTCTGAAAGGTCACGTCAAGCACTCGAACACTCACAGCCCAGGTTATTTACTGTACCTGCACTGGTATGAGGTAACACCCCTAAATATCTTATTCAATCTTCCCCTCTGCTTCACAAAGTTGGCATAAACACTTGAGATGATTCTTTTTGCTTCATTTCAATCTAAAATATCAGAAGTAAACCCATTGTGGCGTGTGATATTCTCTGTTGTTGCAGTAAGATGGGGAGGAATCTTGCCATCCAGTTCTTGACGTCAACCTGGGTGAATCGACAGCATTTGTATTTTTCTTGACTCCAATTAGCCAGCAACCTGCTTTCACCTCTGAAATATGGTCCAGCCCTATTTCCGCCTCCCCTCCATTGCCACTAATTCACTCCTCCTTTACTCCTTCAGACTGAACATAGAAACATCGGAAATAAGAGCAGCAGGAGGCCACTCGGCCCTTCGAGTCTGCTCTGCCATTCATTATGGGGAGGCAGTGGTATTGTCGCTGGACAAGTAATCCAGAGTCCCAAGGAAAATGCTCTGGGAACCCGGGTTCGAACCCCACCATGGCAGACGATGGAATTTGAATTAGTCGACAAATCTGGAATTAAATAACTAATTGTAACCATGTACCATTGCCGATTGTCGTTAAAAACCTATCTGCTTCACTAATGTCCTTAAGGGAAGGAAATCTGTCATCCTGATCTGGCCTGGTCACAGCAATGTGGTTGACTCTTACATTCGCCTAGTGATGGGCAATAAAGGCTGCCCAGCCAGTGATGCCCTCATTCCATGACTGAATAAGGGCCTGGGGGCCTGGGCCTAGGGCCCCCAGGCACCGTCGGGGCCTGGGGTGAGGTGCTGAGGGCAGAGCACCAGGAGGAATTACCAGGCGTACACGTGGGGATGGGGAAGGACGAGGGGGTGGATTTTATAGTGTTCTCTGTATGGACAGAAGGGGTTAATGTTTAATCAGAAGATCACTAGAGGGCAGCACTAACGGGTATAAAAGCCAGACTCAAGCTGTTCCTCTCTATTTTTGATTGTAGTGTAACGAGAGCAGGAGTATAGATTTTGCTCAGAGTGATTAGTGTAGTCAAACATAGCTACTGTATTTAGATCTAGTAACCTTACTACTAGCATTAATCTTAAAGTAAAGAACTCACAAAATTGTGATTTAGTTACTCAATAAACCATTCATTACTTCTGGACGACTTTGAGTCTTTTCATCAAGATACAGAAAACCTCATCAGCAACTGGATTGAGTCGCATATCTTACGTTCAGTAGTATAACCAAACATACTACAGAAGAGCAAGAAAAGAAGTTTAGGGACATGCAGGGGAAGGGGCTGCAGTGCAGGCTGGGGCCACCATGTAGCCTCTCCCATACCCCCACGCATCCAGGTGCACCATGATCCAGCAGATATGTCGCACTGTTCCCCCTGCTTAGCTGGAGTCTTCGACAGCATGCATGGTTCGGCAGGTCACCGAATGAAAGACGCCGCCTGGGGCAGGCTCCGCTGCTGCAGGGTCCTCCCCAGGCAGCTCCTGCTCGTGCAGCCTTACTGCACCCTCCAGTGCTGTGGCGGCTAGGAATGAAGACCACTATGCCTGGGTGGATTCCGAAGTACATTGTCTATAGTAGTGGGAGAAAGGCAGACATCTTGGCATAGTGTGTACCGCCGTGCCCAACCAAGTCCACTGGGCTACCAGGTGAACCCGGCCTGCTCTGCAGCCCTTGCATGTCCCCCTCCCCATCCCACCCGCCCGTCCTCCCCCAACCATATGCCTACCCCTGGTCATTCTCCCAGACACTTTGCCCTCTGCACAGTACCCCTAGCCCCAACAGTGCCCACCACATTGGGGGCCTCTGACCCTGGCACTTGTCCCAATGCCGTGGGGGTTCCTACCTCCACCTGATGTACTGCAGCATGTGTGTGATGCGACCATATAGTATCCCTGGAGTCTCTTCACTAAAGTGCCCAACCGAGGTGAGTGTCTCTGGGATGGTGGAGGGTGTTGGAGACAGCTGTGACGGGGAATCAATGTCGTCCTCGGACAGGGGTGTTTTGGGCTGGCGTTTGGGGTGTCCCCTCGCTATCCATCACCTCCTCATCACTGGAATCCACTTGGAGTTGGGGTCGAGGGCGAAGGACACCAGAAGGGCCTGCCTCGTCGCCAGGTGATCCTGCAAGACATGAGTGCATAATTGGATCATGGGTTGGGGCGATAGGTGGTAGTGAGGAAGTGGGGTAGGTGTGGTGAGGAGGTGGTGAGGTGGTGGTGAGAGTGGGTGGTTGTGGTGAGGAGGGGGTGGTGTGGGTGGGTGGGTGTGGTGAGGAGGTGGGTGGGGGTGGTGAGGAGGGGGTGGTGTAGGGTGGGTGGGGGTGGTGAGGAGGTGGTGGTGAGGAGGTGGTGTAGGGTGGGTGGGTGTGGTGAGGAAGTGGTGAGGGGGTGGTGTAGGGTGGGTGGGTGTGGTGAGGGTGTGGTGTGTGGGTGTGGTGAGGGTGTGGTGTGGGTGGGTGGGTGTGGAGGGTGTGGTGTGGGTGGGTGGGTGTGGTGAGGATGTGGTGAGGGTGTGGTGTGGGTGGGTGGGTGTGGTGAGGGTGTGGTGTGGGTGGGTGGGGGTGGTGAGGGGGTGGTGTAGGGTGTGTGGGGGTGGTGAGGAGGTGGTGAGAGTGTGGTGTGGGTGGGTGGGTGTGGTGAGGGTGTGGTGTGGGTGGGTGTGGTGAGGAGGTGGTGAGGGTGTGGTGTGGGTGTGTGTGGTGAGGAGGTGGTGAGGTGGTGAGGGGGTGGTGTGGGTGGGTGGGTGTGGTGAGGAGGTGGTGAGGGTGTGGTGTGGGTGTGTGGTGAGGAGGTGGTGAGGGTGGGTGGGTGTGGTGAGGGGGTGGTGTAGGGTGGGTGGGGGTGGTGAGGAAGTGGTGAGGGGGTGGTGTAGGGTGGGTGTGGGTGGGTGGGGGTGGTGTAGGGTGGGTGGGGGTGGTGAGAAGGTGATGAGGGGGTGGTGAGGGGGTGGTGAGGAGGTGGTGAGGGTCTGGTGTGGGTGGGTGGGTGTGGTGAGGGTGTGGTGTGGGTGGGTGGGTGTGGTGAGGAGGTGTGAGGGGGTGGTGTAGGGTGGGTGGGTGTGGTGAGTGGGTGGTGTAGGGTGGGTGGGGGTGGTGAGAAGGTGAGGAGGTGGTGAGGAGGTGGTGAGGGTCTGGTGTGGGTGGGTGGGTGTGGTGAGGGGGTGGTGTAGGGTGGGTGGGGGTGGTGAGGAAGTGGTGAGGGGGTGGTGTAGGGTGGGTGTGGGTGGGTGGGTGTGGTGAGGGGATGGTGTAGGGTGGGTGGGGGTGGTGAGAAGGTGATGAGGAGGTGGTGAGGAGGTGGTGAGGGTCTGGTGTGGGTGGGTGGGTGTGGTGAGCTGGTGGTGTAGAATGGGTGGGTGTGGTGAGGAGGTGGTGAGGGGGTGGTGTGGGGTGGGTGGGTGTGGTGAGGGGGTGGTGTAGGGTGGGTGGGTGTGGTGAGGGGGTGGTGTGGGGTGGGTGGGTGTGGTGAGGGGGTGGTGTAGGGTGGGTGGGTGTGATGGGGTGGTGTGGGGTGGGTGGGTGTGGTGAGGAGGTGGTGAGGGTCTGGTGTGGGTGGGTGGGGGTGGTGAGGTGGTGAGGGGGTGGTGTGGGGTGGGTGGGTGTGGTGAGGGGGTGGTGTAGGGTGGGTGGGTGTGGTGAGGGGGTGGTGTGGGGTGGGTGGGTGTGGTGAGGAGGTGGTGTGGGTGAGTGTGGTGAGGAAGTGGTGAGGGGGTGGTGTAGGGTGGGTGGGTGTGGTGAGGGGGCGGTGTGGGTGAGTGTGGTGAGGAAGTGGTGAGGGGGTGTGTGGGGGTTGTGAGAAGGTGATGAGGGAGTGGTGTGGAGGTGGTGAGGGTGTGGTGTGGGTGGGTGGGTGTGGGGAGGAGGTGGTGGGGGGGTGGTGTGGGTGAGTGTGGTGAGGGGGTGTGTGGGGGTTGTGCCTTAGGAAACCGCAACAGAGCTGGATCTCACTCGGTCTCCTGAGGCCGACCTCCGCCTCAGCCACTTCTCTTTCTGTGGGCCCACCCACCAGTTTAGTTTCTGAAGAGAATCCCGCCCACAATGTTTTGGCCTCAACTGGTTTCTGTGGTAATGAATTCCACAGGCTCACCACTATGTGGAGCTGCATGGTAGCACAGTGGTTAGCACAGGGTCCCATGCATGAATCCCGGCATGGGTCACTGTGCGGAGTCTGCACGTTCTCTACAAGTCTGCGTGGGTTTCCTCCAGGTGCTCCGGTTTCCTCCCACAATATCCGAACAACGTGCTGTTAGGTGAATTGGACATTCTGAATTCTCCCTCTGTGTACCCGAACAGGCGCTGGAATGTGGCAATGAGGGGCTTTTCACAGTAACTTCATTGCAGTGTTAATGTAAACCTACTTGTGACAATAAAGGTTATTATTATGTGGGTGAAGAGATTTCTCATCTCAGTCCGAAATGGTTTACCCGGTATCCTCAGACTCTGTCTCCTGGTTGTGGACTCCCCTCGCCACCGGTAACATCCTTCCTTCAGCTACCCTGTCTAATCCTGATAGACATTGATACATTTCTATGAGACCCTCCATTCTCATTTTTCTAAACTCCAGACAATATAATCCTAAGTGACTCAATTTCTCCTCATCTGGCAGTCCGGCTATCCCAGGAATCAGTCTGGTAAATCTTCGCTGCACTACGTCTAGAGCAAGAACATCCTTCCACAGATACGGAGACAAAAACTGCACACAGTATTCCAGGTGTGGTCTCAACAAATCCCTGTATAACTGCAGCAAGACATCCCTGCTCCTGTACTTGAATCCTCTCGCTAGGAAGGCCAAGGTACCATTTGCTTTCTTTACAGCCTGCTGTACCTGCATGCTTATCTTCAGTGACTGGTATATAAGGGCACCCAGGTGTCATTTCTCAGGGGAATGGCCACAGGAGATTCCTGAACTGCCTGCCTCACCCTCTTACTGTACCTGGTGGTCACCCATTCACTTGCTGCCTGTGGAGTCTTAGCCTCTCTATCTGAGCTATCGAAGGTACTCTCTGCCTTGCAGATGCTCCAGAGTGTCCCCAGCTGCTGCTCCAGATCCGAAACCTGGGCTAATAGTAGCTTCAGCTGGAGACATCTCCTGCACACATGCTGACCCAGGACACTGGAAATGTTCCTAGCTTCCCACATAGAGCAGGAGGAGCACACCACAGCTTTGAGCTCTCCAATCATGACTTATCCCTTTAAATGAAACCTTTTGGAAAATGATTAAAATCAAATAACATCAATTACCATTCTAACAATGATAACCATTCTAACAATGATAACCATTCTTACAATGCCCTCTTCTTTGTTCCAAAAGCTCACCCGGATTGCAGACTCCACTGTCCATAGGTCTACCTCCCACCCTTATACTTGGCTCCACCTCTCTCAACGCATCAATTTCAAATTTCCCTCACCGCCCCGGCCTTCCTCTGCACTCCTTTTGCAGCCTTCTCCAACCAATGTATCAAGTATGTTTGCCACTTTTAAAAATCATATTCTTGTATGGGATGTGGTTGTCGTTGGCTGGGCCTGAATTTGTTGCCCATCCCAAATTGCCTTTGAGAAGGTGGTGGTGAGCTGCCTTCTTGAACATCTACAGTCTATGTGGTGTCGGTACACCCACAGTGCTGTTAGGAAGGGAGTTCCAGGATTTTGACCCAGCAACAGTGAAGGAACGGCGATAGATTTCCAAATTAGGATGGTGGGTGTCTTGGAGGGAAACTTGCAGATGGAGGTGTTCCCAGGTATCTGCAGATGGTGTCATAGACATAGACATCGAATTTACAGTGCAGAAGGAGGCCATTCGGCCCATCGAGTCTGTACCGGCCCTTGGAAAGAGGACCCCACTTAAGCCCACACCTGTGCCCCATACCCGTAACCCAGCAGCCCAACCCAACCCCTTTGGACACTAAGGGCAATTTAGTGTGGCGAATCCAACTAACCTGCACGTCTTTGAACTGTGGGAGGAAACCGGAGCACCCGTGAAAATCCACATAGACACGAGGAGAATGTGTAGACTCCTCACAGACAGTGACCCAAGCTGGTAATCGAACCTGGGACCCTGGAGCTGTGAAGTGACAGTGCTAACCACTGTGCTATCATGCCGTCCGTGTCTGCTGCCCTTGTCCCCCTAGGTGATAGAGGTTGTGGGTTTGGAAGGTGTTGTCGAAGGACCTTGGTGAGTTGCTGCAGTGCAGCTTGCAGATGGTACACACGTCTGCCACTGCATTGGTGGTGGAGGGAGTGAATGCTTGGAAATATGGTGCCAAACTGCAAGCTGCTTTGTCCTGGACAGTATTGAGCTTCTTGAGTGTTGTTGGAGCTGCACGCTGTTATATTACCTTTGATGGTAATATATCATTGTTCTTTGCCTTTTGATCCAGAATGGTCCATTGAGTTGATGAGTCTCTCTAATCTAATCTACTCCTTGTGCTGTTCTCATGTTTTCTCCTTTGCTAACTACCCAACATTCCCTGAGGTCTGATATTTATACTGAGAACTGGTGGTGTCCTCTAGTGTTTGAATTACACTGAGATGTAATAATTAACCCTCCACTAACTTGTCTACATATCATTACACACTCATCTTTCAACAACATTCAATCGCATTCAACAATTGCATTTATATGGCACCTTTAATATAATAAACCATCCCAAGGAGTTATTGGTTTCAAGGGACTGGTTTTAAAGGGAATCCTAAAGGAGGTAATAGTGGTAGAGACAGAGAGAGGGAGTACCAGAACTTATACCCGATGCAGCTGAAGCCAAAGCCACTATTAGGGAGAAGATATGGAAGACTCCAGAATTGGAGGAGCACAGAGATCTTGGAGGGTTACAGGGTTGAAGGAGGTTATTCAGATAGGGAGGGGTGAGGCCACAGCAGGCACTGAGCACAAGGCCGAGACATGTTAGACCAGGAGCCAATTTAGGTTTGTGAGAACAGAAGTAGTGAGTGAATGAAACTTGGGCCAACCTTTCTCCATTCTACCAACACTGCGGTGTGTTTATACCTCAAACCAAATGATCTGTAACCATTCAGCCTCATGACAACCTTGCTGTTTCATCACATTTTAGTGCCCTCCCGAACTCCCCCACCCCCCTCTCCCTACATGGTGCTGACTGGAAGCTGTTAAGTGGCTCAGAGCGATTTGCTCTGTAAAGGCATGACTTAACACCAGTTTGCACAAATCCCACCATCCCCACCCCGCCATGGTGGGTTTCAGATATCCCGAGACTTATGCCCCTCTGAGAAACAGTTGGCGAGAGTACATCGAAAGTGGCAGGGTTGCCAACTGTGATTAATATATTCCTGGAGGTTTCATCACATGACATGTCCCCATCCTTCAGCCATGGGTCGTCCATCTTTATGACACACTGCCTTCCTACGCCATATGGAAAGAAAAATGACTCATTACCCAATTGGGTGGTGCTTGACTGTCATCTCAACAGGCTTTCCCCCCACTATTTTCAATATTTTAATGTCTTGAAAAGAGAAATGTTCCAAGAAAATGATAAACAAACCCAATCTTTTTCAATGTCCCGATGATGTTTCTCCAGCGTTGCACACAGCAGTGTCCTGGAGATTGATCTTCAATTCTTGGAGACTCCAGGCCACGATGTGCCTTTGATGCTCTGTGCTGGGCATTCTTGAACCAGGAGCTCCCAGAGGTTCTCTAATGCAGTTGACCTGCCCCTGAACTGTCCCTTCAGTTCATTGTATGACTGCAAAGCTCCTCAGGCCCACCCAGCACCTACACAAGATGCACCTGGCTTAAAGTAAAGTGCACCAAGCCTCCCTTGGGACTCTAATGCCTGGCTATCTCTTAACACAGTGGTATTGAAGGCCTGGAGATATTCATAGTATTTATAGTACAGAAGGAGGCCATTCGGCCCATTGAGTCTGCACCGGCTCTTGGAAAGAGCACCCTACCCAGGCCCACATCTTCACCCTATCCCCATAACCCAGTAACCCCACCCAACACTAAGGGCAATTTTGGACACTAAGGGCAATTTAGCATGGCCAATCCACCTAACCTGCACATCTTTGGATAGTGGGAGGAAAGTGGAGCACCCGGAGGAAACTCATGCACACACGGGGAGAACGTGCAGACTCCACACAGACAGTGACCCAAGGTGGGAATCAAACCTGGGACCCTGGAGCTGTGAAGCAATTGTGCTATCCACAATGCTACCGTGCTGCCCATATTCTGTTATCATCCTCCCCACTAAGTCCATGGGAGAGTCAGTATTAGATGCAAAGTCTATGTCGAGAAATAGGGAAGATAAATGGTATTAAAATTAGCAGCATTTCCTTGGAATAATCCTTTGGGTTGATGAAAGATGCCAGAAAATGTCAGTTTCTCAATGTTACTGCCTGTTGGAAATTCACCCATTTACAGCCAACCTTTCCAAGAATGTTAAAGCACAGAAGGAGACCATTTAGCCCATCATAACTCTCACAAAGAGTTATCCTATCAGCACCATTCCTTGGGCTCTTTTCCTCATAGCTCTACAGATTTCCCCCCATGGAATATTTATCCAACTCTCTTTTGAATATTGTTATTAAATTTGCTCCCACCTCCCTTTTGAGCAGTGCGTTCCAGATCTCAACAGCTTGTCTGCAATGAGTTTAAATCTATCTTTTTAAAAGAATGGCTAATTACCAAATATGCTTCATGAACAGAATCTTTTGCTGCAAATTCTGCGCCATGTACCTGGCACCCAGCTGCTGACTTCATACGTGCCCAGGAATCTACCACCGCCGAGTTCAAGTATGTTCCGGGAGTCGTGGAAGTCAACTTAACTTAGCATTGAGAGCGGAATCGAGGATCTACAAATCCCGATAGACCTCGGAGTCTCCATGCCTGTGCAGTTTAGCATTTTCAGTTCTTTGGGTCGAGGCTGGGCCCAACATGCCAGGGCAGAGATGGAAAACAGTGCAAAAAATCATGTGACTGGGAGCAGAGCGTCATTGAAAATAAGTGTCCCAGGCAGGGGACAAGGAGATGTCCGAATGGAAGAGGGGGCAGGGAGAGGCTCAGGGGAAGCCCTGGCAATCAAAGAGGGCTTGGGGAGCCCTGAAGATGCAAGTAGCCAGCTGAATTCGATGACTCCATGCCTCCATTGGAGCAGTAGTGTTCTGTTTGGCATGGCTAAAGGAGCTGTAGTTGTGCTTGTGAGTTGGTGCTTCAGTGCATACTCGGGGGATCCAGTGGATCGGAATCCTGGGAAATGTGTTTGAAACCCTGTGAGGTGGATTGTTGTTGATGCTGTCTGAATTGGAGCGACATGTGGTGAGGATTCCCAGCTTCGATCTTCGAAGGTGATGACTGGAGTTCCTTAGTAAAGAGATTTCAGTGAGATTAGTTGACCCACAGTGTTACTGGTATCCGGGTGGGTTGTTCAGAAATCCATGGACTCTATCTAGGTTACATTTGCAATTCTGTGTACAGTGTTGTGTGTTCAACCACAGTTAGCCTATTAATTCACATGTATCTCATACTTAGCCAGAAGATTAGAGTATAGGAAAGATATTGTAAATTGTTTATATTTCTGACCTTAAAGAGTGAATATTTTTTATTTGTTCGAAACCCGTGGAACCTTGTGGCTTTATTTACTGAGCAAGTGTCTTGAATCTCAAACTTCTTTTATTTTAAACAAAACATTATTTGTCCCTTACATATATCTTACAAAAATCTTGGAGGTCTGTTAAAGGATTACAACATAAATTAAGGGCTCTTTAGGGGTTTCAAATCCACAGACAAATATGAGTACTTGCTGAGGTAAAAGTTGATAAGAATTCCACAGTGAAAAACAAGATGGCAATGCGTTTTCTGGAGGGGGAAGGTTTGTCTCTCAGTGATTTGCAAACATTAACCAAAGCCAGGTTCATTGTATTAGCAGAAGAGTTAGAGTTATAAGCAGGGGCTAAGGAAGCAGAAATATTGAGGTGATAGAATAGCATGTGGGATTAGAAGAACAAAAAGTTAATCCAGGTTGCAATTGAGTTGAATTAGCTAGAATTCAGTTGCAGATGAAGTAGTTTGAGATAGAAAGAGATAGAGAACTTAACAAAAACATATTGAATTGGAAAAAGGAAAAAAAGCAAAATAAATGGAAATGTGGAAGCTTAAACCTGAACTCCAGAAAGAGAAAGAAATCAAACACGGTGAGCCTCCGAGGAGAGGCAGTGGTGTAGTGGTATTGTCACTGGACTAGTAATGCAGAGACCCAGGGTAATGCTCTGGGGACCTGGGTTCAAAACCCACTATAGCAGATGATGAAATTTGAAGTCAATGAAAAATCTGGAATGATGAAGCTAATGATGACTGTGAAAACGTTATTGTAAAAACCATCTCGTTCACTAATGCCCTTTCAGGAAGGAAATGTGTCATCCTTACCGGCTTTGTCTGGCTTACATATGGTAACACAAGTGGATAGCACTGTGGCTTCACAGCGCCAGGGTCCCAGGTTCGATTCCCTGCTGGGTCACTGTCTGTGCGGAGTCTACACGTTCTCCCCGTGTCTGCGTGGGTTTCCTCCGGGTGCTCCGTTTTCCTCCCACAGTCCAAAGACGTGCAGGTTAGATGGATTGGAAATGATAAATTGCCCTTAATGACCATAAAAGTTCAGAGGGGTTATTGGGTTATGGGGATAGGGTGGAAGTGAGGGCAGCACGGTAGCATTGCGGTTAGCACAATTGCTTCACAGCTCCAGGGTCCCAGGTTCGATTCCATGCTGGGTCACTGTCTGTGCGGAGTATACACGTTCTCCCCGTGTCTGCGTGGGTTTCCTCCGGGTGCTCCGGTTTCCTCCCACAGTCCAAAGATGTGCAGGTTAGGTGGATTGGCCATGATAAATTGCCCTTAGTGTCCACAATTGCCGTTAGTGTTGGGTGGGGTTACTGGTTTATGGGGATAGGGTGGAGGTGTGGGCTTGGGTGGAGTGGTCTTTCCGGGAGCCGGTGGAGACTCGATGGGCCGAGTGGCCTCCTGTACTGTAAATTCTGTGATTAAGTGGGTCGGTGCAGACTCGATGGGCCGAATGGCCTCCTTCTGCACTGTATGTTCTATGTTTATCTATGTTCTATGACTCCAGACCCATACAGGTTGAATCTTAAATGCTCTCCAGGATAGCAATAAATGCTGGCCCAGTGACAACCACTTGAATGAATTTTTAAAAAATGGTGAGAGAAAAGTTTAGGTTTGAGGAGAAAAGGTGTCTAATAGTTCAGCTGAGGAATGGAGTAAATTTTATATTGTGTAATGATTTGGCTAGGGTAGATGGTAACATGGTAACAACTGTGTTGCAGCAGCCACTTGGGTATGCTGATCTTGCCAAACTCCTGTAAGAAAATACTGCAGACAAACACAAGAAGCCGATTGCCTATAACGAGCAATTGATGGAAAATCTGATTAGTGCAGAGAACCAACATTCAGGCACGAAAGATGAGTTTGCTAATGAAAAACAAGAACTGATGAGAACACTTATGTGTCAGTCACAGGAAGTAGACACTTGAATAAGGACTCGAAATGCCAAAATGATAAGCTCGTAGAAGCAAAAATAGATCTTCAATTAAAACTTGGTGAGCTTGAAGTATCAGAATTCTCTATTAAGTATGATAAAACATGCCTTGAACAGGAACGGAAATTGCTGATGAATCACTAAGACCGATGGATTGTTGGAACTTCACTGCGAAACGAGCAATGAGATTCATGAACTCTGATACAATCTGGAGATTTGAAAAGAATGAGATGGGCAGTGTGGGAGAGCAGATCCAGACTTAGAAAGTAGATCAGGAAAAATTGAAGAAACAGATCGAGGATCTAATGGGTGAATTGGGGAAGTTTAAGGAGCAGTCAGTAACCATCATGTAAGTAAGATTCCGAAATGAACTGAATGCTGAAGTCAAGCTTGTTCACATGATTCTGAAACAAAGCCAACTGAACTCACTAGCCTAGTTGCTGAGTTAAATGAAAAGATCGATAAATGGAAAAGAATTGGAAAGTAAGAGAGTGACAAAATAATAGAGTGAAATTGAGAAAATGAAGGTTCCATTCTTGAGACTTCATTGGGGAAGAATGTGAATGTGTGCAGAAGCCTGTGGAGTGGCTCTTGGATCGGCTAGAACATGAGTTGAGAGGAAAACTCTCAAAGCAAAAGTTTATTTATCTGGTGATGATCAAAAAAATGAAAAGAAAGTGTGTTATGGGAGAGGTGAGCGAAGAAGGTAATTTTGAAGCCAGGTGCCAAACAGACGTACACAGTTCCTGTAGAAAAGTTAAAGGATCCATTGTAGCCATGTCTCCATTACTAGATGAGAAGAGTAAGAAAAATCCCAGGTTATTCTGCACTAAAGCTGAGAAACCTATCTGAAAGCTATTTGAATCACATGCTATGATTAACGTACATTTTTATGTGGACAGGGGAAAACCTGATTTGCAGTCACACCAGTAAGATGACAAATCCTGCCACAAAATAAAGGTACAAGCCGGTCAAGGTGTTTCGAAAGAAAATGTTAATGTATCTTCACCACCTTTTGTTGGCCAGGAAAGGATTATGGCCAAAAACTGTGAATGTTGATGTTACATTCAGAGTTAAAGCAAAGATGTAGGAGAAAAGGCAGATTCCGAGTTCTGATAATTCTGTGATGTTTGGATTCTGCCCATCCCACCCATTACATGTACTACCTTTTGTTTTGGTAAATCTTAGTAACTTTATATTATATGTGTAATGGTAGAAGACAATGAAAAGGTATACTCTGTGATAAGCAATGTATTGGATGTTTATGATGTTAAATACTGATAAAGAAAGTGTAAAGCCATTGTAAAGAATCCTTCACTGGAGTGAAGCTTTCTTTCATCCAAGGGATGAGGTGCTCAGGAAGTCAATTTATCTTAACATTGACAGCGGAGATCGGGAACTCCAAGTTCCAACAGATCTCAGATCTTGCACACCTGTGGAATGATAGCAGTTTGCACACATGCAATTCACCATTTGAAGTTCTTTGGGCTGCGTACAGGCCCAGGGCACTGGTGCAGAGATGGAAAATGATGTGAAAACCAGAGTCATGTGACCAGGAGCAGCATGCCATTGAAAACAGGTTCCCCAGGCGGGGGACAGGGGGAGGTCCCAAAAAGAGAGGGGACTGGGAAGCACCTCAAAAAAGAGTCCCGGACAGGGACAAGAAGAAGTCCCATTTTAAGTTAAAAAGTAGGAAAATAGGCGGAGGTTAGCAGACTATAATTCTGTTTTGATCCTTGACCACGCCCCCAAGGGTTTGGTAAGGTTCGGTTCAGGACCAATCACCTTTTGTTAAAAGTGGACAAAATTTGAGATTCAAGACGTTTGGTTAGTGAATAGAGCCACAAGATTTTGAACAAACAAAAAGAAACTTTATTATATAATGTCGGAAAAATAAAGCATTTTACCAGATCTATCTTCATAGATTATCATAGAATTTACAGTGCAGAAGGAGGCCACTCGGCCCATCGAGTCTGCACCGGCTCTTGGAAAGAGCACCCTACCCGAGGTCAACACCTCCACCCTATCCCCAGAACCCAGTAACCCCACCCAACACTAAGGGCAATTTTGGACACTAAGGGCAGTTTATCATGGCCAATCCACCTAACCTGCACATCTTTGGACTGGGAGGAAACCGGAGCACCCGGAGGAAACCCACACAGACACGGGGAGAATGTGCAGACTCCGCACAGACAGTGACCCAAGCCGGGAATCGAACCTGGGATCCTGGAGCTGTGAAGCAATTGTGCTATCCACAATGCTACCATGCTGCCCAATCTTACCACGACAGAGTCCATTGATTTCTCAACAACTCACCTGGGCCCTTTTCAATTTTCAGATCTTCTCCTCGGTGCTCTTCAATTCCCAGGGCTTCCCCTGAGCCATCTTAGATTACCAAGGGTGGGATTCTTCAGCTGCTGAGACTCCAAGCCCTGAAATTCCCTTCTGAAACCTCACTGTCTCCTTCCCTTTCTGTCTCATTTTTTTTTTTTATAAATGTTTTTTATTCAGTTTTCATGTTTTATATTGAACAAATTACAAATTGTTAGAGAGCGAAAAAAAAACACGCAAAAATTAACATATATATTTACAGGTGAGCATCTTCGTAGTAATAACTGTGGCCTCCCCCTCTTTGCCGGCATACATATTTTACATTCCCCAACATGTTTATTGGCATTTATTTAGTTTGGTTTTGGGCCTTAGCTAGCCATCAAACCCCCGTAACGAGCCCGTAGCCCCCCCCCCCCCCCCCCCCCCCCCCCCCGCCGGCTACCTTCCCCCGACTATTCTTCCTCTTGTATGTTGGCCACAAACAGGTCCCGGAACAATTGCATGAATGGCTCCCACGTTCTGTGGAAGCCGTCGTCCGACCCTCGGATGGCGAATTTGATTTTCTCCATTTGGAGAGAATCCGAGAGGTGCTCTCATTTAAGGCATTTCTTAAAATCTACCTTTTGACAAGGCCTTTGGTCAACTGTTCTATCATCTCCTTCAAAGACGTGAAACGTCAGGAAACTTAAAAAATATATATTTTATTCAGGCATTTTCAGACAAACAAACCAAAGCAGAAGAAACATCGTACAACATTATAAATACCCAACACCCACTCTCCCCATCTGCTCCCCTCTCTCACCCACTTCTCCCATCCTGCCTTCCCCGTTTTAACCCCTTTCCCCCTTCCCCTATTGCAGACTCCTCAATTCTCCCTTAAGAAGTCAATGAACAGCTCCCACCTCTGAGTGAACCCATCTACTGACCCCCTCAGGATGAACTTGACCTCTAGCCTCAGGAATTCTGCCAGTTTGCTCACCACACCCCCGCTTTCGGCGGCTTCGAGTCCCTCCACCCAAGTAAGATCTGTCTCCGGGCTGTCAGGGAGGCAAAGGCCAAAATATCAGCTTCTCTCGCCTCCTGGACTCCCTGATCTTCCGACACCCCAATTATCGCTTCCTCTGGACTCGGGGGGCCACCTTCACCCACAACACCTTGGACATTATGTTCGCAAACCCCTGCCAGAACCCTTCTGGCTTCGAACATGCCCAGAACATATGGACGTGACTCGCGGACCTCGCCGCACACCGCCCCCACCTATCCTCTACCCCCTCAAAAAACCTACTCATCAAAAAACCTACTGTCAACAGTACCCTACGGACCACTTCAAACTGAATGAAGCTTAGCCTTGCACACGACGAAGATGCATTCACCCTCCACAGAGCCTCCACCCACATCCCGACTTCCACATCCTCACCCAGCTCCTCCTGCACTTCCGCTTTATATCCCCTCCCAATTCATCAGCTCCTTGTAGACCTCAGACACCTTCCCCTTCCCCCTCTCCCCCTTCGACAACATCTTGTCTTGCAACTCCAAGTGCAATAATCTGGAAAAGGACGCCACTTCTGTCTTCAAAAAAATCCCTAACTTGCAGGTACCTGAAACTGTTCCGCCTGGGCAGCTCATACACTTCCCCAGGTCCTCCAATTTCTCCAAACTGCCCCTTACAAACAGGTCACTGAATTGCTCAGTCCCTGCCTGCCGCCACCCCCGAAACCTCACATCCAAACGCCCCGGTGCAAACCTATGATTATCATAGATCAGTGCCCACATTGAGGCACCCTCCAGCCCCAAATGCTGCCTCCACTGCTCCCATACCCTCAAAGCCGATACAACCACTGGGCTCACGGAGTACCTGTTGGCGAGAACTGCTAACAGTGCCCTTAAGCTCGCTCCCCTACAAGAAGCCACCTCCATTCTCCATCCTCCCCCATACTGACCCCTCCACCACTACTCATTTCCTAACCATGGCAACGTTCGCTGCCCAGTAGTAGTTCATTATATTCTGCAATGCTAGCCGTCTGCCCCCCCCCCCCCCCCGCTCCTTGCTCCACTCCAAAAAAGCCCTCTTGACCCACGTCTTCCGAACAAATCCAGAGATCAGTGCAATGACCTTTTTAAAGAATGACTTCGGGACAAAGATCGGGAGCTTCTGAAACAAGACCAGGAACCTTGGCAACACCGTCATCTTCACTGGCTGCACCCGTCCCGCCAGCGACAATGGCAGCACGTCCCACCTCTTGAAGTCTCCCTTCATCTGCACCGCCGACCGAGTCAAATTTAACTTGTGCAGCTGCGCCCAACCTCGCATCACCTGAATGCCCAGTAATCTAAAACTCGTCCACACTGCCTTGAATGGCAACTCTCCGAACCTCCTCTCTTGCCCTCTGGTCTCAATTGGGAAAATTTTGCTCTTTCCCATGTTCAACTTATACCTGGATCCAAAGTGCTCCAAAATCCCCATGATGCCCCAATGGGCCTGAAGTAGCTGCCCCGTAAACATGAGTCCCGACCTCCATCTGGAGCCTCTGCCTCTCCTTCAACAACCCTGTCTCTGGGGCCTCAGAATACCTTCTGTCCACCCTCAGAATCTCCTCTACCAGCCGTGCCTTCTCTGCCCATTCCGCCATCTCCCCATGTGTCCAAATTGAAAGAAACTCCCCGATGAGCCACCACATTGAGTTCCTCCCACAGCGTGGAGGGCGTGACCTCCCCGTGTCATTGGACTTTACATACTCCCGGATGGCAGCCCTCACCCTCTCACATGCCTGCTCATCAGCCAACAACTCCGCATCTGGCCTCCACTGTGGGTGCAGTGCAGGCTCTGGGTCACTGTCCAATCACAGCTCTGGGTCACTGTCCGTGTGGAGTTTACACATTCTCCCCGTGTTTGCATGAGTTTCACCCCCAGAACCCAAAGATGTGCACGATAGATCGATTGGCCATGCTACATGTCCCTTAATTGGAAAAAATGAATTGGGTACTCTAAAATTTTTTTTTTATTGAAAAGAATTGATCTTTGGAAGCAGGCAGCCATTGCAAGTGCTGGGGATGATTGGTTAGAAGGCCTGCCTCGATTCTCTAGGCCTTAAACCCAGTTGCCTTACAGGCTGTAAGACCCTCACTCCTCACACCCCTGAGCACCGTGCCACCTCCATACCCTCATAGCCCCATGCCCCCATGGATCCTCCCTGGCCACTCACCCAGTATCCACAATGGGCAGACTTCAGGAGGTATGTGAAATTTAGGATTAAGCCATTCAATCCTTTGAGCCTGTTCCACCATTCAATAAGATTATGGTTGAAAAATGTGCAATCCAGCAGATCTCAAATTTAAGCTAAAATTGTTTTCACGAACTAACATCTATTTCACTAACCACATCACAGACAGATAATTCTTTGATAACATCTAAAAACTGTCAATCCAAAATGTCTATACAGTCCCCTGCTGAGGTAAGTAGTTCTGGACCATTGAAACCTAGCCAAGCACTCACAATGAATGCAGCTCAAATGTCAAAATTTGGGAAATCTAAACAATGGAGTCAATTGAAATTGCAAAACAGATGACTAATTATTTTTCTAAGCTGCACCAGATGGCCTGCCAATCGTAAATCCAGCAGTTTGTATCTTCTTTACTCGAAATGAAAGCTGCAGACTATTTGTTCAATTTTAAAGGGCTGGTAGTTTATATCATTTCTGATCATGGCACTTAAACATACTTTATGTCCACCCGTCACATTTGTTTCTGCCTTGGCCGTAAAATTGTGGTTTCCACATTTCCAGTTAAGGCTGTTGGGGCAATGAAAATTGGGTGTGTTTATATTCAGTGGTCAAATCAAAAGGCCCTGCTAATTTAGGTATCCTGCCCGTGCAATTCCTGCCCTGCTCCCCCCACCCTGCTGTAAGAAATGGGATCTGCTGGGAATGGAAGCGGGGCTTACATTCTGGTCCTGCCCACCATTTTCAAAGAACTTCCAAGTCTTGCCGAATATCTGGACCTTTGAAACAGAAGAGCTGCAGGTCCAAGTTCCACCCCAGGGACTTGCAAAGAACATCGGAGTTAGAAGTTCTTGAGGGTGTAGCAGAGCCTAAAATATTTCTGGTGAAAAATCACAGTGAGGTATTATCCTGATCATCTGCTATGTACTTCAAAATGTTTTATGCTCTTAAAAGCATGCAACACACAAGGTTGTAAAATGTTGCTTTTGATTTAGTGATAGAATAATGGATGACCATGAATGATTTACAGCCTGGAATCTAATTGTGGTGTCCATGGGGCTTTTATTTCGAATAACAAGTATCTGGAAGTGAATTACAGACTGTAATCTGTTTGGGTGGTTTAGATATAGAATAATGGATATCTGTGAGTAAGTTACAATCTGGAATCTAATCATGGATACCTGGGATGAATTATAGGATAAACCTAATCGAGGGGTTGAGGTTGATAGCGTAGATCAAAGTGTAGAAGGCGACCCAGTGTACAAGACTCAGCCTTTCCATCGACTCCTATTTTTGGAATGGTTTTTCAAAGCTACAAAGGTTGACTTTTACATTGCGATGAACAAAATACAGATTGTAATCTCAACGAGTGGTTCCCGCGGTTTATATATGGAATAACAGATGCTCAGGAGTACGTTACCAGATGGAATCTGATCAAGAGGTGAGGATGAAGCCATTGACTGGCTTGCATTTATATAATACCTTGCACAGCCACTGGGTGCATCAAACTGCTTTACATCCTAATCAAGTACTTTCGAAGTGTTCTCTCTGTTGTGATGTAAGAAATGCACCAGGCAGTTCACACACAGCAGGATCCCACAACTAAATAATCTGCTTTTGTTATCTTGGTTGAGCGATAAATATTAGCCAGGACACGAGGAATAGCTCTGCAGGAGGTTATTGAAGTAAGTTAAAGATACCCAGGTTTTGGCATTGTCTGATTAAGGATCACATATAAAGAGATTTGGAATGGTGGTGCCTGCTGGTAATGTCACTGGATTCATAGTCCTGAGGCCCTAATGCTCTGGGCACATGGGTTCAAATGGCCGCTGGTGGAATTTAAAGTTACATTGCCCCTTTAACATGCTGTTAAATGGTTTATTTTATTTGTTCTAAAAAAGCATATAAAGCGAGTCAGCTGTGACACTGGGTTAGTAGTTAGGAGACAGCGATCTGTAATGCTGCATCCTGTGAATAAACCTATTATCAAGGAAAAGAATTGTGTCTTGTTTCATACTTTGCGGTCTGCCTTAGATCCATTTGATAAACTCCCTTGCTCTTCTTTGAAGTAGTGTCATGGGTTCTTCTGCAAACACCTGAGAGGACAAACGGGGGGGGGGGGGGGGGGGGGGGGGGGGGGGGGGGGGGGGGCATGGTTAATACCTCATCCAAAAGACAGTGGCTTTCCATTCTCCAAAATCCCAGCTAAGTGTTGACGCCGGAGTAAACACTGCAGTGTTTCACGCCGGCGTCGACTGGCCTCTTGGCCCAGTGATTCAGTGGCCCACAGGGGGCCAGCACGGCACCGGAATGGTCCACACAGCTCTGGTGGCGATACGCGGACCTACACTGCTGGCGCGGTTCTGTGCGGCAGCCGTTTTGTGCACCGGCGCATGCACGTGATGGCCACCTCTGCACCGGCGCATGCACGTGATGGCTGTTTCCGTGCGGGAGCCGTGCAACATGGTGTAGCGACACAGCGGGCCCGCGCGGAAGAAGGTAGGCCCCCCCCCAGATCACGCACGGCCACCGATCGGATCCCCCGATCGCGGGCCTGGCCATCATGGAGGCCCCCCCCCCCCTCGGAGTCTGATCCCCCCGCCCCCCCACCAGAGCGCCCACCGCAGCCACAGGTCCGAGCTCCTGCCGGGTGGTACCATAAGTGAACCGCGCCGGCGGAATCGGCAGGAATTCGGCCGGTCGACTGCGGAGAACCGGCGTGGGGACTCTTTCAACGGCCCCCGACCCTCACCGGCGAATCGCGTCCCGGCGGCGCGGTGGGAATTTTCGGCGTCAACGGCGATTCTCCGACCCAGCGCCGGCTCGGAGAATCCTGGCCAGCAGCTCCCAACAGTGCAGCACCCTCTCAGTACTGCACTGGGATGTCAGCCTGGATTTCTGTCTTCTTCTGTGAGTGGGTCTCAGAAATAAAGACAGAAAATGCAGGAAAAGGCGTGACATCATCTGTGGAGAGGGAAGTATAATTAATGAGCCGGATACTCCCATCCCCACCAGCGCAAGAACGCCACGGACGAGCCGCTTACAACGGAGAACTCCATTGACGTAGCGGGATTCTCCGGTCGCTGGGCGGACGCACCGGAGAATCCCGCCCAATGTTTCAGGTCTGCGACCTTTCTATCATGGAAGACTACACCTGAAACATTAACTCTGTTTCTTTCTCCACAGATACTGCCAGAATTGCTGAGTTTTTTCCCCAGCAATTTCTACCTTTATTGCTGATTTGCAGCCTCCCAGTTTCCTGGCTCCGAGGTGCGTTATAGCACCAACAGAGAAGAACAAAGCTTGAATATATCGGTAATGATTTGGCCGGTGAGATGCCGATCCTATCAACAGTCTGCAGCACTCTCCTATGCAACGTGCATCTAATCTAGTTGTCCTGTTCAGTTTTGAGTTCACTGCCGTCACCTTCAGTTTATCAGCTGCAGCTCTCAGCTGGGGCATTGGCAGTCAGTGAGCGGTAGTCAGTGCTGCAGCTGGGGCATTGGCAGTCAGTGAGCGGTAGTCAGTGCTGCAGCTGGGGCATTGGCAGTCAGTGAGCGGTAGTCAGTGCTGCAGCCGGGGCATTGGCAGTCAGTGAGCGGTAGTCAGTGCTGCAGCCGGGGCATTGGCAGTCAGTGAGCGGTAGTCAGTGCTGCAGCCGGGGCATTGGCAGTCAGTGAGCGGTAGTCAGTGCTGCAGCTGGGGCATTGGCAGTCAGTGAGCGGTAGTCAGTGCTGCAGCCGGGGCATTGGCAGTCAGTGAGCGGTAGTCAGTGCTGCAGCTGGGGCATTGGCAGTCAGTGAGTGGTAGTCAGTGCTGCAGCTGGGGCATTGGCAGTCAGTGAGCGGTAGTCAGTGCTGCAGCTGGGGCATTGGCAGTCAGTAAGTGGTAGTCAGTGCTGCAGCCGGGGCATTGGCAGTCAGTGAGCGGTAGTCAGTGCTGCAGCTCCCAGCTGGGGCATTGGCAGTCAGTGAGCGGTAGTCAGTGCTGCAGCTGGGGCATTGGCAGTCAGTGAGCGGTAGTCAGTGCTGCAGCTGGGGCATTGGCAGTCAGTGAGCGGTAGTCAGTGCTGCAGCCGGGGCATTGGCAGTCAGTGAGTGGTAGTCAGTGCTGCAGCCGGGGCATTGGCAGTCAGTGAGCGGTAGTCAGTGCTGCAGCTGGGGCATTGGCAGTCAGTGAGCGGTAGTCAGTGCTGCAGCTGGGGCATTGGCAGTCAGTGAGCGGTAGTCAGTGCTGCAGCTCCCAGCTGGGGCATTGGCAGTCAGTGAGCGGTAGTCAGTGCTGCAGCCGGGGCATTGGCAGTCAGTGAGCGGTAGTCAGTGCACTCTGTGTTGTGGATATACAATTAAATTCAAACTAAATGACTAAAGACGACAATGTCATTCTGCCTCTCTGTAAATTGCAGAACCTTCCCCTCCCTCCGCAGTCTCACAAATATACTTCAGATGGACATTCGGGAGGTTGGGAAAGGGACAATTCCCACATTTTCCTCACTCTTGGCACACCAGACTCTCCGGAGGATGTTCTGTCCCTCTAGCATTTCTGCGGATTTGTGACGTATTGATGGTGGAAGAATTTAAATTGAGCCATGCCTCAAGGAATGTAGAGACAAGTAAGTATTTTGTTTCCCACTTTGATTAGGAACATAGGAACAGGATTAGGCCATTCTGTCATCGAGCCTGCACTGCGTTTAATCCAATCATAGTTGGTTCTAAAGATCAGCCGACAGCAGTTGGAATAACACGTGTTTCCCATCTACTCCTCCGCCCATTTCACTGCTGGTTAATACTGAGCATAAACCCCTACCACCTCCAAGGACAAGGGCAGCTGATGCCTGGGAACATCACCACCCATAAATTTCCCTCCATGCCACATACCATCCTGACTTGGAAATGTATCGGAGTTCCTTCACTCTCACTGAGTCAAAATCCAGGAACTCCCTCCCTAAGAGCACTGTGGGTGTACCTACACCACGTGTACTGCAGCGGTTCAAGATGGCTCACCACCACCCTCACGGGACAATCAGGGATGATCAATAATTTTGGGGCAGAACTGGTAGCACAAGTGGATAGTACTGTGGCTTCACAGCGCCAGGGTCCCAGGTTCGATTCCCCGCTGGGTCACTATCTGTGTGGAGTCTGCACGTTCTCCCCGTGTGTGCGTGGGTTTCCTCCGGGTGCTCCGGTTTCCTCCCACAGTCCAGGTATGGTGGATTGGCCACAATAAATTGCCCTTAGTGACCAAAGAGGATAGATGGGGTTATTGGGTTACGGGGATAGGGTGGAAGTGAGGGCTTAAGTGGGTCGGTGCAGACTTGATGGGCCAAATGGCCTCCTCCTGCACTATATGTATGTTCTTGTACGTTCTCCCTGTGGCTACGTGGGTTTCCTACGGGTGCTCCAGTTTCCTCCCACAGTCCAAAGATGTGCGGGTTAGGTGGATTGGCCATGCTAAATTACCCCTTAGTGTCCAGGGATGTGAAGGTTAGGTTATGAGAATTGGGGGGAAGTGGGCATGGGTAGTGAGCTCATTTGAAGGGTCGGTGCAGACTCGATGGGTCGAATAGCCTTCTTCAACACTGTAGGGATTCTATGATTCTATGACATTTCCCTTCTCAACTGTTTGTTGATATACCTTGGGCTGGAGTCTCCGATTCTGAGATTAAGTGCTGACGCCGGCATAGGAACGGTGGCTTTTTAGAGCTGAAAAGTGGCGCAAAATGGCCGATCCCCCATCTAATGGGGAGCTAGCAGACACGCAGCGTAGATCAGTGTTCTTTAAACTTTATTTCCGGGGACCCATTTTTACCAACCGGCCAACCTTCAGGACGCAACCCTGCCGACCTTTGCAACCCACGCCGGCCGACCTTCGCGCCCCATGCCGGCCGACTTGCGTGACCCATCATTTTTTCTTACCTTGTTTGCTGCTGACAAAATGGAGGAAATGGTTTTGGGTCCCCGAGTTTGACAATGCCTGGCGTACAGCGCCCGGCTCTGGCGACCCATATGGCATTGGTCCTTTGGCCCTCGTACACGCTCCTCCAATGGAACCTGTTGGATGAAGGTGAAGCCTTCCGTGTCGGAAAGCATGGAGTCTCCAACTGTCCAAAGTTCTGCATCTTTTCCTGTAAAATTTTATCACATAAAACTCCCCCAAACTAGTAAACAAAAACAACAATAAAATGAATAAAAACAAATGAAAAAAATAAAAAGTAAATGAATAAAATAAATGAATAAAATGAATAAACACCCCCCCTCGAACTTGTAAAGCTGCAACCATTTAAATAAAGGCGGCCACACTGCGTATGCGTGCCTAATCATCGGCACGCATGTGCAGTGCGGCCGCATTTTTTTACATGTTTGCGACCATTTTGAAGGCCGCTTGCAGCCGGCGTTCGTAACAGCTGGCTGCTGCGGCTGTTGCACGCAGATTTGCGCGATCGGGAGCACCATGATGGACGGCTCCGTGACCTTCCCGACATCCGCCCGCGACCCACCCGCAGGTCTTGCCCCCAGGTTTGACAATGCCTGGCATAGAGCACCCGGCTCTAGCTACCTGTATGGCTGGAGGATTGCCGTGTCGTGGCCACGCATGCGCATGGCGGAGGCCTGCAGTGGCCGCACCGTGCAACATGGCGCTGGCCGTGCGTGGACCCGGGCTGCAAAATAGTGCCCCCTTTGCCAGACTCGCCACCCCAGACCACCCCCCCACCAATGGCCCCAGCCCCTACCAGAGGTCTCCCTGCCCGCGGATTGACTCCCCCCCCCGACTGTGGCGGTGCTGAACTCGGTCTGTAGCTGACACGACAAGTTCCCGACAATAAATAGCATGAGAGACCCACACCATCAGGAATTGGCCCCTCGGGAGCGGAGCATCAGGGTGGGGGAGGGCCTCAAGTAACGTCAAGGGCGTACTCCTAGAATACACCATTTCAGAGGGGGCGGAGCATTGCTAAAGCGGCGCCACCCCCTATTTCGGCGACAACGTGGATTCTCTGTCCGACGTCAAACGCGATTTCAGCGTCGGGAGACTGTAGAATCCCGCCCTATATATTTGGGCCCGGTGGATACCTCACATCAGTTATTCAGTTTACCCTCTCCAATTGTCCAATTACTGGGGAATAGATACACAAGGCCGATCCTGCCTATCCGTGGCTGCAGCCCTGTGCGATCATTCCTCTATTTGTCTTTTCTAAGGGCCTCTAGTTAACTTCTCCCAGACATTTTAGTAAAATATGGTGATCATTGCGAGCTTCTTTCCCCAAGCTCTTTCTTATCAGCCTCAGCTCTGCACAAAGGCCTGTTTCTTTGCCAAGGTCTTGATCATGTAACAATAGCTTGTTAAAAACCTTATCCATTATGATTAAACCTGCTCTGTGTCAGCACAGGCAGAATGCTTAAGACTTTCTCTTAGATGGAGAAACCTACTTCTTATGATCCTATAAGACCGTTGTTTTTTACAAGACTGATGGCCCACAGTTGGGTGATGCAATGGAACCTACAGTTCTAGAGCACATTGGCTTCTCTCCCCTATGAGGGCTGAGTGGTGCCAAGGGGTAAGGTTGAGAAGATGGACCTTCATGAATAACCTCAACAGGCACGGGAATTGAACCCTTGCTGTTGGCATTGCTCCACATCACAAACCAGCCGTCCAGCCAACTGAGCTGACTGACCCCCCTCCACCTACAGATAGTATGGTTTAAAGAAAAAATTTATGATAATAATCTTTATTAGCGTCACAAGTAGGCTGACGTTAACACTGCAATGAAGTGACTGTGAAAATCCCCTGGTTGCCACACTCCGCCGCCTGTTTAGGTATACTGAGGGAGAATTCAGAATGTCCAATTCACCGAACAAGCACAAAGGGCTGGATTCTCTGTTTTTGGGACTATATCCCTACGCTGGAGTCAAGACGGTGAACATTCACACCAGAAAAACTGGCGTGAAAGGACCACATATTCCTAGCTCTGCAGAGCCAGGGACGCGGCATAAAACATGGCAGCTTTTGCTGCAGAGGTGGGCCCCGCACTTCCGGGTCGGAGGCCGAGCATGCGCACGGCGGCGGCCTGCAGTGGCCGCGCCGTGCTCCATGTCGGACTGGGACCGCGGAGCTGGACACTGAAAAAAGACCCCGCCGATCAGCCGTGTGCTCTACCCTGACCCCCCCCCCCCCCCGCCCGAACATTGCCCAGCCGCGAATAAGGCCCCCTAACCTCCGATCGACCTGCCCCCGACTAGGGCGGCCGTGGACTGAGTCCGCAGCTGCCATGCCAGAATCCCGACCGGCAGGACCACATTAGATCCACGCCGTCGGGGCTTTGGCCGGTCGAGGGTGAAAATGGAAGAGTGGGCCTCCAGCAATGGCCCCTTCCTGAGTACGCCGCACTTCGCGGCCTGCTGAATCGGGGAACCGGTGTCGGTCCCCATTCCGTGCGGGGAAATGGAATCTCTGCCCCGGCACATCCGCGATTTCAGCATTGGGGTGCGGAGAATCCAGTCCAACGTCTTTCGGGACCTGTGGGAGGAAACCGAAGCATCAGGAGGAAACCCATGCAGACACAGGGAGATTGTACAGACAGTGACCCAAGCCAGGAATCGAACCCGGGTCCCTGGCCCTGTGAAGCAACACTGCTAACCACTGTGCTGCCGAGCAACCCAAAAGTTGCATTAATATAACACCTTTCACACCATGAGACGTCCGAAAGTGATTTACAGACACTTGTTTTGAAGGAACATGGGAAACATAGTGGCCAAAGTGCACACAGCAAACTCCCACAAACAGTAATGAGATTGAGGAAGAAGTGTAAACTTTTACAAAAGATTTATGTCATCTGACCTTGTCCTCTGTAACTTAATAGATTCACTTTGGTTCTGACAAGACTTCAACTAATTAAGGCAAAAGCAGAACTCTAGATAGTAAATTTTAAAAGAACCTTTATGTTTGAAAGGAAAAAGGTAAACTTATCAAATACGCAGCAGACATATACAACTTCAATCCAGGTAGAAATGTAAGTTGACCTCAAGTTCCCTGACTGACAAGACGACCCCAAGACTACCCTGAAATCTCGCCCGAGGAGCACTACCCTTCATGGATAGTGGGCGGGATTCTCCGATAACGGGGCTAAGTGTTGACGCCGTCGTAAACGCCGGAGCATTTTACGATGGTGTAATCTGGCGATAGGAGCAGTGATCCTGCGCCGCACAGGAGGCCAGCACGGCACTGGAGTGCTTCACGCAGCTCCAGCTGACGATATGTGCGCCAGCACGGGCAGCACGGGTCCGCACGTGCACGCTACGGCCGGCGCGGGTCCGTGCATGCTCGTGGGTTGCCGTCTCCGTGCTGGCCCTCAAGCAACATGGCGGAGCCCGGCAGGGCCCGGCACGGAGGAACATAGGCCCCATCAGAATTAGCCCGCCCACCGATCAGTAGGCCCTGATCGGGGGCCTGGCCACAGTGGAGCCCCCCCCCCCCCCCCCCCCCCCATTGAGCGCGAAGAATCGCTGCCGGCCTTCGACTGGCGCCACCGCGCCCATGCTGGCGCCATTGGCGGTGAATCTCTGGTCGCTGGAGAATCGGCGGCCTGGCGTCGGAGCGGCGTCACGCAATTCGCACTCCCCTCCCCGGCGATTCTCCGACCCGGCATGGGATTGGAGAATCCCGCCCAGTGTCTCTCCTCTCTCCTCTCTCCTGTCTTCTCTCTCTCTCTCTTGACTAATTAACTAATTATGCTCAAAATCTCCATTTTGAACCCTTAATTCAGCATTACCTCATCTCAAATTGACTATGCTAATTAGTCCATTTGTCAATCGTTGTTACTGGGCTAATTTTATTGGATTTAGCCATTGGTGCTCATTGTCCCATGAAGCGGGGCTGTTCATGAGGTTTCCTTTATCTGAATCTGTACAAGTCTCTGTTCATTACCAGGTATCTACACCAGACAACCAAGGATAGGACTGAGATTCATGCTTTGTACTATATGATTGCTCCCTTTCCACACAGACAAAGCTTACAGTAGCAAATTAACACTTTTAAACTTACAGATGTTAGCATTCAACCAATATATATTCCCAACGTTAATAACCACTTGCTTAATTACCTATTCTTCAATCATAACATAATTGAGGCATATTACTTATTTAATCATCTGTTTCTGGCTAGTTACTAATTATACAGCAATTCTTGTTCAAGACGTGAAAATGATTGTTAAGTGTGGAATCAGAAAAAGCTTATTTAACCAATGTTAGTACAGTTAGGGCAGCACGGTAGCATTGTGGATAGCACAATTGACTCATAGCTCCAGGGTCCCAGGTTCGATTTCGGCTTGGGTCACTGTCTGTGTGGAGTCTGCACATCCTCCGAGTGTGTGCGTGAGTTTCCTCCAGGTGCTCCGGTTTCCTCCCACAGTCCAAAGATGTGCAGGTTAGGTGGATTGGCCATGATAAAATTGCCCTTAGTGTTGGGTGGGGTTACTGGATTATGGGATAGGGTGGAGGTATTGACCTTGGGTAGGGTGCTCTTTCCAGGAGCCGGTGCAGACTCGATGGGCCGAATGGCCTCCTTCTGCACTGTAAATTCTATGAAAATGGCATCTTGACCTCCTAAAAATAGCCAATTTAAACTTAAACCTATAACCCAGGCCTACTTAGGAACGATCAAATCAGTCACTCTAATGTCAGATCAAGTGAAATATTGCGCAGTTCGGGTGGGATGATTCTTTAGTTCCCTCTGTTGATCAATGCAGACATTGGCTAGTTATTGAATAAGAACCAATCACACTATGAAAGTAGGAGAATAGGAGGGTTATTCAGCTTCAAAATCTGCTCTGTTTCTAGGTCGCCTACGTATTGTCGTGGCCATTACTAAACACTCTCAGCCCACAGAGGCAATCTCTGAGGAGGTGTCACTGGGTGGTCCAGTTCCCTAAACACCAAGGGCTGTATCCTCCGGTCCCTCAGCCACGTGTTTCTTGGCAACGTGCCATTCACTAGCGGCGATGTTGTCTACTCCCGCCGCCCATCAATGGAATTTCCCATTGAAGCCATCCCTTGTCACTGGGAAACTCTACGGACAGAGCTGCACTAATGGTGGGAACAGAGAATTTAATCTGCATATAGATTGGGTGAGTCAGATTAGGCACAGTACAATAGAGGAGGAATTTCTGGAGTGTATATGGGATGATTTTCTGGACCAATACGTCGGGGAACCAACAAGGGAACAGGTCATCGTGGACTGAAATGGGAAAGGATTAGTTGACAATCTAGTTGTGAGAGAACCCTTTGGGATGATTAAACGTAATATGATAAAATTCTTTATCAAAATAGATAGTGAGGTAGTTGATTCTGAGTCCAGGGTCCTGAATCTCAATAAAGGTAACTATGATGGTATGAGGCATGGGCTGGCTATGGTGGACTGGGAAACATTACTGAAAGGAAGGACAGCGGGCAGGCAATGGCAGGCATTCAAAGAACAAATAGATGATCTCCAAAAGTTGTTTATTCCTATTTGACACAAGAGTAGAAAGGGAGCTGTTGCCAAACCATGGGAAATGAGATAGTATTAGATTCAAAGAATAAGCATACAAATTAGCAAGAAAAAGCAATAGACATGAAGATTGCGAACAGTTTAAAATTCAGCAAAGGCAGACCAAGGGATTGATAAAGAAGGGTAAAATACAATGTGAAAGTAAGCTAGTGGTGAACATAAAAACTGATTATAAAAGTTTTCTATAGGTATGTAAAGAGAAAAAGATTGATAGAAACTAATGTAGGCCCCTGACAGTCACAAATGGGGGAATTCATAGCGGGGAACCAAGAAATGGCTGAGGAACCAAATTTGTACTTTACTTCTGTCTTCACAAAGGAAGACATGAATACTGTACCGGAAATTCTGAGAACCACATGTTTCAGTGAGGAACTGAAGTATTAGTAAATAAATGGTTTTGGGAAAATTAATGGGATTGAGGCGGATAAATCTCCAGGATTTGAAAATCTTCATCCCAGAGTACTTAAGGGAGTGGCCATTGAATTAGTAGATCCATTGGTGGTCATTTTCCAAAATTCTTTGGGCTCTGGAACGGTTCCTACAGGTTGGAGGGTAGTTAACCCTGCTATTCAAAAAGGGAGGTAGAGAGAAAACAGGGAACTATAGATCAGTGAGACTAACACTGGTAGTAGAGAAGTTGCTCGAGTCCATTATCAAGGATTTCATAGCACAGCATTTGGAAAGCAGTAGTGTAATCAGGCAAAGAAAGCATGGATTTACCAAAGGGAACTAATGCTTGCCAAATCTACCAGAATTCTTTGAAGATGGAACTAGTCCAGTTGTTCAAGGAGAACCGGTGGATGTGGTTTATTTAGACTTTCAGAGGGCTTTCGACAATGTTTTGCAGAGCAGATTAATATGTAAAGTTAAAGTGCATGGGATTACGGGTAGTGTCTTGTGATGGATAGAAAGCTGGTTACAAGACAGGAAGCAAAAACCTATAATCAATGGATCTTTTTCTAATTGGCAGGCATGACTGTAATGATGTGTATATCGTCAGGTTTGTGAAGGGTTAATAATTACATCTCTGTGTAAATCAAACACTAGAGGGCGTTACCACGTCTCTGTATTTAAGTCAGATTCTGAAGGAATTCTGGGAGTAGCATAAGGAGAAAGCATGGTGATAGCATTAAAAGAAAATTAGAGTAGATAGAGTTAACACAAGGTTGAATCATAGTGTAGTTAGTGGCTATTTAGATTATTGGGTACTGTAAGATAGATTCAATATCACTTAATTATTATCTGTAGCTCAGTAGAGTGTTCAAACATCATTTAATTAGTAGTGTAATAATAAATTAGTTTTGTTTCAGTCTTTTGATTGGTATATTCTTTGTCAACACTACATCGGGTCATTCTGGAAGAAAGGACAAAGAATACAACATATTACCAGGTGACTGCTGAAGCTAGTTAGATAGTTTAGTAAGAATTTAGTCAAGAAAACTAACATGCAACTTGAATTTTGAAGAACACACCAGTAACTGCGAGACATCGAAGAATCCAGGACTCATGGAGAAAGCTCACACTCCACGAGAACTCCGGATCACCGGTAAACTAGATGTTAGCTGCCGAGTGTTCAAGTAACACTTTCAGTTATATCTGTCGGCTTCTGATTTAAATGATGTGAGTAATGATCGGAAATTAGCTTTAGTTCTAATGATGGCTGGCCCACAAGCCATAGAACTGTATAACTCATTTCAATTTGCTACGGTTGAAGATAAGACTAAATATGATGTAGTCACAGCAAAATTTGATCTTCACTGCAAGATCCAGATTAATGAAACTTTTGAGCGTTTTGTCTTGAAAAGAAGAATGCAAAATAATGGGAAATCGATTGCTTGCTTTGTGACAGATCTCAAACTCTTAACACAAACAAGTAATTTCTCTGTTTTAACTGATTCAATGATCAGAGATCAAATTGTATTTGGAATAATCGATGATAAGCTTGAAAACGCAATCGAAATGTGTTGTATGTATCAATTATCCAAAAGTCAATATATTGAGATTCTGCAGCAAGAAAAGAGTGCAAAAACAAGCCTCGAGATAGAATGCAATGGAGCTGTGGCACAGCTCAGAAAGATTCGCATTTTGGATGGCAGCCAACTTGCGTATGCGTATTCTAGGCCTATACATGCGCACTTCGCAAAAAGACGCGAGACGGAAGAAGACTGCGCATGCACGAAGAAGCTGTAGGCATGACAACGTGAACGTCATGATGTGTGGACGCTGTGGACACGCCCACCCACACAAAAAATGTCCAGCACAAGGAAAGGTTTGCTCACAATGTGACAAACACAACCACTTTGCTGCACAGTGCAGATCTACTCTTAAATTAAAATCTGCTATTTTAAATAAACAGCAAATGAATGTAAGAAGTGCAGACACAACAGAAGAAGCTTGGCAGAAAAAATAATTTCCAATGATCTTGATGCTTACTGTTTAGAAGATTCATTCTTCATAGGCATTATTGAGAAATGTGATGGTACCACAGATGTTTCATCTCCTTTTAATGTAGTTTATTCTATCAACACAGAATAGGAATGGAGCACAGTACTTCAAGTTAATGGTTCTCAAATCAATTTTAAACTTGATACAGGAGCTTCTGCAAACTTGCTCAACAGGCATGACCTTTCACAGCTGAAGCAAACTCCTAAAATTAAGAAATCAAATTGTAAATTGCATGACTATTTTATTTTTTTTAATTTAAATTTTTTTTTTAAAATTGCTGACGCGTTATCACATTCTGTTAATTCAGAAGAGCAACCGCCTGAATTTATTCAGTACATGGAAGCTCAAGTGCAGCTTCGAGCTGAAACCTTACCTGCATCAGATGGCAAACTGAAACGCATCCGTGAAGAAACCAAGAAAGATTCAATGTTACTTCGAGTCATAGACCAGTTAAACAATGGTTGGCCAAAAGGACATTGTTGCAAGTATAGGAACCTACAAGCTGAACTAACAGTTGTGGATGGATTGTTACTTCGACTTGATCAAATATTGATACCTATGTCACTTCGACCCATGATTCTGAAACAGATACACGAAGGTCACCTCTGCATTGAAAAATGCAAGAGAAGAGCAAGACAATCTGTGTATTGGCCAGGCATCAACTGAAACATCACAAATCTGATTCTCGAGTGTGAAATATGTCAAAAATACAAACCTGCACAATGCAAAGAAAAACCTCTACCGCATGCATTGGGGAAAACTCAATGGTCAAAAGTAGGAATTCATTTGTTTCATTTCAATGGCCGTGATTACGTGTTGATCATTGACTACTTTTTGAATTACCCCAAAGTCATCAAGATGTCAGACTTAACTTCTCGATCTGTTATAAAGGCTACAAAAGAAATCTTTGCCAGACGTTGTATTCTGAACACTGTCATGTCTCATAACACACTGTGCTTTGATAGTCATGAATGGGCTGCATTCACCAAAGAATATAATTTTGCTCACATCATATCAAGTCCTCACTATGCGCAATCAAATGGGAAAGTTGAGAAAGGGGTTCACATCATGAAGCAACTTCTTCATAAATCCTTTGATTCTCATACTGACATGAACCTTGCTTTACTCAACTACCGAGCAACTCCGTTTGCCATGGTTTATCACCAGCACAATTGAGCAGGGAGTTAAGAACTCCTCTTCCGACCATTAGACTATCTGATCCAGATTAACTACCTGTAATGAAAAAAGATGCAACGTCAACAAGAAATGCAACAACAATACTACATTCAACATGCAATTGCACTAGAAACACCGAATCCAGGGGATCAAGTCAGGATTAGAATTCCTGATGGATTCCTGATGGAGGATGGTCTGCCAGTGCCAAAGCTAATCGTCCAGCAGCACCACGCTCCTATATCATTCAAAAAAATGAAGGTTCAATTGTTAGACATATTCAACAAGCACTTTTGAAAATCAAACCATCTAACAAGATTTTTCCAGATCTATAACTACGTCAAAGTCTTTTCAACGATACGATGACATCTTCCAGAATTATTGAAGACGTACAGAAGACGTTTAAATCTTCTGAGTCTCCTCTTTGTGGTTTTAAAAGGTCAACCAGGAATAGAAGGAAGCCAGACTGATTCAATTTGTGAATAATATCTATTGGACTTTTTAATTATTTATTTTTTTCACAACATGTTAAATTCATATGCATATCTTGTATTGTGTACTGATATTATACATTTTTTCCTTTGTTAATAGAAAAGAAATGTCTAGAAATGGGGATGTAATCATATACATATAGCCAGGTTAGTGAAGGGTTAATAATTACATCTCTGTGTAAATAAAACACTCGAGGGCGTTACCACTTCTCTGTACTCTGAAGGAATTCTGGGAGTTGCATAAGGAGAAAGCATGGTGAAAGCAGAAGAGGATTAGTGTAAATAGAGTTAACATGAGGTTAGTTCATAGTGTAGTTAGTGACTATTAGATTATTGAGTACTGCTGGACAGATTCAATATTACTTAATTATTATCTGTAGCTCAGTAGAGTGTTCAAACGTCATTTAATTAATAGTGTAATAATAAATTAGTTTTGTTTCAATCTTTTGATTGGTATATTCCTTGTCAACACTACATTGGGTCATTCTGGAAGAAAGGACAAAGAATACAACATATTACCAATCACAGTAATATAACAATGACTAGTAGGGTACCGCAGAGATCTGTGCTACGACCCCAACTGTTCACATTATGTACCAATGATTTGGAGGCTGAATGGCCTTCTTCTGCTTCTATTTTCTATGTATGTTACTGGTCCTAATGAACAAAAAGTTGGAATATTAGCCCAATCCTACAACCCATATGTATAGCTCTGAAAGGTTGTGCTCCACAGTTGACCCCTGTCATGACAGCAGGGGATTTGAAATGATCTGCTTACACCTGGCTTATCAACAATGTTTGTCTCTTTAAAGGCCCCTTTAGGTCTCCCATCCCTCAGTGAAAAGTCCGCTAACTTCCTCCCAACTTAGAACACTGAATCCTGGGGTCATCTCTTCAGGGCCTCAATGTGTTCTTTCGAAGGTAGATTGCCCACAAACCTTAGTCTCCTGAATAAGTTAAACGTGCATTAAAGATGGACTGGAGGTACCTAGCTAGATGGCATGGTTTGTGGCAGTCAATACTGCCAATATCCGAGATGTCATGCACGCCCAACTTCTGCCAGCACCAAAAGGCGATGCACCAAATTTATCTGGTTACTGGCTAGAAAATGCCTATTTTCAATTACTTCCTCCTGGACACCAGGTTAGATTGCCAACTCTGGTTAAATGTATTCCTGAAAGTACCATCACATGGCTCAGTTCTGGGCTCCCGCCACTGGTCGTCCAACACATCCATCTGAATGGTACCCTGCCTTCCCACACCACTTTGAAACTGAAAAGGAGGATGAAGCTCGACATCCTACCCCCTCCAACTCCAGTACTTCTATAACTAGTAAAAGAGAGGTTGTTCAAACCAACTGGAAGGAAAAGAAAACGGGCAAGGTTTTCCCACTCCGTTGTGACGGTGCTGATCCTGTTGCACCAGGTGATCACATTGCACCTGACTTTCTATGCCTGGCGGGATCTGGATCATGCCCTCGCTGGGCATGATCCAGATAAGCATATTTAAATGAACCATTCGGCACATTCAAACATGTGCATCCCATTTGAGGTCGCAGTCTCCAGGCTCCCGGTCGTCACCCGCCAGCACTCACTCCAGCACAAATTAGTACTGGCCTCCACAAACAGAGACTAGGCGCGATTACCGTGCCGAGGGTCTCGAGGGCCATTGGAGCCCCCTGGGTTGTCGGAGCCAGGGCATGGTGCCCTGGCAGTGCCTCTGGCATCTAGACAGTGCCAATCTGACACTGCAGGGGTTACAGGTTGGCATTGTCAGGTTGCCATAGGCAGTGCCCGGGTGCCAGGTTGGCGGGGCCAGGGGCTCTACTAAGGGGCAGGGCCTGAGGGGGCCATGCTCCTGAAAGGGGCATGAAGGGGAGGTATGAAGGGTGGTAGAGTGAAGGGGCTATGAGGGTGGGGAGGGAGTGAAAGGGGGGACTGAAATGGGGGACCCTAAAGGTGAGGGCATGCAGCGCCCCATAGTGGGGTATGCTCACTTCGGGAGGAAGGACGATGCCCTGATGCCCACGAGGATGGATGTGTCTGGGCCTGGGTAACCCTCATGCTGAGTGGTGGGTCAGAGGTCCTGCAGACTTTTAGTGATGGCGGGGGGGGGGGCTTACCCTTCTGGTGTTGAGGGTTGGAAGTGTTGCCCATGTCTGCAGGGGTCGCAATGTCCATGGGAGTGGGGGAAGGGGGGGGAGAGTGGGGGGACCCTAAACCTCCCTTTGAAAATTGTGCCACGATCTCTGAGGAGCCAGTCTCACCAGTGTACTTAGTTCCCCACTGCAGAAAAAAATAAAAGTTTGGGATTTACCGTTGAGAAATTACCATCCTTGCACATGCACATCCAACCCCCACTCCCCCTTAGGTAACCATGAGAGGTTTGTAGGCATTCCAAAAGCAGCAGGGCAGAGCCTGGCATTACCAGCCTCTGCCCCTTTATCCTCTCTTTTTATGTCTGAGTGTTCCCAAGGCTGCCAACTGTGGTGCGAGCTGTTCCTGGAGATGTCTCTGCATGATGTCAGCTAGGCACTGTGCTGCAGCAATGCTAACCACTGTGCTGCCTAATTCCTGGAGACATCAAAGCGATCGGGAAGGGTGGCCAACCCAAAACACTGAGCAGAGAAAAAACAGTTGCAGAGATTTACTTGGAGGCTCTCCGACTGGGATGCTCAGATTGCCAGAGGTATAAAGAAAAAAATGGAGCCAATTAACTTCAAAGCCCTGACTTTTCCAAGCTGAGCCCTGCTTGATTCAGAAAGGCTTAATGAAAATGTTAATACGATTGAAACTTTTCTGGATGCATAGCTCCAAAAACATCTGTGCTGAAGTCTCTCCCCCCCCAACTCCTCCCATCCAACACTGATAACTTATTTTGTGTTGATTGAGGGCCCTTTCTGTTAGTTTGTGAAAGTGGAGCAGAGGCATTAATTTTCATTTCAAATTTTTACAGTGCCATTATCTGCGAGGAGCAGCTGTGAGTCACAAGGCAGCATCACTGATAAGTTCTCCTTCTGGCGAAAGGTTTACATCCTGGAGGAGTGGCTCTGTGTAATTGCTCATTCTTGCTGAGCCTGAGGGCAGCCCTTGCACAGGCTGCTGACGCTGATGTCCTGTCAGAAGCATGAGGCTTGTCTGCTGGCCCATTCTTTCCTTGTCAATCCTTTGACCTACTGCTTGTGGTAAAGCTCTGCTTAGAAGCACAGATGGGAAAAGGCTCCGTCAGCAAAAGGAATGGCTGTTTTTCTGGACGTTGCAGAGATTTAACTATTTTCTATTCTTATACCTGTTCAGATGGCCTGGGTAAAATGAGTTCAAGTCTGTCCCTTCCAGTGGTCGCGAGCCATACCCCCAATGCCAGTCAAAGACACTGTTAGGGTAGCAGAGGATGAAAAATAGGAACGGTGGCATGAGGGACATTATTGAACACACCATGAATAATAGGAGCAGAAGTAGACTATTCAGCCTCTAAAACCAACCCTGCCATTCAATCACATCACGGTCGGTCTGATTGTGACCTTAATTCCATCGCCCTGCCTCCTCCATGCCCCCCCCCCCCCCCCCCCCCCCCCCCTCACCCCCGGCCGTACCCAGCATCCCTAAACGTCTGGCTCTCCAAAAATCAAAACTCAGTCTAACTCACAGTTGCTCACGAGTCACTGACAACCAGATTAATATGGCAGATGAGATCTGAGCCCTGTGTGTTTCTCATTTATACGGCACAGAGGAGGCCACATGGCAGAGAGAGCCCGCATTCATTGCTGCCGGTATCATTGCAGATACAAGTGAGAGAAAAAGGAGGTGATTGCAAAGGAGGAGGCTGACCCGCCAAATGCAGGGGCAAAAACCTGAAGACCAAGGCCCAGGTGTGTCCCCTCCAGACTCAAATTTTCAGGGAAACAGACATGTGCACAGACCCCTGGCTGTACCGAGAGTGCACCACACCGCCTGTCCTAGCTGAGGATGACCAAGAATACCTGAGGATGACCAAGAATGATTGATGCTGACGTATCTGGACATCCAGGGATCTGATGACTGACAATTGCTAAATTCTGCAAGAATTGGTGTCATTGGTGTCATGGAGGACATCTTTTGCCAGTGGCTGTGAAAGGAACAACCGCGCTCAACTTCTATGCATAAATGATGCATATTTGAGGTCTGAGAAACCCTTTGGTCAAGGCCCACAACTATATCAAATTCACCAGAGATCAAGCCCCTGGTAGAGTACTGACCTTCCCTGAGATTTCTGAATATCCATGGGTGCACATGCCATCGGCGGAACTCATTTGGCTGTCAAAGCTCCCTGGCAGCTCCCCCTACAATACTTAAACAGGAAAACCTTCCACTCCTTCAATGTATAGCTGGTCTGCGAACATAACACGCAAGTCCTGCAGGTTTGTGCCATATAGCCAATAATAATGATTTGGATGATTTGGAGTTGGGGACCAAGGGCAATGTGTCCAAGTTTGCAGATGACACTAAGATGAGTGGTAAAGCGAAAAGTGCAGAGGATACTGGAAGTCTGCAGAGGGATTTGGATAGGTTAAGTGAATGGGCTAGGGTCTGGCAGATGGAATACAATGTTGACAAATGTGAGGTTATCCATTTTGGTAGGAATACAGCAAACAGGATTATTATTTAAATGATAAAATATTAAAGCATGCTGCTGTGGCAGAGAGACCTGGGTGTGCTAGTGCATGAGTCACAAAAAGTTGGTTTACAGGTGCAACAGGTGATTAAGAAGGCAAATGACATAGAGCCCACTTAACAAGAAACCGTATGAGTAGGTTCTTCCCGGAGGTGGAGGACAGATGTGAACGGTGCCAAAGAGGCCCGGCCAACCACGCCAACATGTTCTAGTCTTGCCCCAGACTTGTGGAGTACTGGACAGCCTTCTTCGAGGCTATGTCCAAAGTGGTGGGGGTGAGGGTGGAGCCATGCCCGATAGTGGCGGTCTTCGGGGGTTTCAGACCAGCCAGATCTATTCCTGGGGAGGAGGGCGGACGCCCTTGCCTTTGCCTCCCTGATCGCCCGCCGTAGAATCCTGTTTGGCTGGCGGTCAGCAGCACCGCCCAGAGCTGCAGACTGGCTGTCCGACCTCTCGGAATCTCTCCAAATGGAGAAAATCAAATTCGCCATCCGAGGGTCGACGACGGCTTCCACAGAACGTGGGAGCCATTCATGCAATTGTTCCGGGACCTGTTTGTGGCCAACGAACAAGAGGAAGAATAGTCGGGTGGCCAAGAATCAGGGGAAAATGGAAAATGGATGGGAATCGGGGGAAGGTAGCCGGTGGGGGGGGTGGGGGGGGCTACGGGTTCGTTATGGGGGTTTGATGGCAAGCTAAGGCCCAAAACCAACTGTAAATAAATGTCCTATAAACATGTGCCTCGGCCATATTGGGGAATGTAAAATATGTATGCCGGCTAAAGGGGGCGGCCACAGTTGTTATTATGAAGATGCTTACCTGTAAATATACATGTTAATTTTGCGTGTTTTTTTTTCTAATAATTTGTAATTTGTTGGATATAAAATATGAAACTCAATAAAAACATTAAAAAAAAAGAAGGCAAATGGAATTTTGTCCTTCATTGCTAGAGGGATGGAGTTTAAGACTAGGGAGGTTATGTTGCAATTGTATAAGGTGTTAGTGAGGTCACACCTGGAGTATTGTGTTCAATTTTGGTCTCCTTGCTTGAGAAAGGACGTACTGGCGCTGGAGGGTGTGCAGAGGAGATTCACTAGGTTAATCCCAGAGCTGAAGGGGTTGGATTATGAGGAGAGGTTGAGTAGACTGGGACTGTACTCGTTGGAATTTAGAAGGATGAGGGGGGGATCTTATAGAAACATTTAAAATTATGAAGGGAATAGATAGGATAGATGCGGGCAGGTTGTTTGCACTGGCGGGTGAAAGCAGAACTAGGGGACATAGCCTCAAAATAAGGGGAAGTAGATTTAGGACTGAGTTTAGGAGGAACTTCTTCACCCAAAAGGTTGTGAATCTATGGAATTCCTTGCCCAGTGAAGCAGTTGAGGCTCCTTCATTAAATGTTTTTAAAGTAAAGATAGATAGTTTTTTGAGGAATAAAGGTATTAAGGGTTATGGTGTTCAGGCCGGAAAGTGGAGCTGAGTCCACAAAAGATCAGCCATGATCTCATTGAATGGCGGAGCAGGCTCGAGGGGCCAGATGGCCTACTCCTGCTCCTAGTTCTTATGTTCTTATAATAATAATCTTTATTAGTGTCACAAGTAGGCTTACATTAACACTGCAATGAAGTTACTGAGAAAATCCCCAAGCCGCCATTTTCCGGCGCCTGTTCGGGTACACAGAGGGAGAATTCAGAATGTCCAATTCACCTAACAAGTACATCTTTCAGGATTTGTGGGAGGAGACCGGAGTGCCCGGAAGAAACCCACACAGACGTGGGGGGAATGTGCAGGCTCCGAACAGACAGTGACCCAAGCTGGGAATCGAACCCGGGTCCTTGGCGCTGTGAAGCAACAGTGCTAACCACTGCTACCGCAGCGTGCCAGGAAGGATCCATGACTCACATATATCTTGAGCAGATCACTACGATCTATGAGGGACCACCCCTTAAGAACAAAGGGGGCGGGATTCTCTCAGCCCACGCCGGTTCGGAGAATCGCTGGGCTGGGCGCGAATCGCGACGCTGGTCCAAAAAAGCCCGAGACCCGCCGGCGCCGTTCACATCTGGTCTTACCCGACGTGACCTCGGCGTCCATCCTGTTGGGGGCGGCCTGGTGAGGGGTGTCCGACCCTGGGGGTCCCTGCACCGTGGCCTGGTCCGCGATCGGGGTCTACCGATTGGCGGGCCGGCCTCTCGTAGTGGGGGCCTCTTTTGCTCTGCGCCGGCCCCTGTAGCCCTACACCATGTTGTGTCGGGGCTGGCGCGGAGAAGGAGGCTACCACGCATGCGCGCATTCACGCCGGTCGTAGTGTGCATGCGCGCATTCGCGTCGGTCACAGCGTGCATTCGCAGACCCGCGGCGCCCATTTGAGGCCGGTATCAGCAGCTGGAGCACCCATGGGTCACTCCAGTGCTGCGCTGGTCTCCTGTAGGGCAGAGGATCGCTACACATAGCGGTCCGATGACGCCGTCGTTAAACTCTCCAGTTTTTACGATGGCGTCAACACTCTGCCGTCAGATGGGAGAATCACGCCCAGGGTATCCACAAAGGAGGTGGTGATGATGCCTGTGTGACAGCCTCAGCCTTCCTCCAGAGAGAAGGTACAGTGAGGCTCAGGCCGCAACCAGGACATTGGTTGAGTACTCCACAGGGATGCTGATGATGCAATTCCGATGCCTGAACAGATCTGGCAGAACACTCCAGAACTGAGGGTGTGAGAGATGAGTGTTTGTGTTATGTGTGCGTGTATCATTACAAAGTTTGAAGTAAAATCAAGAGCCTACAAGATTGCAGACAGGTCAGAGAGTTGCTGCTGACACAGAAAATAAAGATGTGGCATCATTCCCAACCTCAGGACATCCGAAAGTGCTTTCCAGCCAGTGAAGTATGTTGCAATATAAGACAAAGTGGCAGCCAGTATTGCACACAGCATGACCCCACGAACAGCAAGTAACATGGAGTAAAACATGTGAGGCTTCTGTAATGGACAGATTATCTGTCCTGCCAGATTACTGCCCAAGCTGTGAAGGTAAAAATTTCTCCAGTGTTACCATGCCCCTGTCTTGTAAATCCTGAAATTAGCAGCTTATGAGACCATTGAAGCTCCTCTCCTGCTATTTCAGAGTGCCTGGAGTGTTATCCTTTTAAAGATGTAGAGAACACACACAGAGTCTGGGAGCTCAGCTTACTGTCAGGTGCCTCCTGCTGATTACTGGACTCAGACCTTCGTTTGTAAGCCAGGTTCTCTTTAAAGTCTTGCACAGATTTATTCTTAGAAGGCTTGCCAATCCCCCAAAGCTTCAAACGTTTAACAGAGATGGTGCTTGTGGGAATGTCCCTTGGAGTATCATTTATTTTACTGAACTAAAAATGGCTGCTGCTGCCACACGACTGGTTACCTCGAAGGAAAGGTGCCGTGTTCCTTCCCAGCTCAGTTGGAAATGGTAATGCGTAAACCGTAAGGTCGCAGGTTTAGTTTGTTGTACTGAGGCTCAGCTATTTGGGATGGCAGTCGGACGACTCCAGTTGGCCGCAGAGTCCTTGGGTGAGGGAAGGACTATTTGAGCAGGATCTCGGATTTTACCCAGTGACTTCGGCTGCAAAGTGGTGGTCCTGAGCTGGGGGTAGGGTTGGGCCTGGCTGTGAGCCTGAGCTGGGGGTAGGGTTGGGCCTGGCTGCGAGCCTGAGCTGGGGGTAGGGTTGGGCCTGGCTGCGAGCCTGAGCTGGGGGTAGGGTTGGGCCTGGCTGTGAGCCTGAGCTGGGGGTAGGGTTGGGCCTGGCTGTGAGCCTGAGCTGGGGGTAGGGTTGGGACTGGCTGCGAGCCTGAGCTGGGGATAGGGTTGGGCCTGGCTGCGAGCCTGAGCTGGGGGTAGGGTTGGGCCTGGCTGTGAGCCTGAGTTGGGGGTAGGGTTGGGCCTGGCTGTGAGCCTGAGCTGGAGGTAGGGTTGGGTCTGGCTGCGAGCCTGAGCTGGGGGTAGGGTTGGGCCTGGCTGCGAGCCTGAGCTGGGGGTAGGGTTGGGCCTGGCTGTGAGCCTGAGCTGGGGGTAGGGTTGGGCCTGGCTGTGAGCCTGAGCTGGGGGTAGTGTTGGGCCTGGCTGTGAGCCTGAGCTGGGGGTAGGGTTTGGGCCTGGCTGTGAGCATGAGCTGGGGGTAGGGTTGGGTCTGGCTGTGAGCCTGAGCTGGGGGTAGGGTTGGGCCTGGCTGTGAGCCTGAGCTGGGGGTAGTGTTGGGCCTGGCTGTGAGCCTGAGCTGGGGGTAGGGTTGGGCCTGGCTGTGAGCCTGAGCTGGGGGTAGGGTTGGGCCTGGCTGTGAGCCTGAGCTGGGGGTAGGGTTGGGCCTGGCTGTGAGCCTGAGTTGGAGGTAGGGTTGGGCCTGGCTGTGAGCCTGAGCTGGGGGTAGGGTTGGGCCTGGCTGTGAGCCTGAGTTGGGGTAGGGTTGGGCCTGGCTGCGAGCCTGAGCTGGGGGTAGGGTTGGGCCTGGCTGCAAGCCTGAGCTGGGGGTAGGGTTGGGCCTGGCTGCGTGCCTGAGCAGGGGGTAGGGTTGGGCCTGGCTGTGAGCCTGAGTTGGGGGTAGGGTTGGGCCTGGCTGCGAGCCTGAGCTGGGGGTAGGGTTGGGCCTGGCTGTGAGCCTGAACTGGGGGTAGGGTTGGGCCTGGCTGTGAGCCTGAGCTGGGGGTAGGGTTGGGCCTGGCTGTGAGCCTGAGCTGGGGGTAGGGTTGGGCCTGGCTGCGAGCCTGAGTTTGGGGTAGGGTTGGGCCTGGCTGTGAGCCTGAGCTGGGGGTAGGGTTGGGCCTGGCTGCGAGCCTGAGTTTGGGGTAGGGTTGGGCCTGGCTGTGAGCCTGAGCTGGGGGTAGGGTTGGGCCTGGCTGTGAGCCTGAGCTGGGGGTAGGGTTGGGCCTGGCTGTGAGCCTGAGCTGGGGGTAGCCTGGCTGTGAGCCTGAGCTGGGGGTAGGGTTGGGCCTGGCTGTGAGCCTGAGCTGGGGGTAGGGTTGGGCCTGGCTGTGAGCCTGAGCTGGGGGTAGCCTGGCTGTGAGCCTGAGCTGGGGGTAGGGTTGGGCCTGGCTGTGATGTACTCCGAGGTTGACGAGCCTGTCAATGTTTATGGGTTTAGGCTCGCTCAGGTAGAATAGATGCTGCCATCTGCTCAGAGCCTTTGGAAGAGTGGAGTGGGGCATCGGTTGGCAAAGAGAGTACGAGGGGCCAAAGGGAGCGGTGCAGGTGCATGAGGCGCCGTGTATTGACATGGATGGGACATGAGGAGTATGTGGGGAATGGGGAGGGGAGTGAGGGGTGAGGCCCGCAAGGTTTTTCTTTTTTTCTTTGTTTCATTCCTTTTTGTTTTACATCTTCGACAAAGTGGCGGAGCGCCGAAACGGGCCTTTCACCCAGCCCTCCGCCAAACTCTTTCCTAGGTCAGTGGCCACGACTCCACGACTGCCATTTTGACTGCTCTCCCCCCCCCCCCCCCCCCCCCCGCTGAGATGAAAATCCAAAGTTTCACAGCCCTTTTTCCTGGGTCAGATTTGTAGAGTCGGGAATTGTGGTGACTCTGTGCTCCTGATTTGGGGGTGGAAATTCAGGCCCCATGCCTCTGAGTTGCGAGTATGCGTGCACAAAGATTCTCCATGGGCTTCACTTTTCTGATTTCAAAACATGACTTTCCTTTACTTTTATCTTTACAGTTTCTCATTGCTTCATATTTCCCTCCCCCAGCTGGAAGGAGGTTGGCTGCCAACAACACAGCAAAGCTCCTCGACAGGGCAGCACAGTAGCACAAGTGAATAGCACTGAGGCTTCACAGCGCCAGGGTCCCAGGTTCGATTCCCCGCTGGGTCACTGTCTGTGCGGAGTCTGCACGTTCTCCCCGTGTGTGCGTGGGTTTCCTCCGGATGCTCCGGTTTCCTCCCACAGTCCAAAGATGTGCAGGTTAGGCGGATTGGCCATGATAAATTGCCCTTAGTGTCCAAAAAGGTTTTGTCTATATATATGTTTCTGGAACATACTTCTTCATTCACCTGAGGAAGGAGCAGTGCTCCGAAAGCTAGTGTTTGAAACAAACCTGTTGGACTTTAACCTGGTGTTGTAAGACTTCTTACTGTGCTCACCCCAGTCCAACGCCGGCATCTCCACATCATCCAAAACGGTTAGGAGGGGTTATTGGGTTACGGGGATAGGGTGGAGGTGAGGGCTTGAGTGGGTCGGTGCAGACTCGATGGGCCGAATGGCCTCTTTCTGCACTGTATGTTCTATGTTCTCCCCTCTCAGGCGATGTAAAATATCCCACGACACAATTCAATGAATTTCTCCCTCATGTCCTGCTAATATCTATCCCTGAACCAACATCACGAAAAATCTAATCATCTTGTCATAATACTTATCGCCACTGTGGGAGCTTGCTGTGCACAGATTGATTGCCATGTTTCCTATTACAACAGTGACTGCACTTCAAAAGTACATTATTAGTTGTAAAACTCCTGAGATTGTGAAAGGCACTCTTTTTTTAAATGCTTTTTTGGGATGTGGGTAGCACTGGCAAAGGCAGCATTTGTTACCCATCCCTAATTGCCTTTGAACTGAGAGGCTTGCATAGCCATTTCAGGGGGCAGCGATGAGTCACATTGCTCTAGATCTGAGTCATTTGTAGGCCAGGCCGGGTAAGAGGAGAGCATGACTGAACCAGATGGGTTTTTATGACGATGCTAGTTTCCTGGGCCTGATTTTACGCTCAGGGCACTCCTAAGGTTTGCGCGGGCGGGTGTGGATGTGAAATCTGTTCCCTCCTAGATCTCGTTGTTATTTTATAATGAAATGAAAATCGCTTATTGTCACGAGCAGACTTCAACGAAGTTACTGTGAAAAGCCCCTAGTCGCCACATTCCGGCGCCTGTCCGGGGAGGCTGGTACGGGAATCGAACCGTGCTACTGGCCTGCTTGGTCTGCTTTAAAGCCAGCGATTTAGCTGAGTGAGCTAAACCAGCCCCTGGGTGGGCAATTAATGGTCATCCAGTGTGAAATGCGCTCTGTGAAAGGCTGATCGCTGCCGGGAAAGTGGGAAGAGAGGCCAAGAAAAGAGAGGGTGTGAGCCTGCGCTTCCAATGTGCTCCCTCAAGGGGGGGCAGCCTCTGTGGAGCTGCCTCAAGGAGCTGCTGACATGTGAAAATAAATACCAATGGAAAAACTATGCCCCGAATGTCTGTGCAGTACAATCATACACAAGACTCAGTCCCCTGACTGAATTGTGAATATTATTTGAGCCCTGGATCAAGGTTACAGCTTAAATGGAAAGGTCGCCTGACCAATCAGGTCGCCCGCCAACCATGAAGGCAGACGGGCCACGTAAAATCTCAGTCAATTGCCGCGTAATTCATTTAAATTGGCTTCTTTATTGTCAGTGGGGGCGCGCTTCCGACTTGGGCCCGTGCCTGCGGCTGACCGAAATATCGTGTGAGGGCCCAATGATATTGGGACACTCGCCCGATGTCTCCTCGCACGATTTTTGCCCGCTTCCAGGTCGTGTGCATGCATGCCTGAGCAATGTAACATTTTGGCCCTGGCTAGATTAATAAATTCCATATTTTATTAACTGAATTTAAATTCCGCCAGCTGCTGTGGTGTGATTCGATCCTATGTCTCCAGAGCATTAGTCGGCATCTTTGGAATTCTAATGCAGTGACATTAGCACTTTGGCACCATCTCCCCTATATAACTGCAACCTGTATTTACATATCCCGTTTAATGTAACAAAATGTCTTGTGAAGCGTTGTGAAGCAAAATCAGACACATAAGGTAAGACAAGGGTAGGTGTCCAAAAGCTTGACAAAGAGGTATGTTTTAGGAAGTGCCTTAGAACGAAATGCAAAGTGGTGAGGAGAGTGAATTTCCAAAACTTAGGGCCCAGGCAACCAATGGTGGAACAATTAAAATTAGGAATGCTTAAGAGGCCAGAATGAGTGGAGATCAGATATCTAAGAGGATTGTGGAGCTGAAAACGTTGCAGCCATAGGGAAGAGCATGGAGGGACTTGAAAACAAGGATGAGAATTTGAAGGTCACGGTTTTTCTTATCATGGAGTGTGCCAGTGAACACAGGGGTGATGGGGAAATGGAGCTTGGTGAGAGTTAGGACCACGGACAGCAGAGTTTTACTTGACCTCACGTTTATGGAGGGTTACATGTGGGAGGGCAGCTAGGGGTGTGTTGGAATAGTCAAGTCTTGAGGTAGGAAAGGACAGGATGAGGGTCTCAACTGCTGAGGTAGGGGCAGTATCCTAGTGATAGTGGGGGTATGTGGTCGGAAACTCACCTTGGGGTCAAATATGACACTAAGGTTGTGAACAGATTGGTTCAGCTTCTATGCTGCCAGGTAGTTGAGTCAGCAGTTTGGGAATGAAGTGCCTGAAGTGAAGGCAAAGGCTCCTGTCTTCATTATATTTAATTAGAGGAAATTGCTGCTCATCCAATTCCAGATGTTGGACTAATATTGTGATCATTTCATATGCATGTGAAAAGGGAAACCATTTCTGGTAATGTTCCAACTACGATGAGATTAGAACAGATCCAGTTGAGAGCAGGCCCACCCAGCTGGATGACCGGAGGAGGATTCAGTGGTTAACTGTGCCGGTACTACGGTGTGGGGCTTAATGATGGAGGGTAGGATTTTACGTTTTTATCCCCCAAGTGTTGGCTCAGGGGAGAAACGTGGTGTGCAGCCCGCTGGCTTCACTGCAGCCCGCTGGCTTCACTGTAGCCCGCTGGATCTACTGCAGCCCGTCGGCTCTACTGCAGCCCGCCAGCTCCGCTGCTGGCTTTTCTTACCATATTTTCTAGCACCTTTTAAAAAATGCTATCAGTGGATTCCACACCATCATGCTGGGGAACCCATCCAGCCGGCAACATTGGGCTGCCAGAGATGTGGGTGCCATTTTTAAAGGGTGGCCCGATCCAACGGAACAAGAGTTAAAATCAAAGACCCCAACAACCCAGGGAGCTCCTCCCCCATGCACATGGGGGACCCCCCTCCATTACACACACAGAACATAACCCCCCCCCCCACCCCATACACACACATAGGCTACCCTCTCTCCCCACCACACACAGAGAACACTCCCCCTCACACACACGTGGAGTATCCTCCCACCCCCACACACACAGCAAACCCCCCGCACCCCCCCACACACACATGGGGTACCCACCCACAACACACATACAGAGAACACTACACCCCTGCCACACGCACACGGGGAACATGCCTCATGGACACAACAAACCCTGCACCAGCCCCCCACCCTCCGCCCCCTCCCCCCCGACCCCAACCCCCACCATGGAACTCCTTAGAGTAAGCCCCTCCTGACACTGCCTTTGGCAGTACTCTGGCATTGCCCCTTGGCACCAGGAGGCACTGTCAGGACACTTCCTGGGCATGTTCCTCTTCCTGCCAGGGGCTGCACTTACCTGTTGGTTCTTTTTGCCTGGTTCACATTATTCCAGACCTGTTGTAAACCTCGCCGATGTGACGCCATCTCGGCGAAGGGGGGGGTGGGGGGGGGGGGGGGGGGGGGGGTAACGATGCAATGAGGAAGCCCGGTAATGACATTGAAAAGTATTTAAATGAAGTTTCTGCCCTTCCCGAGCAAGAACTGTGTTACCTCAATTGGTGGGGTGGGGGTAGGGGGAGACAATCGCATTGTGAGATTTCACTGGCGAGATTCTCGTTCCTGGCCTCTCGTGAGATTTTGCGCACACGTCCCCATTTGCGCCCGTGGCAAACACAAGGCGCAAATCCCGGCCAGAGTTCCAGGAAAGCTGCGCATGTATTTTAGAGGTGTTGGCACGTTCAAGAACTTTGAGGGACGTTGGAGGTGGGGCAATAGTTTGCAAGGATGATGGAGTCGAGGATTTTTTTTTGTGCAGAGGGCTGATCATGGCACATATGTAGGAGTGAAGAACAGGAGCCAAGCAAAGAGAACCATTAACAATAACAGTTAACGTGCTGACCAGGAGGGAAAGTTACGTGGTCAATCAATTTGGTAGGAAAAGGGTTGAGGGAGCAGGAGGTGGGTTCCATGGTTAAGATAAAGGGAAAATGGACGGGAATCGGGGGAAGGTAGCCGGGGGGGGGGGGGGTGGGGGGGTTCGTTATGGGGGTTTGATGGCAAGCTAAGGCCCAAAACCAAACTATAAATAAATGCCTATAAACATGTGCCTCGGCCATATTGGGGAATGTAAAATATGTATGCCGGCTAAAGGGGACGGCCACAATTGTTATTATGAAGATGCTTACCTGTAAATACACATGTTAATTTTTCGTGTTTTTTTTTTCTCTAATAATTTGTAATATGTTGTATATAAAATATGAAAACTCAATAAGATAATAAGATAAGCTGAGAAAGTGTATGGGGGGAGGGGAGGGGGTGATCGGTGAGAAAATAGAAGAAAATTAGATGATGGGGGAGGTTTACAGAAAGTCCGGCAGAGTGGGCAATAGAAGGGAGGAAACTGATCGGATGGTTTTAATCTTAGTTACAAAAAAGGCCATGAGCTCCTCACACTTATTGTTGGAGGTGAGGGTGGAGGTGACACAGGAGAGGGTTTTAAGACAGTTTTCAGCCGAGAATAGAAGGGGTTATCTTTTCAGTCTAGAGTGATCCTGGAATGATGATTTACAGAAGAGAACATGATCCGCTGGTGCATTATTTGATCCAGCCAGACCGGCTGGTGAAAGGCTGAACCAGTTGTCTGCCCTATCCTTTCACATTTGCGTCTCTTGGAGTTAAGGAAGTGAAGGTGAGGGGCTGTGTTAGGAGGTTTGGACAGAGTGAGACACATCAATGGGTAAGTGGGGACTGAGGCATCAAAACTAGAAGCTAGAGTGCGACTGAGCAGATCGCTAGCTGTAGAAACCATGCAACATACAGAGAGCCAATGGCTAGTCAATGGGGATTTTGAAAGCGCAGTTGTAAGTGAGTTGGACAATAATTGTTTCCAGGGGAGGGCACAGGAGGAGATACTGTTGGGGCATGGAAAGGGGATGTGATTGGAGAGTGAAAGAAGGAAGTGACCAGAGATGGCCTTATTGATTGAGACAATGGGGCTGCCTGAGACAACAACATTAAAAGGGCAGCTGTGAAAATGGTTACATGGAGGGGGAAGTTAAGAGAGGGCGAGAGAGCAGCAAAATCAAGCTGTTATTTTCTTTTCCTTTTCCCACTTCAGTAATCTCGATTTCCCTGGCAGTTACTCAGCTGGGTTATAGGGTTTGAAGGTCATCAAGAAACAGGAGAAGCCTGGGCCTTGTCACAGCTGCAGCCTCTGTACAGCCTAAGGCAAAAAAGCTGCTGTGATCATCCTGGGCTGTGAATGAATTGAAGCTTTCCGTCTGAGAGCACAAGATAAACTAGGACATTTTCTAGTCGAAAATAATAATTAAAATAAGATAGAATTCACAATTAAGGACTGAAATAGGCAGAGGGAGGAGGGGTGCATTGTGGAATTGACGTTTTGACCATCATGAATGTGGGACAGGATGGAACATCTGGGGCCTGATTTTTAATGTAGGATGGGGTCTCGTCACACAGATTGAGTTCCAGATTATGACTGATCTGTGTCACTCACTCAATGCTATTTTAAAATTGAAATGCTGTAGTTAACGGGAGGTGAGATTGGCGTTCAATCAGAAGTGCAAGGACCTGCTGGAGCTTGGGAGCTGCCTGCCTGACGCCCACGATAAAGGTCAGCAGCAGCCATGTTGGGGTCTTCTGCTACCCTGCAGAGGAACAAAGGCAGTTTAGGAAAGAGCCTGGAGGAATAAGATGGTGCGAAGTGGCCATGGATATCAAGTTGAGGGAAAGTGCTCAGCCGGCAAAGCTGCCTCCACAAATCTCATTTGAACAGCATTGGATGCAATATTCCTAATTTCCCTTGGTTCTTGTAAGGTTTCAGCTGGAAACCGGAAATGTAACGTGAATTCCAGAAAGGAAGGAGACAGAAAGCAAATAGGCCAGTTAGCCTGACAACTTGTGATTGAAAAAATGCTAGAATCCATTATTAAGGAGGTAGCAGCTAGATGTTTAGTAAGTCATAATACAATCAAGCAGTGTCATCATGGTTTATGAAAGGGAAATTGTGTTTGACAAATTTGTTCTCTGAGGATCGGATAAGCAGGGTGGATAAAGCATAGTTTATTTGGATTTCTAAAAAACATTTGATACGGTGCCACATAAAAAAGTTTACTGCACATAAGCGCTTGTGATGCTGGGTGTGATTTATTAGTATGGACAGGATTGACTAACTAACAGAAAACTAAGAGTTGGGCTAAATGCATCATTCTGAGATTGGCAAGCTGTAACCCATGGAGTGCCACAGGGATCAGTGCTGGGGCCTCAACTATTTACAACCAATATTAATGAGTTGGATGAAGAGACCCAAGTAAGTGTATTGTAGCCAATCTGGCGGATACAAAGATAGGAAGGAAAGTAAGTTGTCAAGAGGACATAGAGAATCTACAAAGGAATTAGGTAGATTTGGTGAGTGGGCAAAAAATGTAACAGATGGAGTATAATGTTGGTACGTTCTCCCCGCGCCTGCGTGGCTTTCCTCCGGGTGCTCCGGTTTCCTTCCACAAGTCCCGAAAGACGTGCTTGTTAGGTAATTTGGATATTCTGAATTCTCCCTCAGTGTACGCAAACAGGCGCCGGTGTATGGCGACTAGGGGATTTTCACAGTAACTTCATTGTAGTGTGAATATAAGCCTACTTCTGACATTAGTAAAGATTCGTATTAATGTGGAAAAATGTGAGGTGTCCACTTTGGCAGGAACAGTAGAAAAGCAGAGTTTTATTTAAATGAAGAGAGGTTGCAGAATGCTACAGAAGGATCTGGGCATCCTTGGACAACAATCACAAAATATTAGCATGCAGGTAAAGCAAGTAATTAGGAAGGCAAATGGAATGTTGCCATTTATTGCAAGGGGGATGGAACATAAAAGTAGGGAAGTCTTGTTGTAATTGTACAGGATATTGGTGAGACCATACCTAGTGTCCAGTTTGTTCACCCAACTTAAGAAGGATATATTTGCATTGGAATCATTTCAAAATGATAATTCATTACAAAATTAATAGTCACTTGGGCAAATGAGGGTTAATTTAAGGTGGCACGGTGGCTAAGTGATTCGCACTGCTGCCTCATAGCGCAGGGACGCGGGTTCAATTCCAGCCATGGGCGACTTTGTGGAGTTCGCACCTTCTTCCCATGTCTGCACGGGTTTCCGCCAGGTATTCTAGTTTCCTTCTGCAGTCCAAAGATGTGCAGGTTAGTTGGACTGGCCATGCTCAAATTGCCCCTTAGTGTCTAAAGTTCTGCAGGTGGGGTTATGGGGATAGGAAGCAGGAATGGGCCTAGGTAATGTGCGTTTTAGAGGGTCAGTGCAGACCTGATGGGCCGAATGGTCTCCTTCTGCACTGTAGAGATTCTGTATCTACTCTTTGAAAGCCAACACGATTTGTTGAGGGCGAGCCATATTGAACAAGCTTGCTTGACCCTTTTTGAAGAGATAACAGAGAGGGTTGATGAGGGTAATGCTATTGATGTGGCATACATGGACTTCCAAAAGGCATTTGGTAAATTGCTATACACCAGACCTGTGAGCGAAGTTAGAGCTGATGGAATAAAAGAGTCAGTAGCAACATGGATGAGAGACAGGGGCCGGGATTCTCCTTTCCCGCGACTAAGTCCCCACGCTGATGGGAAAACCGACGGCAACGAGGAATTCTCAAAGTTGAGGAATTCTCACCTGTCTAGGGGGCTAGGTAGACGCCGGAGGGGTTGGCTCCGCTACAGCAAAGGGGTGGCGGGAGTTTGCGCATGCATGGAACAGCCGATATGACCTCTTGCATGAGCGGAACCGCCGGCATGATTCCGTGCATGCGCAGACTGGCCATCGTATTTTGGCGCATGCACGGGGGGTTCTCTTCTCCGCGCCGGCCATGGTGAAGCCCTACAGGGGCCACGCAGAAGGAAGAAGTGCCAGCACAGAACAGGCCTGCCTGCAGAATCCCGCCCAGGGAACAGGGTAGTGGTTAATGGATATTTTTCGGGCTGGAGAGAGGTTTGTAGTGGAAACCGCAGGGATCAGTGTTGGAACCCTTGCTTGTCCTGATGTATATTAATGACCTGGACCTTGATATACAGGACACAATTTCAAAATATGTGGACAATGCAAAATTTTGAAAATTTGTGAACTCTGATGAGGACAGTGTAAAACTTGAAAAGGACATGGACAGGTGATGGAAGGGGTGGGCAGGTGGCAGATGAATGTTAACACAGAGTGTGTGCAGTGAGCCATTTTGGTAGAAAGAACCTGGAGATAGAGTATAAAAAAAAGGTTACAATTCTAAAGGGGGTGTAGTAGCAGAGGGACCTGGGTGTATATGATCATAAATCATTGAAGCTCGCAGGGCAGGATGAGAGTGTGAGAGTGGTTAATAAAGTATACTGGGCTTTATTAATAGGGCAGAGAGTACAAGAGCAAGGAGGTTATGCTGAACTTATACACAGCACTCGTTCAGCCTCAACTGGAGTACTGAATCCAGTTCTGGGTGCCACACTTTAGGGAGGATGTGAAGGCATTAGAGAGGGTGCAGAAAAATTATTCCAGGGATGAGGAACTTCAGTTACATCGGCAAATTGGAGAAATCGGGACTGTTCTCCTGGGAGAAGGTTGAGAGGAGATTTGAGAGAAGCATTTAAAATCATGAGGAATGTGGACAGAGTAGATAGAGAAAAATGTCCCATTGGTGGAGGGATCGAGAACCAGAGACAACATTTAAGGTAACTGGCAAAGGAGGCAATGGCAACATGAGGAAAAACATTTTCGCACCGCGAGTGGTAAGGATTTGGAATGCGCTGCCTGGGAGTGTGGGGAGGTAGGTCAAGGCTTTCAAGCGAGAATTGGATTATTATCTGAAATGGAAGAATGTACAGGGCTGGGGGAGAAGGCAGAGGAGTGGCACTAGGTGAAGTGCTCCTTCAACGAGCCAGTACTGACACTGTGGGCCGAGTGGCCTCCCCCTGTGCGCTAACCATTCTATGATTCTATCTTGTTCAACGTCTAATAATTTGAAGGCCTCAATCAAGTCAGCTCTCCCTTCGAAGCAAAAAACCTTAGTCCGCATAATTTATCCTGACAGGTTTCACAGCTTTGCTATCACCCTTGCAAAATGTTAGCTTAGCCAACGAAGCCCATATCCTGTAAATGAATAATAAAATAAGTCCCTCCCTTCATTCCATTTAGACTCAGCCATTCTTATCATAAAATAGTATGTTAGTACTAAAAGAGGGGGCAGGCAAAATTAGAGAGCCTGCCAGTTACAGGTACATAATTACTTTATTCAGGAGCAACACCACAAGAGCAACACCACAGGAGGTCCACTAATTCTGTATCAAAAGCTTAGATTAGATTCATGTTTTATTGTGTATTGGTATTATCCTGTAGTTCTCAACCAGGAATCCATATTCTAGATATGAAATGGCCTTTTACTAAAAGCATTATTATTCTTGGCTGGTAGGCTACATTCATTTGGAAAGTGATATAGCAAAGTGAGAGAGAAAATCATCCCTTATTCAGTTGTCTTAATCACCTCGTATGATAGGTTTTGTTCTGCAGCACTTCTCGAGTCTCCTTACTCTGGCATTATCTTTGATTGAATCACCAGGGGATGTGATGCCAGGCGATAGGAACTGGAGATGAAAAATAAGATGTGTTTTCTTTTCATGGCAAGATGCAACTGGAATTGAAATTTTTTCAAAACTCTTTGAGGGTCTGAATGATACACACATAGAGCAAAAAGATGTGGGGCGCGATTCTCCGCTCCCCACGCCGGGTGGGAGAATCGCGGGAGGGCCGGGCGAATCACGCCATGCCGCCCTGGCACCCCCCGCGATTCTCCCCCCCGCCCCCCCCAAAATTCGCGACACGCCGCTCGGAGAATCGGCGCTCGCCGTTTTTCCCGGCGACCGGCGATTCTCTGGCCCGGATGGGCCGAGCGGCCTGGCGACCCCGACGGGTTCACACTGGCGGCAACCACACCTGGTCGTTGCCGGCGTAAACATCGCGCGACAGCTAAGTGTGGGGCCTGTGGGGGACGGAGAGAGGATCGAGCACCACGGGCGTGCTCGTGATGTGACTGTCCCGCAATCGGTGCCCACTGATCGTCGGGCCGGCGTCTCTAAAAGACGCACTCTTTCCCCTCTACCGCCCCGCAAGATCAAGCCGCCACGTCTTGCGGGGCAGCGGAGGGGAAGACGGCAACCGCGCATGCGT